>NC_073313.1:268727092-269027092 GCF_027595985.1 Sorex araneus | reverse complement strand
GGAGTGGGGAGCAGGAAGGGGGGCTCTGTCAGGCCCTTTGGGCAATACTCCCCCACCCCATCTGTCTCTGCGGGGGACGGGCTGCCGATGGGGCCTTCTCCCCTAGATCAGGACGGGGCCTGGCACCAGGGATCCCTCAGATTGTGCTGTCCTCCCAGGCCCCGTCCCCTACTCCCGGGAGGCCTAAGGCGCTTTCCCTGGTCTCGGGGGGCTTGTGTCAGGCATGGCTTTGGGGACCACTGACCTAAGCCCAACTCTCACTGATTCACCCCCGAACCTTGCGTACCCCCTTTCAGCTTCTTCCTCTGTTAAATGGGGACCGTGCTGCTCGAGGCCAGAGCAGCGGCTGCTCAGGAAACAGGGGCATGGAGACCACCTGTTAAGACGCTGTGTGTGTGTGCGGGGGTTGCTGTCTCCAAAGTTCTTTCTCCGTGTTGTGCTGTAGCGCTCACCCCCCATGTGGCTGCTGCTCCTGAGGCGACCACAGTGCAGAGCTCTGGGATTTGGGCAGAAGTTCCCCAACCCTTGGACCAAAGCAATAGTGGCACCTTCCTGGCATGTGGCGTACCTGGGGTCCATCTCCAGCACCCCAGATGGTCCCCCAAGGACCGTCAGAGGTGCTGAGGCCGGAGTAACTCCTGAGGATCAGGAGACCACCTGCGGTGCCAGGGATCGAGCCTGGGTCAGCTGCCCCCTCCCCGCTGGTTTTGCTCCAGCCCCCGTCTGGTTTTCTTATTGGACCTTCTCGGCTACTCCTCATGGAGTGATCACTGAGGAGTAAGCCCTGAGCATTGGTGGGCGTGCCTCCCCCCAAACAACAACAGCAAACTCAATGTCCTTACCCCAAACTCCCCAGGGGGCCCACCGCACACCTCCCCTGAGCCTTCCGGAATGGGGACAGCTGGACCGGCTGGGGTGGGAGCATATGGCATTTGCTTCCCCACAGGCCCCATCGGCAGCCCCAGGCTGTGCCAGAAGCAAGGGGAATGCCCCAGTCTGTCTGATTCCCATATCCGGGGCGAGGAAGTGGCCAGGGCGGTATCTGCTCTAAAATCAGCAACACTTGATAAAATGTATTTGTATTTTACTCATCCCAGCCCTGTGGAAACGCTTTTACCAAAGAGTCACAACCATGTGTGATGTTTTATCGATTCCATCTGCACACGTGCAGCTCCCAGAGCCCGTCAGGGGCTCGAGTCTGGTGCCTGGACCAGAGGAAGCTGCAGATGCAGAACAGATCCAGTTGGAGGCTGCTGCTGTGAACCAGTCCTCTGGGGCTCTCCCCAGCAGCCTGTTCCCCAGGAGCCTCAGTTTCCTCCCCGTCTGCAAAGTGGGACAAGGATGATGGCAGAGAGAGAGAGAGAACGAGAGAGTGCGTGAGAAAGAGAAAGAGAGAGCGAGAGTGAGATAGAGAGAGAGATAGATAGAGAGAGAGAGAGAGAGAGAGAGAGAGAGAGAGAGAGAGAGAGAGAGAGAGAGAGAGAGAGAGAGAAGCGGGTGGAAATCCAGAAAGAAGTTTCTCTCCACTCCCACCTTATCCTTCCTTGGCTCTCTGGGGCATGAGGGTCCCCTCAGAGTAGGTGAATAGCTGTTGTCTGTGATCTATAATTGTGTCTTCAACTTCAAAAAAAAAAACTGAATCCTTTTTTCAATTTTTTAAGCAGGACCTTGAGATTAAGAAGTGCTCGTTTTACATTTTTTTCCCTTTCTTTCTTTTTTTTTCATTTGGTGCTACACCTGACAGTGCTCAGGGGTCACTCCTGATGGGCTCAGGGTACCATATGGGGCGCCAGGGATCAAACCTGGGTTTGTTGCATGCAAGTCAAGTGCCCTGTCCATTGAGCTATCCCTCCAGCCCCCGTCCTGGCATTCTTATTGAGCCTTCTTGGCTACTCATCATGAAGCAATCACTGAGTGCTGTATTCCTGTATTCCTGTGTTCAGGGTGAACACAAAAAGGAAAGAGGTGGGATCAGACTGAAACATCCACTTTTATTTTTACTTTTTATTTTTTGCTTTTTTTGGGTCACACCTGGCGATGCTCAGGGGTCACTCCTGGCTCTGCACTCAGGAATTACTCCTGGCGATGCTCAGGGGACCATATGGGATGCTGGGAATCAAACCCGGGTTGGCCACGTGCAAGGCAACCGCTGTGCTATCGCTCCAGCCCCTATTTTTACATTTTTGCTATTCAGTCCATACCCACCCAGCTGCACTCAGGCTTCCTCCTGGCCCTGTGCTCAGGGATCACTCCTGGCGGAGCTCGGGGGACCATATTCGACCAGGTCACCTGCAGGCAAGCCACATGCCTACCCCTGTCCCAGTGATGATTGGCACATGACGCTGTTTGCTTCTGTGCATAACACAAAGCTTCCACGCTGCCCATGGCACAGACCATCACCACCACACGCCAGTGGCCAGCCCATGCCAGGATCCCTGAAGTGTTTTTCTTGTGCAAACACTTGTTCATGAGCCCCTTTAGCCCCTCCCAAACTGGCAATCCAGTCTCCACTCTGGGCTCTGCACTGCCCATGGCCGTTCTGTCCCTTTTCTAGGTTGGGATGCTGAGGCTTGTTTGTGCCACCTGACTGGGTGCTCGGGAAGGCCCCTGGGGAGCCAGCAAACCCTTAGCCTAGCTGCTGGCCCCATGCCCAGGATTGTGCTTCCCGAGACAGGGCTGGTTCCATCAATTGTCAGGTGGGGAAACTGAGGCACGGAGCTCTGGCACAGAGGAGAACCATAAGGAGAACACTGCCCACACCCGTGATCTTCAGCATGGGGCTTGGGGACAGGAAGGGCTAGGCTGTGTCGGGAAAATATTGATGATAATAATGACGGTGTCAACAAACTTCATTCACACTCATGGTAAGTTGGCTCCCCAAGGTGTCTGGAGGGGAGGCTGGGAGAACAACACTCCCACCCCACCAGCCACCTGAAGGTCATAGCCTTTGGTGGACATTGTGGCGGGGGTGGAGGAATAGAGTTGCACTGAGGTGTTTTTGTTGGGGGGTGGGCCACACCCAATGATGCTCAGTGTTTACTCCTGACTCTGTGTTCAAGAATTACTACTGGTAGGCTCAGGAGACCGTATGGGGTGCCGGGGATCGAACCCAGACAGCCTGTGTGCCAGATAAGAGTACCTGCTATACTATCTGGTGCCCCGGTGGGGCTTGGGGATGATCAAGATCCTGCTGGGTGCCAGTTGTGGTGACATCCACCTCTCATCTCAGATCCCTTCTCCAGAAGGCTCATTTCAGAGAGGGAGACTGAGGCACAGGCGGTCAGAGCTGTGTCCATGATGTCTGAGAGGTGGCCGCCATCATATGGTGGGAGACCCTTTGGGACAGAGCAGGGAAGTGGCCCTTGTGTCCAGGGGCCACGCCGACCCAGGGTGCAAGTAGGACTCTGAGGTGCATCCTCCAGGCCTGATCACACGCCCTTGTCCGCATCCCTTGGCCCCAGGCTGGTCCTGTCCCACGAACCTGCTGCCCCCGCTTATTGCAGAAATCATCCGGAAAGTGGTCTCCGCCCCGCCCCTGTGCCGGCCAGCCGTGTCTCCCGACCAGGGGCCTCCTGAGTGCATCCAGCTGATGGAGCAGTGCTGGGAAGAGGCTCCGGAGGACAGGCCCAGCCTGGACCACATCTACACCCAGGTCAGTGCTCCCAGACACGGCCACTCTGTTGGTTTGCAGAATGGCGGGTGCCTCAAACCCATCAAACTCTTCAGCAGAGAGGCAGCCACTGACTCCCACAGCCCTGAGCAACGTCTGTGAGAAGCCCGACGAGCCCTGTCTCAGTCGGGGCTGCCTCTGCTTCACTGCAGCCCGGGATTAACCCAGAGAAGACGCCTTGTCGTGATATTGGCTCTGTAGGGGGACAAGTGGGTGCAGAGAGGGGAGGGGACTTACCCTGGTAAGTGAGGGCTGAAAGGTGCAGGATTTGTTTTGTTTTGTTTGTTGTTTTGGTTCTGAACTACACCCAGCATTGCTTGTAGCTTTGTGTTCAGGGATCACTCCTGGCAGGGTTCAGGTGACCCTGTGGGGTGAAGGGGCTCCAATCTGGGTCAGCTGTGTGCAAGGCCAGCACCTTACCCACTGGACCACTGGCCTGTCTCTCCAGCCCCAGCAGAGCACGGGCCTTATCCAGCATGTGCCTGTCTGCAGCGCTGGTGAGCAGAGCCAAGAGGCCCACTGTGGCTGCGTCAGCAGCATTAATTCCCCGCATCAGTGAGTAGACGTGAGGACTATAGGCCCCCCAGCGCCCCCTGGAGGCTGCGGCAGGTGGGGTAGGGCAGGGCCGCAGTGGGGGCTGTGGGCCTGACTGGGCTGGCTAATGGCTCCCATGGGCCCTTCTCCAAGCCCAAGGTGACACCTCGGTGCTGCCCCTTCCCATCCTCCACTCCCCAGGCAGGCAGGGATGTTGTCAAGGAGACAGATGGGTGAGGAGGGAGCCAGAGGCAGAGAGGCAGAGACACCCGAGGGGCCTGTCCTCCTTCCCGCACATCCCTCCGGCCTTGGTGGGATCTACTCATCAGAGTCAGAGCACCTGGCTGCGAGCTCGGACGGGGTACCTGTGCTCCAGCCCCAGCAGGAACCCGCCTAGTCCAGAAACTGCCGGGTTCGAAAGGACAGGAGGTTCTTGCCCTCAGCAAGGGGTGAGTGTAGCAGAAGGCCTGCCTACACTCGGGTGGAATGGGCCAAGGTGGTACAGGATACAGACATCCAGAGAAAGGGGAACAGCATGGCCCAGCGGGGACCTGAAGGGGCCAGAATGCCTTCAGGGACGTCTTCACTGCTAGTCTACCTTGCTGAGTTGCTTGGTTGAGTTGTATGTTCTGCTCTGCTTTTGACTAGAACAACAAACTCAGCAAAACCTGCCATATTGGGGTGACAATCAAGTAAGAAAAGCAAGTTTTCATTTTATTTCTGTGGTATTAAGGAGTGTATCCAGGGTCTCAAGAGAAGTGACCCACTGTTGAGCCATATCCCTGGTCCCTGAAGTTTTGTTTTGTTTGAAGTAAGAACACTGTTTAGGGGCTGGAGAGGTAGTACAGCAGGTAGGGTGCTAGAGAGATAGTACAGTGGATGGGCTGCTTCCCTTGCAAGAGGTCGGTCTGGGTTTGATCTCCTGCATCCCATAGGGTCCCCCAAACACTGCCAGGAGTGATTTCTGAGTGCAGAGCCAGGATCATCGCCGGGTGTGGCCCAAAACCAAAAGAAAAAATTCAGAAAAGAAATGTGTCTGAGGACCAGAGCAATAAACAGTGGGTAAGCTGCTTGCCTGCGTGTGGCTAACCTGGGGTCATCCCCAGCACCACCTATGGTTCTCCCAAGCATTGCCAGGAATGATCAGTGAGCACAGGGCCAGGAGTAAGCTCTGAACTCTGCCGTCCATAGCCCAGAAACAACAACAAAATAGTTTTTTGAGAAGAGAGTGAGCAAGGTATGAGAGAAAGGCCACTGACCTTGAAATCAAAAGACTTGGGTGTACATTGACTGGACATCATCCAGAGTATTAGCCAATGCAATTGAACAAGAAAAGGAATATTAGAAGAAGAAAATGATTATTTGCAGAACCTGTGAGTGTGTATTTGAGAGACTGATCAATGAGAAAACCACCTCGAGTGATAGACTGATTCAGTGGGGCAGATCCGGCATTATTGGCCCTTGGCAGGTTACTCCCAGCTTCCTTGTTTCTCCAACTATAAAACTGGGGCTGTCCTTACACAGTGACCTTGTCAGATGCTTCCTGTCCGTGGAGGCTCAGAGTTCAGCAGCGTCACACACACCCTGTTGGCCTTTAAGGGTGTGTGTGTGTGTGTGTGTGTGTGTGTGTGTGTGTGTGTGTGTGTGTGTGTCCCTGCTTTCAATGGGCTGTGCAAAGTGAAGGCTCCCCTCTCCTTACAGACATCAGGCTGGGAAATGGTGCTCATGGAGGTGAGGTGTGCGCTCTCTCTCTCTGTCTCTCTCTTTCTGTCTCTCTCTCTTTCTCTCTCTCTCTCTCTTCTCTCCCCCCCCCCCACACACACACTCACTCAGGTGCTGGGTTAGAGGAATAAATCCTTCACTTTGACCATCATTCATTTGTTTCTGCTCTGCCCGTTGGGAAACTGGTGACCACAGGGGGAAGGACCTGGCAAATGGCCTTCGGGAAGGTGCTGGCATCTTTCTTGGAAGTTGCTGAAGATGTGATTCATGACCCATGAATGTTCTCCTCTAGAGACCCAAGACAGAACCTTGTCTCTGCTCAGGACTGGCAGTGTGTTCGTTCAAATGTTTACTTGACTTTGAACCTGGCAGTTGTACATATTTATGCCTTCATTTTGTGGTACTACTTTATTTTTCTTACTAGTCAAACATTTTGGAACAAGGAGAGAAATGGAGATTGTACATACATAGAATGTTCTTACATTCGACTTACCTACCATCTGTCCAGTCACCCTCTCTTCCACCCATCACAGCCACCTACCCACCTGGTGTCTGCCTATCTCTATTTACCCATCCATGTACCCATCCATCTGTGGGCCTACCTGTGTGTCTTCTATCTTTGAGAAGAGCAAAGAATGCCTGTCTCAGTTGTTGACAAAACTGTGCTGGGCACAGCCTTCTCTGCAAACCTCCCCGCCTGCCTGTCTTGTTCTCCCCCCCTCTATCTGTGCTCTGCCCTGCCCTCTGTCCTTGCTTGCCTGTTCCACTAATCTGGCTGCTCAAGCAGGGGCCATTTCCATCATATTTATTAGCTTTTAATGCACTATGATATCCATCAATTTATGCATCTATTTTATCCACTTTCTTGAAGAAATATTAGCTGTGTGAGGACTCAGTTTTTTGGAGTGGATGTAGAGAGAAGGTTGGGCCACAGTCAGCTGTACTCAGGGCTTATTCCTGGCTCTGTGCTCAGGGATCACTTCTGGCAGGGCTCAAGAGACCCTATGTTGGAAGTCGAACCCATGTTGGCTACCTGCAAGGCAAGTGCCTTAATCTTTGTACGACCTCTCCAACAAACTGAGTCCTTCATATTATTTTTTCAATTCAATTAATTGATCACAGACAGTTACAGATTATATATTTCAAATGTTTAAAAATTGTTTCTTGAATAAATAATTAAAAGCTTATAAGATACGTGATTGGCACACCCCATTTCTTTTTGAATTTAGCTCCAAATTTCTTAGTTAGACAAATGAACCAGGACAACATTGGCTCTGAGCATGAAACTTACAAAGGAAAATGAAAGACATATAAATGTGGTGGGTTTTTCCCAGTGAAGCAAATTAGTTTTATTTAGGAAATACAGAGTCGAGGAAGGGAGAGTCCTGTAAAGTAAGGAAGCTCAGTTACGTGTCCCCGGCTGGGATGCAGGTGACTGTAGAGCAGTGTGTACCCTCTTTATTTTCAAGTGATCACAGCAACCCCAGTCCCTCACGGGTGAGTTGACTCTCTGCTTCTTTTTTTGTTTGTTTGTTTGTTTTGCTTTTTGGGTCACACCCGGCGATGCACAGGGGTTACTCCTGGCTCTGCACTCAGGAATTACTCCAGGCGGTGCTCAGGGGACCATATGGGATGCTGGGAATCGAACCCAGGTCGGCCATGTGCAAGGCAAACGCCCTACCCGCTGTGCTATCGTCCAGCCCCAGTTGACTCTCTGCTTCTATCTTCAGTTCAAAAGCCTCACGCAGGGCAAGAAGACCAGTGTGGCTGACTCGATGCTGCGGATGCTGGAGAAGTATTCCCAGAACCTGGAGGACCTCGTCCAGGAGAGGACAGAGGAGCTGGAGCTGGAGCGGCAGAAGACCGAAAGGCTTCTCTCTCAGATGCTGCCCCCGTGAGTGCCTCTGAGCCCCTGGGGGGAGGAGCTGCAGCTGCCCCGGCTCTGAGCCCAGGGGATACATGGAGGAACTGGAAAATTGGGTTCACTCAGTTCTTCCAACAGAGTTCCCCGGAGTCCTCATGTACGCCAGGCACGGTGCTAGGCACATGGCTCTCACAGTTCTGCTCCCTCCCATCCCTTGTGTGCGGGAATCAGGCATATTGGCCCTGTATCACCTCAGAGGAAGTCTGTCCAGAGAGAGAGAGAGAGACAGACACAGAGAGAGACAGAGGAAGAGACACACCCACAGAGAGAGATAGAGAGACAGAGCAGTCCCTGCCAGATCCCTGAGGCTCATCCTAGGACTCCCCTCGAATCTACCCTTCAGTCCGCACTGTGCTCATGGGGCCTTATTATTCTGGCCCTCCCGATCCCTTCAGCTCTGTGGCCGAAACTCTGAAGATGGGCGCGACTGTGGAGCCGGAGTACTTTGACCAAGTCACCATCTACTTCAGTGACATTGTCGGCTTCACCACCATCTCGGCGCTGAGCGAGCCCATCGAGGTGGTGGGCTTGCTCAATGACCTCTACACGCTGTTCGATGCTGTTCTCAGCAGCCACGATGTGTACAAGGTGAGGAGCCCCCTGCTGCCTTTACTGCTGTTTGTGCCCACATGACTCCCAGTCACACTCCTGCTGTGTGACCACCAGCCCCCAAGCCCAGGAGGGTAAAGTTGTCACTACTTCCTCTTGCTCACAAGTGCGTTGGTCACCTGAGAGGTTGCGGGAGTCTGCTGGGCTGATGGTCAGCTGTGAGGGGGACAGGAAGCTCTGCTGATCTTGCCTGGACCTGTTGGAGGTCTGCAGCCTTAGTGGGGCCCACCAAGTGTCCTCTGCCCCAAGTGTTCTCTCTTCTGTCCGAGGGTCCCAGACAGAAGGCGGAAGGAAGAAGGCCTCTTGAGGTCTGAGCTAGGACAGACAGAGCATGCTGCTGTTTCTGTTGTGATCTATTTATCAAAGCAAACTCAAGCTCAGCCCAGAATCCAGAGATGCCACAATAAACCACCCCTCTGGGTGGCCGGAGTAACAGTACAGTGGGGAGAGCGTTTGCCTTGCATGTAGCCGACCTGGACTCAATCCCCAGCATCGCACATGGTGCCTCGAGCAGCGCCAGAAGTGATTCCTGAGTGCAGAGCCGGGAATAAGCTCTGAGCATTGCTAGGTGTAAAATTTATATATACCTCTAGAAGAGAAAAGCTTCAGGTGATTACAGAGAGGGCCAGAGAATGGGTCATTATTTTGCCCTTCGTTGGCCACAGAGCCCCCCTCGTCCCTTCTTCTGTCCTTTCATTTAGTTATTCTGGGATTTGGGGCTCAGGGATCACCTTGGCAGGTTCAGGGACCTTACAGAGTGCCAGTGCCCTGCCCCAAACCCAGTTCTGTGGATCTATGGGCAAACAGCTGCTCCCGCCCGGCCTCCGTGCTGTCGGTTCCGCAGGTCACAGGGCTGTCTGAATGCTGCTCCTTCGTCCCGTCTGCTCCTGCACGGGGCCCCTCACAGACCCTGCCCCCGAGCCTGCTCCAGGCGCCCCAGAAGAGGCGAGGCCTGTACCCAGAGCAGCTCCGTGCATCACTCACTGTCACTCCTTTTACCTCCTGCTGCCACAGCCCTCCCGGCACGCAGGGCCACCCCGAAGGCCAGAGCACCCGTGCAGAAAGTTCCAGAAGCAAAGGCTTGGACACTAATAACGTCAGCACAGCAAGTCAACAGCATCTGTGGCCAACACTGCCCAGGGCTACTTCTGTGCTGGACACTGGTCCAAGGGATTGTAAGCAGGAAGTTACACAATCACCATTCTCTACGGGGCAAACACTGGCCGGGGCCCCAGTTATCAATCAGAAAACAAATGATTAAGAGACTTGGTGAAGAGTGGGCAGAGGGACGTGGGAAACAAGCGTGAACTCAGGCATTGCAGACACCAGAGCTCCCTGGCACGGGTGCCCTGGCCCTGCGACATGGCTTTCCTTATAAAGGGGCACAGTGGCTCACAAGGCCCCCACAACCAGCCCACCTGGCTCCCTACTGCTCCCCCCTCCCCTCCCATCCACCGGGCCTGCATGGATTCTCTTTTCTAGACATTGCCCGCATCGGCCACCAGGCCTTTGCACAAGCCCTTCCCTCCTTCTGGAACTCTCTCCTCTTTGCCCGTCTCCCTCTTGAGGCTCGCACGTGATCCCCAGGGTGGATGGGCACTCCACTGCTCTCCCCATTAACCCCCAGACTGCACGGCCACACCCGCTTCTTGTGTCCAACCTCCACCGCTCTCGCCTCTGAACCCGGCAGTGCCCATCATGTGGCTGGTCCGTGGATGCATGGGCTGCCTGAAGAGCCCACAGAGGCACCGAGAAGGCAATTCTGGGGCTGAGGCAGCACAGCGAGTAGGGGGAGAGCTGGGACAGGGACCTTCAGGCGCAGCCCCACTCTGTCCACGTGACCCCAGGACCCCGCTCTGACCTGCTGGCCCGCCAGCCTCAGCCGTGGCTGGACGTGGCTTCCTTCCTGCCCCCTCTTCACAGCCCGGCTGGCCCCAGTTCTGAGCCGCTGTGTCTCACTCCGGCTGAGTTTGCATCCTGCGTACAGCGCTGTGCTGGCCCCCGGGGCCCCCGGGACGGATTCCTCCTCTCATCTGGCTGCTCGCACGGCTTTGATATGCCCGAGTCACCCCTGGCCTGGCTCTTCCTCCCCTGCTAATCTTTTCTCACACATGTGTTCCTCCCAGCTTGAATCATGCCTTCTGCTCCGCTCTGAACGCTGGCCAGGAGGTCTGCGCCTTTCTAGCGGGGCGAAACGAAACAAGGCCCCCTCACCCCTCCAGATGTGGGGGGACGGAGGCCGTGCGCCAGGATGTGTGAACGCGTCGCTCATCACTCACGCCCCCCGCCTTGCTTTCCCCTCGGGCCCAGCAGGATCTGGTTACCGACTGCCCTTTAATCTGGGCCGGCCTGGGAGACAGCCAGGCCGTCATTTCCTGGGGCTCTGGGGCTCTGTGATCCCTCCTGGGCCGCGCTGAGCGAGCACTTTGATGGCTGGAACACGCAGGAACCAGGTGCCTTTGGGGGAGAAGACTTAACCCCCAGCACCAGGCCATAGGTGGGTGAGACAAGCTGCTAGTGCTGGCTCTGTGCTCGGGGTCACTCCTGGCTCTGTGTTCAGGGGTCACTCCTGGCAGTGCTCGGGGACCATATCTGGGCCCCTGCAGGCAAGCACCTCCCCAGCCCTGTGCCTGTTGGTGCTGATGCCAGGGCAGTGATGCCCGGCCCTGGTGCGGGCACTCGCTCACCAGGGGCTGTGGTTCAGGCTGCGGTGCTCCCACAGGCGGCCACGGTGCTCCTGGACACTTGTGCCCCTGAAGCTGTGGTCCTTGCACACGTGCTTGTCAGGACTCAGTTTCCATGTTGAAGGCATGAGTCTCGGCTTTGGTGCTCATGGAGGGCTGCCGGGTGCTCACACACCTGCTTGCAGGGCTGACATGCACCTCACACAGCACTTTGTCTTGTCTTGGTCTGTTTTGCGCCCACACCCCGCTATGCCAGGGCTTCCTCCCGGCTCTGACTCAGGGATCCTGGCTGGGCTCGGGGGACCATATGGGGTGCTGGGGACCGAGCCAGTTGGGCTTTTCACCCTCTGTACTATGGCTCTAGCCCTCACACAGTATTTTGAGTGGTGGTGCTAGCTGGTATGTGTGGGGGCAGGGGGCACATTTATTTTTGACTTACTTATTTACACCTGTCCGAGGTGCAGCTGGAAATGTTCCATGGTGCCCTGGATGGCAGAGAAGGAAGATGGCAGGGACAGTGGAGCGGTTAAACTTGTGTTCTCAGCCCCTGTGATTCCTCCGGGCCCAGCCACAGGCTTTAGTTGAACATCTTGAGAGAGCCTGGGGTTCCCTGGGTATGTCGTTGAACCCTTGCAGTGCCCCTCGGAAGGACAGACCCATGCCCTGGCTCTGTCTACTGATGGGGACACAGGCTCTGACACTGCACTCACTTCCAGTTTGAGCCCCCAACAGGGGAAGGTAGAGGTGAAGTGAGGCAGCACAGAGAATGTGTTCTGGAGGTGCGGCCACCACGGGGCTTCCTGCTGCTCCTCCCTTCCTGCCTGAGCCTCGGGGGCCCCCCGAGAGCCAGCACAGTGCCCCAGAGTCACGGCTGCAGGCCAGATCACGGAGACGGGTACCCTCCTCCCCACCCTGAAAACACACACCGGCCACGTGCAAGGGAGGGACAGGAGGGAACCCCCATGGCAGTGGCAGAGCACCCCCAAGAGAGCCGCCTATTGTGGGCTGATGGACACATTCCACCCAGTGTTGTGTGCTACGGGCAAGTGCCTTAAGCTCTCTGGCCCAGTCCTGTCCCCACACTGGCAGTAGTGACAATAGCTGGCACACGGAATTCCTGGGAAGACCTGACGTGTTCCTGTTTAGAAAGGGGTCCAACAGGCAGTTGTCACTGAGAGGGGAGTCTGGAGCGGTCACTTTGTCCTTCCCATCTGCCATTGAAAGCACAAGTTCCTCCCCCCGGGGGGAGACGTGTGGGCAGAGGGCCTTGGGTTGGGTTGTCTCTCCCTTCTGGGGTGTGGCATGGAGATCTCTCTCCTGCACGCCAGCAGAGGCATTTCCTGCAAGACCTGGAGGTGGCAGGGGCGGAGGGTCTCTGTGGAGTGGGCGGAGTGGGGTGAAGCAGGGATGCATGGGAGCCAATTAGGGATGAAGGTAGGAGGTCCTGCCACCCAGGGGCATCCCTGCCAGCTCAGCCGGGGTAAAAGGGAGCAGAGGTGGAGGGTGGAGAGGCAGCTCAGGGGGCTGAGCACGTACTTTGCATTCATCAGACCAGGGTTGATCTTATAGCAAGCCCAAGGAAGTAGCTCCGAGCACTGCCAGGTGTGGCTCCAAAGCAAACAAACAAAAAAACACAACAAAAATGTATCTGAGTGGAAGGTGACCTGATTAGGACAGCTCACGTCCAGGTATTGGGGTAGAGGACAGCCCACTGAGGGAGGGTTGGGGGCCGGGACTGCCTTATGGAGTTATAGCGCCCCCTCTGGCTGGGAGGAGCATCACCATCATCGTCACTGACCAGGAGGAAAGAGCTGGGCGCTTTAGCCCTTACAGAGGACACTGTGGGGGCCAGGGAGGGCCATCGCCTTGGCTGGCCTGGGGGACAGGGCCTTGTGAACAGAGGAGATGCTGAGGACCGTCTGTGGGTGTTCAGCAGGCGAGAAGCAGCTTCTACCTGACTCAACTCAGCTTTCCGAAATCAGTGTTGGCAGTAGGGAAACGGCCCCCTCCAGGAGGGACCTGGTCACGGAGACGTGAGCAGGCCAGGCCAGCCACTGGGGGGCTTTGGTGGGGGCCCGAAAGGCTCCCCTCCGATTCTGAGATCCTGGGTGTCTTCCCTCCAAAAGCATTAGCCAAGGAGGTAACGATGGTGCAGGTGCTAGAGACAAAAGTCTCTGCTTACAGAACCTCTGGTCTGGGCCTGCTATAAAAAAAAAAAGGTGAATACTTTATTTATTATTTTTTTTTTACTGAATCACCATGAGATACAGTTACAAAGCTTTCATGATTGAGTTTCAGTCATACAATGATCGAACACCAGAAGGGGTTCATCTAAGATAAATGGCAGAGCTGGGTCTGATCACATGAGCTTCTCACCCCCAAATCACATTCTCCTAGGTTCACCTTGGGTGGCCAAAGGGCATAGAAAGTACTATACATATCAGTGTATGCACATACATGCACAAATATGTGTATATGCACCTGCATGCATATAACACACATGCATATAGGCACCTACTTGAGTATATGCAAACATACACACACATAAGGCATACATGTAAACATGTATGTGCACATATACATGTGCATGTACATGCATGTGTGCATGCATGTGCATTTGCACATATATGTGTGTGTGAGCACATACATCATGCATGCATGTATATGCCTATATGCATGTCCATGTGTACCTGCTTTTCCCTGGAGGAAGTCCATTTGCCTGTGGCCATGGGCTTCTTTGGCTCAGAGAAGGGTCTGAAACAGGACAGCCTGCTCACTGCTGTGGACCTGGGGGGGGCCTGTCGGGGATGACATGGGGTCTGGGCAACTCCTGGCACTGTGGGGACTTGGGAGAAGGCCCGGAGGATGTGAGCTCCCGCTGCAGTCTGAGGCTGTGCTTCTAGGTGGAGACCATCGGGGATGCCTACATGGTGGCCTCGGGGCTACCTCGGCGCAACGGCAGCCGGCACGCGGCGGAGATCGCCAACATGGCCCTGGACATCCTCAGCTCCGTGGGCGACTTCCGCATGCGGCACGCACCCGACGTGCCCGTGCGCATAAGGGCCGGCCTGCACTCAGGTGAGGTTGGACGCTGACCCTGCCCCCGTTCCTTCCCTGGGGCTTGGGCCTCAAGAAGAGACTTCTGGAATCCCTTGCTTCTGAAATGCTCCAGAGAAGAACTTCGTGTTGTTTTCTTACATTACTTTAAGATTCTAAGGTGTGACACAGCAGGGAGTCGGGGTGCTCAGACCCACTAGTCTTGTTTGCTGGTTGGGGGTTGCTTGTCGGGGAGCCAGCAGAGGCTTCCTTCTGTGGTCCTGCACAGTGTGAGCTCTGTGCTCTGTCCTTTCTGAGCCCTCCCTGCCCTTCTGCTGCTGTCACAACCAGATACGGTCAGAACTGGTGCCCCTTGGAGCCTGCAGCCCCTTGCTGATCTCACCAGCCACAACTCCCATCATTCCCTGCTGGCCTGCTCTCTAGGCCGCACGTGGTTCCCCGTAGGTCTGTGGTTCTCTACTTCACTCACTCACACACACACACATACACACACACACACACACACACACACATGCACATATGCACACATGCACACATGCACACATGCACACACCCTCATCCATTCAACTGTTCCTACTTAGACACAGCTCAAATCCCACCTCCTCCAGGAAGTCCTCTGGGCTGGGCTGGAGTCCCATTTAAGTCCCATTCAAAGCTTCATCCTCTCGTCCCAGCTGGAGGTCGGGCTGAGGGGTGGGGAGGGCGAGACTGCCACAGGGACCTTTCTGGTTCCAGGCCCTACTGGTACTCACTGGGCACGTTTGGGTTTCAGGGCCCTGTGTGGCAGGCGTCGTGGGTCTCACCATGCCTCGGTACTGCCTCTTTGGGGACACTGTGAACACGGCATCCCGGATGGAGTCCACGGGGCTTCGTGAGTGTCGCGTATTTCTCCCGAGTGAGGGTGGGGCAGGACTCTGTCAGTGACCGCTACCGGCTGCTGGTGCCCAGGGACGGGAGCACCCCTGCTGGCTGCATTCTCCGTGAAGCGGCTGTCAGGACTTTTCGCCTGCCCGGGGTCTGGCCTTTTTTGTGGTTCTGTGAAGAGTCAGGGTTCTTCTCCTGACTACAGCCGCTTTGCTCTGTAGCTGTGAGCTAAATGCGCTTCCTCTGGGCCTTGATTTCTCATCTGTACTGTGGGGAGTCCCTTCCCCACGTAGCACCATTATTGGTCCCTTTGGGGGGATTTTTTGGTCTGGGGCCACACCCGGTGATGGTGAGGGGCTTACTCCCGGCTCTGCATTCAGGAATCGCTAAATCACTCCCGGTCATGCTCAGAGGGCCACATGGGAGCCGGGGTTTGAGCCCTGGTCAGCCACATGCAAGGCAAATGCCCTACTGGCTGGACTGTTGCTCCGGCCCCCGCGGGTCCCTCTGATGACATGGTTAGAGCTGCTGAAAACACGGTGATGGGCCCGCCTGCTCTGCTCCTGAGCACAGGCGAGCCCCCACCTGCCTCCAGAGCCAGGACAGCCCTGCAAGGGAGGCGCCCGTCTTAAAAACAAAAATCAATTAAAAAAATTAAACTTCTCTGGGGACCACAGAGGTAGTACAGTGGGCAGGGTGAACGCCTTGCGTGTAGGGTTCCCTGAGCCCCACCAGCAGTGAGCACAGAGCTAGGAGTAAGCCCTGAGCATCGCTGGGCTCACTCACCAAGGAAGCAAAGAACAAAAATAAAAATGCTTCTATGTCCTTCCTTAACTGCCAGCAGCTCCCCTGCAGGTAGAAATGATGCAATGATGCTTCTAGGGCTTCTTGAGTTTCTTACCATGAACTAATTCATTTGCTTTTCCTCGAGGTCTCCATGTTAGTGATCCCCTCCCTGTTAGAGGGGCGAGGGCTGGGAGAAGCCACCAAAGGAATCAGAATTGTGGGTGTTTCTGTCCAGAGTGTGTGTGTGTCTGTGTGTGTGTGTGTGTGTGTGTGTGTGTGTGTGTGTGTGTGTGCACGCAGCAGGCTGTGCCCCCGGGGGCGCTGCCACAGGTGGTGACTGGGGTCCTGCCGCTCAGCCTACAGGATCCACATCAGCCACAGCACTGTGCAGACGCTGCTCAGCCTCGACGAAGGCTACAAAATCGACATCAGAGGCCAGACGGAGCTGAAGGTGGGAGATCTGCCTTCCCAGGATTGGCGGGGAATTTCCCAAATGCCCGTTTGCAGGAGTGGGAGAGTCTTTTCCGAGTGTCCGCCTGAGGTTGGAGACTCATCTCCCAATTCCACGGAAGCTTTCCTTCTGGGGGCCTCCTGCTGCTGCCTGAGAATGCCCAGGGCAGTCATTTCCCTGTCCACAGCCTGCCTGGGCAGCAGACAGAGGGCAGTGTGCTTGGACAGATGAGGAAGGGAGGGTCGTTGTCTCTGCTTTCTACAGGGCTGCCCCAGCACAGGGGGCCACGGGCCACTCCCAGCAGTGCTCCACCCAGCTGTGCCAGGCAGCGCGGCCTGGTCTTGGGGGGTGTCGGGCATCCAGCTCAGGACTCCCCACATGTTAGATTCACCTGAACCACCTCCCCAGGCCCTCCAGGGGCCCGTCCTACAGTTAGGGGACGAAACTAGAGAGGCACAGTGACTTATCCAAAGCCACACAGCTGGCTTTCTGATCTAGTGGCTCCAAAGCCTGTGTCTGTTCTCGAGCACTGTTGGTCTCCTACTCATCCCTCAGAACCCTAACCTGGATGTCCTTGCTCTGCAGCCTGCTCTGACCATACTTCTGGCACCCCCAGCAGTGGCGACTGTGTCCTCTCTGGACATATCCAGCTGGGAACCAGAGCTCGGCTGGTTGTGTGTATGGTGTTGGGGAAACTTTGCCTCTGAGCACTCCAAAACATAAGCAGAGGCTCCCACTGAGTGGAGCTGTAGACTGTGTCTGTGCTTGAGTGTCAGCATGAGAGAAAGGAAATGGCATCAAGTATTTTTCCTCCCTCGTTACTCGCAATCCCCTAGGTCATCGGTTAGAGCTTGGCCCAGCAGGAGACTGCAGGACCAGGGCATGGAAGGACCCAGGGCAGCGGCTGGTCCTTTCCCACCCAGGGTCCTGGCACACCAGGAGGGCCCAGCTGAGAGAGAGGGGACGGGCAGTTTGCAGCTGCAGGCAGAGCTGGACAGGCCGGTGTCTGTGGGGTCCTTGGCTCAGGAGATGGGGGCCTAGGAAGAACGGAGTCAGTGAGGGCAGCTGTTCCCGTTCAGAGAGAAGGCACAGGATGTCTGAAGACCCCCAGAACAGAAAGGGGGTCAGAAAAGGAGCAGGACAGGCTATACCCCAGGCTCAGGGCCTCCAGCTGGCCCAGGGGCCCTGAGAAGCAATACCTGTCCTTGGCCCAGGCTGGGGTATGGAATTGTCCTGTATCCTAGTCTCTGGGCAGCTGTGCCATTGTGGGGGTGGGGGCTGCCTGATCCTTCAGTAGTTGGAGAGAATGACACATCTAGGATGTTGGTGTCTTGCACACGAACCCACTGCTTATAGAATTCACGGTGCACTGTTCATTCAACTTCTCGAACAGGTGGTTGCTTATTTGGTTTTGTGGGGCTGAGAATCAAACCCAGGACCTCCTATATGCAAGGCAAGGACTTTCCCCCTGAGTTGTGACTCCTGCACAAGTTAGCTTCTTTCAGTCTCACCACTCTGAGGGTTTGGGGTTGCCGAAGCAGAGGAAGGCTATTTGGCC
Source organism: Sorex araneus (assembly GCF_027595985.1). Classification (NCBI taxonomy): domain Eukaryota; kingdom Metazoa; phylum Chordata; class Mammalia; order Eulipotyphla; family Soricidae; genus Sorex; species Sorex araneus. The sequence goes on along the minus strand of NC_073313.1, from coordinate 269,009,233 downwards.
AAAGTCACAACAGCCTGCAAGGCCCTAGGCTGCTCTCCCTGAGCTCTGGAAATTGTGCCCCTGTGAGAAGTGGGCGAGGTAGGGGGTGGTCTGCTTGAGCAGGTGTGCTGATCCGCTTTTCTTTCCAGGGCAAGGGCGTGGAGGAGACCTACTGGCTGGCAGGGAAGGCCGGCTTCCTCAGGCCGCTCCCGCCGCCGCTGCAGATCAAGCCTGGGTGAGTAAGAGGAATTTCCCTCCTATGTTTGGCGGCATTTTTTTTTTTGATATTTGATATTTGTTATTTTTCTGATGATAAGAGTACTAGCTGTCGAGAGTGGAAAGCTGGGGAAAGACAGAATTCTTTTGAGATGAACCAACTATCTCTCCACGCTGGGAAGCAGATGCCCGACAGACAGTCACGGCTTAGTGTCAGGGTGAGGACCACCCGCACCAGTCTTGGCAGGCCCTGCCTTAGCGTCTGAGCACTTCATCGATGGCATGGACGTAGCTAAGCATCTGGGCTGCTGCAGGAGCTGTGCCCTGATTGACCCGGCCCCGCTGTTGCTGCTGGAGCTGTGCACTGATTGGCTGGGCCCCGCTGTTGCTGCTGGAGCTGTGCCCTGATTGGCTCGGCCCCGCTGTTGCTGCAGGAGCTGTGCCCTGATTGGCTTGGCCCCGCTGTTGCTGCAGGAGCTGTGCCCTGATTGGCTTGGCCCCGCTGTTGCTGCAGGAGCTGTGCCCTGATTGCTCAGCCCCGCTGATGTCACTGAGCCTGTAGAATCTTCCCATTCTGAGTGGGAAGTTTCTTTAGTCCTTGCTGGCTGTGTCACGGGTGGGTGAATATTTTAAATGACAGTTGTCGGTTAACTGTCATACAGACGGCTTCCCCTGGGGAGGAGGTTATAGAGCAGAGGGCACCCACAGTTTTAGTCTCAGAGGGTTTGTGGGGATCCTTATTTTGCCCTCCATCCTTTGGGGCCCAGGATCCTCCCTGAGGCAGCAGAGGTGTGGGAGACAGCAGGGAACTTACAGCAAGTGCTATTCCTTGTTGCACCCCACCAGCCCAGGGTGGTCCCCAGAGAGATGGGGCGAGGGAGGGGGCCCCCAATGGCTGAGATTCGTCATTGACTGAGATGGCCCTGGGCTCATTCCTCTGAGAAGCTCCGGGCTTGGCTGTGGGACCAGCCCAGAGGGCCCCGCCCGGAGTTTATCCTTCAGAGACTATTGCCAGCTGGTCCCTCCTGCCCAAGCCAGATGGTGCCCCCAGCCCAGGCCACCCCCTGTCCTCTCTCAGAGATGAGGGGCACGTGGCTGCCTGGGGAGGGTCCTGCACACAGCAAAGGGGGTGTGTCTCCAGGGCAGGGACTCTGAGCCAGGCTGCTCTGCTTCAGAGCCCTGAGGCCTCAGGAAGCAGGGAATGACCGGGCCGCAGGAGAGGACCCACGTAGCCCCTATGTGGGTGGGGGGCCCCCAGCATTATTTAGGGGGCGCTGACAGTGTTACTGGGATAACTAGGCTGATGGGCTCAGGCGTGGGACCTCCAGAGCCACTCAGTGATCAGGCGCCTGCAGGGGGGTGTCTGGAGGCCACGCACTCCCGGGGGCCTGGCTCCTCAGGCTGGCGAGGGCTGGCGCAGCAGCACGGAAGCTGTCGAAAGAACTTTGAGCTGTGCCCACACCCCTGTGGTCTAGGCCCCTCCGTGCTGCCACCCAGCTCACTCCCCTCAGCCCCTCAACGCAGGGCTGCCCACTGACCAGGGGCCTTTGCTCTCTGTCCCTGTCCCTGCTGCAGGGGGAGGTCCGCAGGGGTCGCTCTCAGCTCCCAGTCCTCGCTGTGTCTCTGCGCACTGTTGTGTCTCTGCTGATCGGTGGGTTTGCCAGCTGCAGGAGCCCGGGAGACTGGCGGTGGCTGCGCCTGCACAGCCGCCTGGCCGGGAGTGAGTCTTCAGGAGGCCCTGGCCGGCCCCCGGCACTCCCACACTGCCATCCTGGGTGGGAGCCGGCACGTCTGACCTCATTTGTCATCCCTGAGCTCCTGCAGTGGATGCCTTTCCACTCCGGAACAGAAACTTCAGGGAGTGCCAGAAACATTTTCATCTTGCTGGCTCCGGGAGGTGGGAGAGTGGAGATCAGCCCCAGGGAGCCGCGTGGGGCCTCCCAGGCAGGGGGCAGAAGCCTCACACGCCAGGCTCGGGCTCAAAGCCAGCACACGCTCACGGAGGGGCCATGCGCTCACACCTGGCAGACCAGGGCCATGCGCTCACACCTGGCAGACCAGGGCCACGTGCTCACACTGGGCAAACAGGATAGTGTGGTCTCATGTGCACATAGAACCATGCTCATGTGGGCACATGGGATCGCACATGAACACACAGGATTGCGTGCTCACACCTGAGTCCCTGGGACCACGTGCTCACACACGGCTGTTACGTATGTAACACTTCTTGTGGGTCTGGGGCCCTCCCCACGTGGAGACATAGCCCTGCCCTTCACCTTGCCTGCTGTGATGTCGTAAACAGACACACAATCTCTGTGGAAAGGACTTCGGGAACCGGTGGCAGCATTTCTCAAGCGGCTGTGAATAAAGCAGATGCTCGTTCCAGTTTGAGCTAAGCTTAACTATGCTGAGCTTGCTTAAAAAGGAAAAAGCCACGTTGTCAGAGTTTCCATATGCTATGAATTTGTACCATCTGTAGAAATTACTAGGCCCTGGACATGACTGGGGAGAGAGAAGAAGGGACAGAAGGTCTTCTCTCTCATCATACCCCAGGCCACGGTGGCAGTAGAGAGGGCTTCGTCCTGTCCCTGGGACACTCCACATGGGGTCCCTCCACTCCCCTCCTGTCTCACCTGTGAGGCTGATGAGGGCCTGGCCGCCCCCAGAGCTGAGCTTTCCCCTGTAAAGGCAATGGCCCACTCTACCTTCCTGGGGGCATGAGGGAGGCAAATAAGAGCATGTAGGCAGGGGGCCCAGGGCTCTTGCCCGGGACAGGGACAGGGCTTCACAGCCTTCCTGTCCACTTTGGGGAAGGGGGGCAGTTGGGACAAGCTCCTCCCAGCCCACCCTCAGGGGTTAGTGTTCGGGGCTGGAGCAAGAACATGGGGTGGGGGTGGGGGGGATGGTGTTTACCTTCCACGTGGCAGACTCAATTCTGATCCCCACATCTCATGTCCCGAAGCCCACCAGGAGGAATTCCTGAGTACAGAGCCTGGAGCACTGCCTGAGCATGCCAGGTGTGGGGGAAAGAAGCAAAACCCAAAAACTTCGCCTTTCTGGGCCTTTGAAGCTCAGACAGAGCCCTGTCTCGGGTGTGGGGGCACCCGGGGGAGCTTTCTTGTAAGGGGCGGGTGCCCGCCCTCACGCTAGCCCTGAGCACTGAGCCTCATTCTGGTTTCTCCTTTTCCTCTAGGGAGCCCTGGCAGGACCTCATCAAGCAAGAAATCAAGGTGGCTTTTGTCAAAGCCCGTCAGGGCCCTCAGGGGCCCGGCAGCTCCCCAGGGCCTTGAGGGGTGAGACCTGGACAGGGGCCCAGAGACACTGCCCGAGGCCTCTCCACTGCAGCCGAGAAGCTCCCAGGCCACTCCTGCTCATTAATCAGTGCCCTGGAGCGAGATTAACTGTCAGTTCCACAGGAGTCCTGCGGGTAAACTTGCCTCTTGTCACCCAAGCAGTAAAAATAGAAATGCTCCCTGCCTTGCATGCAGTGCTGTGTTCTAATAAACGCTCCTGACTCATGTTAGGAGAGGCTCTTACTCCCCCCACAATGCAGGCCTGGTCCCCAGCACAACCCACAGGGCCCCTCGCAGCCTCTGTTCCTCTCCTGTCAAGGACTGTGCACGCGGCCCAGTCAGGCTTGCCCCCAGCGCACGGCCAGCGCTCCAAGGCCATGCCTCCTCCCGCCTCTCTTCCCACACCACTTCTCCCTGGGGTGTCTCTGAGGGCCGGGGCTGGGGGCCAGGGTGTGGGGTCCCAGAATCTCAGGGAAGGGGAGTAAGGTGAGTGCTAACTCATTGGTTCCTCGGAAAAGGAGACTTCTGTCTTAGCAAAACTCTTCATCATAATATATTCTCACACACATAGACTCACACACACAAACACACTTTCTCACACATATGTACACATATACATTATGTACTCTCACACAGATTCGTACACATATACAAACACATACTTTCTCACACATACACGCACTCACACATTTACATATTCTCACAGATTCACATACAAATATACACACTCATATATACATTTACACACTTGTGTGCACTTATTCACACATATATTCACACTCCTTCCGACTTACACACACATACACATACATACACTTACACACTCACATACATACAAATATATACACTTTCTCATACACAAATGCTTACACACATTTTTACATACATTTACACACTCTCACTCATACACACTCATGAACAACACATACTTTCTCACACATACACATGTTCATGCAGATACACATAAACTCTCTCTCTCTCATACACACACACACACACACACACACACACACTCATGAAACTGGCGCTCCTAACATCAAAAGATTCTCCCCAATCCCCAAGGAGGGGTTCAGAGCACTGGGCAGGAGGGATCATTTATCTGATGAGGGGATAGGGATGGGGAGGGCGTGCTGAGCCCTAAACAAAGCCAGCTGGCTTCAAAAGACCCCAGGCTTGCAGGGGGTGGAGTGTGGCGCTAACTGACCTGGGGATCATTGCCAGGTGTGACACAGAAACAGGCGCGCACGCGCACGTGTGTGTGCATGTGTGTGTGTGTGTGTGTTTGTGTGTGTGAGAGAGAGAGAGAGAGAGAGAGACAGAGACAGAGAGAGAGACAGAGAGAGATAGAGAGAGACAGAGACAGAGACAGAGTGCACAGATGTGAAAGGATGCTGGACCGGGAGTGTGGGGCCATGCACTGTTGGTCAACAGCTTTGGGCCTGACCTCACCGTCATTATTGTGTGTCATTAATTTTCAGACCATGCCCAGTGGTGCTGGAGCGGACCTGCTGAGGCCACTCCTGACTCCATGCCGGGGAGTGGCGCCCTGGGCTGGACAAGCTCAGGGGTCCAGCCCAGGGCGCCAGCAGGCAGAGAGTGTGCTCTAGCCCACTGTACTCTCTGGAAGGTTCCATTGTGTGTCCTTATGTGAGGAAGACAGAGCCCATTGGGCCCTGCAGGACTAGGAAAGGGTCCTCAGGGGACACTTGGGTGTGACTGTGTCTGTGTCCTCCTGACCTCTCTGTGTGGCCCACCTGAAGTCAGTGGATTTTCTCTCAGGACCTCAATCTGAAAAAGGAGTGCCTGGTATGGGGCCGAAGTGATAGGACAGCAGGTAGGGCACTGGCCTGGCACACAGGTTCGACCCCATGTGGTCCCCCAAGCACTGCCAGAAGTGACTCCTGAGTGCAGAGCCAGGAGTAAGACCTGAGTACTGCTGAGTGAGCCCAAAAACTGAAAGAGAGAAAAGAAGAAAAGAAAGAAGGAAAAAGAGAAAAGAAGGAAGAAAGGAAAGAAGGAAGAAAGAAAGAGGAAGAAAGAAAAGAAAGAAAGAAAGAAAGAAAGAAAGAAAGAAAGAAAGAAAGAAAGAAAGAAAGAAAGAAAGAAAGAAAGATTCCAAAAAGTGGGTAAAGGAGAGGAGTGTTGGGCCTTGGTAGCCTGCTGTCCTTCTGGGGTAGACTCTGAGGGGAACTGGACGCCCCCGCGCTCCTTTCGCAGGACTCAGCCCTGTGCAGTGAGCCTCTAAGCCCTGGCACAGCAGCACCCACCCCAGCCTGCCTGGGGCCGGGCAGGGGCAGGGCGGCCTGTGAGGTCAGAGGAGGCGGCAGCTGTGCAAGGGTCTTTGGTGTGTGAACGTGTGTGACTCGGAACATGATGTGATGATGTGGCCAGAGACCCCCCACCCCGAAATCCCCACGTGTGTGAACGTGTGTGACTCGGAACATGATGTGATGATGTGGCCAGAGCCCCGCGGCCCTGGGTCTCGCACACGTGTGTGCTTGCCTGTGGGTGTCTGTGTGTGAGTCGTCTGCCCGCAGACTCAGGCACCCCTCGAGATGGGCGGGTTGGGTTCCAGACCACCACAAAGACGCAAATCCCTCCATCATGAGTCACTTAGTTGTGGGTTTTCCAGCGTGCAGAAAGTCTGTTTGTACTGCAGCTTGTTGAGCGAGCCGTGGCTTGGCATCTAAGGAAGCACAGACCTTCGGTGAGCACAGCCCAGAGAGCCGAAGGAGCACGGGGGGGGGGGGGGCGGGAGAAGACGCCCAGTACGACGGGGTCCACACAGACGGGCTTCGGCAGGCTTCTTCTGTAGAAGTGCAGTCCCAAAGGCGCAACCCAGAGAGATGCTCGAGGGCCCGAGAGCTGGATACACTTGCCGCGCGAGCAGCCGACCCAGTACTAGCTGGTGACTTGGGCATCACTGGGTGGGGCCCCAGAGCCCCCTGAGCCCCCAGGGTAGCCCAAGTAATTCCAGAAGTCAGGCAGCAGGACAGTCGCAGGCCCTAGCAACGGTCCGCCGCCCTGATGAATCCCCCAGTAGGAGTACAGCCCCCCCACCCCGAAATCCCCAACGTGCAGTCAAATGAGGTGCCTGTCTGCGTCCACATGCGTCCACGTGGGTCTGCCTAGCTCTGTGCACGCAGGTTCAGTGTGTCCGCCTGCCGCTGCTCTAGCCGTGGGTGGGCGGGAAGGGCTCGCGTCGTCTGAGCAGGTGCGTTCCCCACGTGGCCGAGCTCCCCTGCAGCTGCGGGGTGCGGGGTGCTGGGTTCAGCCCCAAGAGCACGCAGACTCTTGTCCCAGCTCGGCCTGTGGTGGTGGCACTGGACAGGCGGGAACGACGTGCACAGCCTCAGGCCACCCACTAGGGGGCAGCCACGGCGTTCCAGAGAGAGGCAGACGCGCCGGCCGCAAGCCCGCATTCCGGACCCCAGTGAGATGATCTTAGGGGACAGTGCGAGGACAGCAGCTGTCCCCAGCCCAAAGGCCTGATCCAAGGACACGAGTCCAAGGCTCGTCTAGTTTCAGTCACTTCACTTTCCGTGAAACAATGTCAGGTGCCTCTCGATCTTTGCAAGGCTGTCTGTGGGCGCAGGCTGGCGCTGCCCGCTGTTGGGCTGGCGGCCAAGCAGCTGTGGGGTGCCCCACAGACAGGACAGTCCTGCGGCAGGCGTCTCCCATGGCTGACCCCCGAGGAGCCATGGGCCCCCACCCTGCTCTGCCCGCTGGCCTGGCCAGAGCAAGGGGTGATTCCCCTTCCTTTCTCTCCTTGCCGCCCTCTGCACCCCCCACCCCACCCCCCTCGCCAAGTCCCCACCCCCCACCACCATTTTTAAAAATTAATCTCTGTAAATGGATCCTAGTCCTGGACCAGGGGGCTAAAGGCTGTGGCCATGGCCTGTCACCTTTGGGTCCAGCTACAAAATCCTTCAGGCCTCAGGCGCCTCACAAGCTCCTCTGGGCCCTTTTCCAGACTTGTCATGTGTCCTAGGAAAAGCCAGGCCCTGGGGACAACACCCGGTCCTCGGGGCCACTGGTGATGCACCGTGGACCTCGTGGGGAACTTAGCACTTTGGCATCACCCTGTAACCAGCTCCAACTTGCCTGTGCATCCAGGACACAGGAGAGCTGCCGGGGGTCCCCCGAGACCACACAACCAAGCTTCACAAGCCCCTTAAACTCACCTGCTCTCCCTTCGAGTTGCCTCCCTGGTGGCTGGCGTCTTTCCGCCGCCCCCAGCCTGCCCACCCCATTGCAGTCCCCAGCCGGCCAGCACCCCCCTTCCTGCAGTCTCAGCAGCTGGAGAGCCACAGGGTGCCCAGGAGTCCTACAGAGGACCCGCTCCGTCGGGGTGCGGGGGAACATCTCCCGTGACTTCCAGAAGCCCCTGACACTGTCGCCAGAGAACTGGCTGGAACTGGGCCTTGCAGAGCCACACATGCAGGCTGCCCCCTGGCCACACAGTCCGTGGGAAGAGGTGGCGCAGCCCCAGTGGCAGCTCAGCCAGACCAGCCAAGGGAAACGGGCGGCGGCGAGGCGGGGCGTGGGGGGAAGCGAGGGCAGCCGTCAGGTGTCCGGAGGGCAGAGGCGGGCGGAAGGCGCGGTGCCAGAGCGCATGGTGGACACGGGTCAAGCCCGAGAGCTGCAGCGTGGGGTGAGCGGATGAGCCGGGAGGCGACATTCAGGCCTCCTGGCTCCCGGCCAGGGGCACCCCCAAATAGGCTTCTCCCCCTCCGCAGCCTCAGTTCCCTCTCCCTTGGCGCTGATGGATGCTCCCCTCCCTCCCCTCCAAACCATGAGCTCAGCCTGTAGTTTTCCCTTTGGAGGGAGAAAACCGCTGAGACAGAACAGGAGAGGAGAACGCGGAGGATAGAGGGTGTGTGTGCACAACCTGGCATCTGGCCTCTGGCGCCAACGGTTATAAGCAGGGGAGCGAGCGGCTCGGAGTGGAGGGAGAAAGCAGCAGGAAGGAGACCGGGGCAGGGAGCCGTCCAGGGGGTCTAGGGGGCAGGGAGGCAGGCGCAGGAGGGAGGGGGAGGAGCGGCCACGAGTCCAGGATGGGAAGGTGGGGAGAGACCCAGGAGAGGTGCCCTGAGGTGCTGATGGATGAGGGCAAATAGGTGGGGGCAGCTGGGAGGAAGGTGGTCAGGTGACCTGGGGAACCAGGGACCCGAGCATCCATCCACAGACCCCGGCTGCCCCCATTGGGGTGAGGGGCCTGGAGGGAGGTGCGAGGCAAGCAGAGAGCCAGCAGTAGCTGGGGACCTGGAGGGCAGGAAGGGGTACAACGTAGGGGAGGGCCTTCGGGGACAGAGGCTGCCCCCATTTCCCAAGAGGCTGGGCAGGGATGGGGTGAGGGTGGTTCGGGGGTCTGGTTCAGGCAGCCGGGGGCTCCTGTGCCCAGCACAGGGGGAGGGGTGTGGGCGGCCATGGGAGAGGTCAGGGAGGACTCTGGCGGGGAGACCTGGTCACTCTGGGGGAGAACGGAGTGCTGAAAGAAAGCAGCAAGTGGAGGCAGGCTGGGGTCGGGAGGGAAACTGGGGACACTGGTGGAAGGAAGTGGACACTGGTGTTAGAACATGGGACGTCTGAAACTCAATCATGAACAGCTTTTTTATATCTAAAGGAGAATTGGGTCAGAGAGATAGTACAGTGGAAGGGTGCTGGCCTTGCATGCAGCCCATCTGGGTTCGACCCCTGGCACCCGTATGGTCCCCGAGCCCTGCCAGGAGCATCCCCCCAGGGGAGGTCAGAGAGAGCCACGTGGAGGCGGGACAGCCAGCCCCACATGTCCAGGCCTCACGCAAGGGCGCCTGGGGGTCAGGCCTGTCGACCACGTCTCAGGGGGCAGCCGCCAAGCTCAGGGTTCTGGGCGCACCCCCTCATTCCAGGAAGTCCCCAAGAGGCCAGTCTTCTGTGCAGAGATGCCCTTTCCTCCCCTCACACCCGTGACGCACCCGGTGTCGCGCCGGCCCACCTGGAGTTGGCTTCTGAGGAGAGGCTGTGCCGGCTCCGTGTCTGTGTGCACTTGGGGTGGGGGCTGGGGGTACCCCACACCGCCGAAGGGGTTGGAGTCCCAGTGTGTGTTCACCATCTCGGCCTCGCACGGCCCTGGGCCGGAGCCTGACCCACTCCGGGAGAGTCACGTGACAGACAAAGGGGGTCCCCCGTAGGCTGTGCTAAAGAGGACCCCGGCCCGGAAGGGCTCTGTCTCATGCCCCACACCCACTCTCTCGGGAGAGATGACACACTGCCCACCTCCCTCCCCCCATCCCTCCTTGCACACATGGCCCAGGCATGGCCGGGGCTGGGGCATGGGGGCATGAACCCCCATAAAGGAAATCCAGTCAGCAAATGCTGGGCCCCAATGGTCAGGGGGGCGCTGGGCCCAGTGCAAAGGGGCTCATTTTCAAGCTGCCACCTCACCGAGGCCCTGTGTCTCAGCAGCCGTCACACAGATGCAGGCAGCCGGGACGGAAGCCAGCCGGGCCCTCTCTGAATGGAGTAATGGAATCATTGACGCCTCCGCACTGGCTGTGCAAGGTCCAGTCAGTGACAGAACCTCTCTGGGCTTCCTCACGCATAGCATGTAAAGCTAATGACAGCAGCAGCAGCAGTAATGATACCTCATTAGGAGTTGGACGACTTACTAATTTTTGTTTCCCAAGTATTGCTCAGGAGGCCCCGGAGTTCTCAGCCAACCAGGGAGTTCAAGTTCATTAAGTTGGATGTGGTGCTGGGTTTACCTGGGCTGACCTGGTCGAGCAGGGGGGGGCCCAGGGCCATCCCCAGTGATCTCAGGGGTCCGGGGTGGGTCGGCTGCATGGAAGGCGTGTGTCTTAAACCCCGGGCTCTCTCTGCAGCACAGGAGTCGGGGACTGAGGGGCTCATGAGGCGACAATGCCCTGGAAAGTCCTGGCCAGTCGTCTGGCCCCACCTGGGGGATGTGCAGAGCTGCCCCTCCCCCCGCCTCAGGGCTCTCTCCTAGGAGAGGTTCCTAGTCCTGTCACCCACCACTCCGGCTCCATGCCTTCATTTCTGCAGCCTGGTGGGAGGGTGGCGGGGCCTCACCTCACCGTGGGCTGGAGGCCGCCCCCGAAGCACTAACCACAGAACTCACCTGCTCACACCTCACCTGTGTGGCCCAGGTGAAAGTCTGCTTGAGAAGCAGGTTCTGGGCCCCTTAAGCCCCTGAACCAGACTCGGGTCCGGGTAAAATGGCGATCTGCTTGAGCAAGCCCCCGGGGCTGCCAGATGCTGGTCTTGGAGAGAAGCTGGGGCAGATGGAAAGAAAGTGGGGTGAGGCCCCCCTCCCCCCCTTGCCCGTATGACCCCAGCACACGGCCAATAACCTGTGCCCTGCCATGTGGAAGCCGAGGCGTCGGTGGGGTTCTCTGAAATTGTGGGGCACCCGTATGGTCCCTGAGCGGGTGGGGCTCACGGGGGGCCACGTGAGTCCGTTTCTGGACCTGCAGGCCTCAGGCCCACAACAGCCAGAGTTCGGCACTGAGGACCCAGACTTAGGGAGGGTCAGACATTAGGGAAGGACTCTGGGGAGCCAGGAGTCTGGGAGCCCCCACCCTGAGGTGCCCACTGGGGCAGAAGGGGCCCACAGCTGCCCGGGGTTCCCTGAGCTCACAGGAGGGGCCTCAGCTGCAGCCCCTTCTCTGCTTCACCATCGCGGGGTGCCCTACCTGGCAACTGTTCCCTTCATCAGGTGCAGGATCAGGGATCTTCACGGGAGGAAGTCAGAATCAAGAGTCAATAATCAAGGTGACCCAAACCCCACGCAGTTCCTGGGGTCCCCCAGCTCAACAGCCCCTCCCAGCCGGCAGAACGGCTGCCTTGTTCTACAGGGCATACGAGAGCATGACTTGCCCGTGCCCCCAGCCTCCCTCATGGCCGCTGGCCCCTCAGTCACGCCACCTTGGGGTGCTCTCCGGAACCTTCTCTCTCCTCCTGGACTGGCTCTGCAGCTGTGGCTGTGAGCTCAGCAGTGACGCCCATTACACCCCAGATGCCCCTGGGTGTAGAGAAGGGCGCGCGCATGTGACCTGCCTGTGGTTAACCTGGGTGCACGTGTCTGGTGGCAGGTTCTCGGCAGAGCTGCCGGGTGAGGCCTGGAGCTGTGGTTTCATGGTCCGCGGCGTGGCACAGCCAACGGCCCTGCTGCTGCACCCAGACTCCCCTTCTCCCCTCACCCCCCTCCTCTCCCTGGGGGCCTCCCAAGGGGTGTGGGGGCAGGGTCCACCCTGCACCCAACTTCCTCAGCGGGGCCTCAGGCAGCCATGCCGTCTCTCTGCGCCAATGCCCCTATGCAAAGCCTTGCCTTCTCCCATGGCTGCGAGGGAGGGGCTGGTCCGTCCCAGTCAAGGACCAGACACCAGCCAGTCCCACGACCCCGAGAACCCCCTATTCCTTGGAGTGAGGCCCAGACACGGCCACAAAACCCCACCGGGGAAGGCTGGGCTGCCGTTGGTGAGCGATCCGGGAGAAGCTGTGCGAGCAGGAGCCACACAATCTGGCCAGGAAGTGGGCATGGTGGTCTTTAAAGGAAAGACCCCCAATCCATCCCTCGGCAAATCCAGCGGCTCCCACCTTGATGCTCCTCCTTCTTCCGGTCAAGTTCAGGCTCCGAGATCTGGCCTCTGGGGCCCTGGGCTCAGTCATACTGTCCCATCCTCCCATCCGGCGGCCTCTCTACAAGGGTCGGTCCTGGGCGTTTCGCCTCATTCAGCAGCTGCGCGGAGGCCCCTGGGGAGGAGGCCCCTGGGAGGAGGCCCTCGTTACTGAGCAGGGCCGGCGCCCCCCACGTGCTGCACACACATTCTCTGCACCAAGTCCGCCCGGGGCTGGGGGGGGCGGCGGGGGTGTAGCTATTATTAGTCTCCTTTTGCAGATCAGCAAACTGAGGTCAGCAAGTTCAGGCAATCAGGCCGTGGAGCAAGGTGGCGGCTGAAGAGGTGCTCAGTGTGTGGGTTCCTGCGTCAAGCACTCGGTCCCAAGGGGCACCTGCAGCAGGGGGCATGCTTGGGCGCCCAGCTGTCTAACTCCCGGGGGCCCCAGCCACGCACTGAGTGACTGAAGCAATCACGGCCACAACGGGCATCCCCCACAGCCCCGGCATCACCTCTCACGAGCCCCCCTGGGGAGCAGCAGCTGGGGTGGGAAAGCCTGGGCAGCGCGGGCACAGGCTGGGTCCCCTGCACTTGGCCCTGACTCTGACGTCTGGAAGGCCAAATTATCCACCCACTCTACAGACAGGGCGAAGGAGGCGCGGTCCCAGGACACTTGGCAGAGAGAGGGCTGAGATCTGAGTCTCTGGGAGGGAAGCAGAGGACCTGGACCTCCTCCCCAGGTCCTGCCCTCCCCCACCCCCATTCCGATGGGGCAGGGCTCTGGGGAAGTGTCCCTGCGCTTGCCCTGCGCTTGCCCTGTCCTCTCCCAGCCCCGTCCCCACTAGCTCACAGATGGGGAAGGAAAGAACAGCCTCCACAGGGAACCCAGCGTGCAAGCCTCACTCCACCCTGCACCCTAAATGACAGCGGGTTCCAGATGGCACTTCCTCCCCTCCTGCCCCATGTGGATGGGGGACGCCCGCCCGGCCGGCCGTGCTATTCCGGGCAGGATCACCTGGGAAGAGAAGCGCCGCGGAGAGGAACCCGGGCCGGCGGCTGGAGTTCCTCCCCAGGCACCCGGCTGGGTTGCCCCGGCAGGCGCGGAGGCGAGCCCGGGCTCCTGGAACCGGCAGTCTGGGAAGCCTCAAGCTCCCGGCCCTGGGCACGGCGGCCCAGCGCAAGCCCGCAAGGCGGGTCCGGCAAGGCCACTGGACTGGACACTGACCTCCTCCAGGCGCTCCACGCGGGATCAGTCATTAAGCCCTTGGAAGGTCCCTTCGCCTCGGTCTCCGGGCCAGTTTACTAAGGTCCCCGGAGTGGACCGAGGAGGGCGCGTGGGATCCGGAGGGGAAGTGTCCAGCCAGGAACCGACAGCGGGGATGGCCGGGCCGGGGGATCCCCCTCGGCGGCTGCCCCAGGGCTGGCGGAGGGTCATTTCCTTCCGTGCTCAGTCCCTCACCTCTCTTGTTTGCCTCTGCGGAGCGCGGCCACGGGGAAATCGGAGCCGGGCCGGATTTCCTGCGCGGGCCTGCGGCTCCGGGCGCCCGCCGAGCCGCGCTGACCCCGCCGCCCCGCTGGCCGCGGACTGCACGTGCGGGGGGCGGCGCCCCGAGCCGCGGCGGCCGGGCGCTAGGACCGCGCGGCGGGCGGCCGGCGGCGCGCGAGGCTATTTAAACGGGGCCGGCGCCCCCCGCGGGCCGTGCTCCGTGGGCAGCGGGCCGGACCCCGGGGACAGGGCCGAGCCGCAAGATGCGCTGCGGCCGCGCTGAGCCAGGTAGGAGCCCTCCGCGTCCCCCGGCGCCGGGCCCCCCACTGTCCGGGTGTCAGAGTCCTGCTCCGACCCACCGCGCCGCCCAGCCGGACCCCGGGCCAGAGCACGGCCGGAGCGCGGGTGGACACAGGATGCGCGGTGGACACGGGGTGCGCGGGTGGACATGGGATGAGCGGGTGTGCGGGTGAACACGGGGTACGCGGTGGACACGGGGTGCGCGGGTGGACACGGGATGAGCGGGTGTGAGGGTGAACACGGGGTGCCCGGTGGACACGGGGTGCGCGGGTGGACACGGAGTGTGCGAGTGGACACGGGGTGAGCTCTGGACATGGACACGGGGTGAGCGGGTGGACGGGGTAAGCGAGTGTGCGGTGGACACGGGGTGTGTGGTGGACATGGGTGGGCGGGTTTGCGGGTGGACACGGGGTGCGCGGTGGCCGCGGGTGTGGGTGCGTGTGGGCTGTGTGAGTGAGTGCGTGCATGAGTGCGCCTGTGGGAGTGTGTAGCAGGGAGCGCACGTGTGTGAGTGTGTGTACATGTGCCCAAGGCAGGGAGACACAGCCGTCTCGGTTTGCTGTGCTGGAATCTCCCCGGGGAGACAGATGCGGCTGGGATATGGGCCGCTCCCTGGGACTCTGGGTAAGTCATCCTCAGACTCAGTTTTTCTTTTCTCTTTCTGGTTTTGGGCCACTCCCCCTGGTGCTCAGGGCTCACTCCTGGCAGTGCTCAGGGGACCGAATGGGGTGCCCGGCATGGAACCCGGCCCGTGGGAGGCCTGCAAAGCCTCTCTGAGTCCCGCTGTTCCTGCCTGGGAGGCGGCAGCTCTGCTGACTGCCTTGCTGGACTCTGAGGAGGGTGAGCCGAGGGCTGGATCTGGTACCCGAGAGGCTGCAGCATCTCTCAGGGGAGGCCAGGGGCTGGAGAGGGCCCCCGGCCTCCTCCCAGGCTGGCAGCTCAGCCCCCTGGGCCGGGTCTCTGCAACAGCAGGGCGCGATGGGGTGTCTGCTCCCCACCACCAAGGTGCCTGGGGGCAGTCAAGGGCAGGACCAGCTCCAGGCCGAGGCCTGGCGGAGGGGCTGAAAGGTGAGCCCCAGAGAATGCAGGCGTCCTTGTCTGGAGAGGGGGTGGCCCTTTGGCTCCTCACGCCCCCTGTGGAGGGTCCCTTTGAGCCAGAGATCAGGGCACGGAGCTCAGGCAGGGTCTGTGCCAGTGCGGGCAGGCAGGACGGGTGCGGCCCTGGGCAGCTCTGATTCAGGGTCCCCTGGCACACTCATCACCAGCACCCAGCCAGTGTCTCCCACACCACCACCACTCACCTCTCCCCTGTCCTCCTGGTGGGAGTGAGCGCCCCTTCACCCCTCCCCCGTACCACCTCATCCCCTCACCACTCCCCTCCCCGGAAAGTGAGCACCCCCTCACCCCTTCCCTCCCAGTCATCTCCCCCAACCTCTTCCCTCCCAGTCAGCTCCCCTCACCCCTCCCCTCCCAGTGAGAATGAACACCAGCACCCCTCACCCCTCCCCTCCCAGTCAGCTCCCCTCACCCCTCCCCTTCTAGTGAAAGTGAACACCCCCACCCCTCTTCCCTCCCCTCCCAGTGAGAGTGAACACCCCCTACCCCTCACTCCTCCCTTCTTAGTGACAGTGAACAACCCTCACCCCTTCCCTCCCTTCCCAGTGAGAGTCATCCTCCCTCACCCCTTGTCCTCACAGTGACCATGAGGGATGGACAGGCCTCTGGGAGGGGTGGAGGGCAGCAAGGGCAGAGGCCTGGGGCACTTCCAGGCTGCATGAGAGTAAGAGGGCGAGGGGGTGAGGCCAGGACGGCTCTGGATTTCTTGGCTGTCCGCAGGCCCCAGAGTGGCCCTGAGCGGGGACAGCAGGCACGGCTGCTCCTGCAGGACAGACCCCACAGTCTCGGCTGCCATCAGGGAAGGGTCCGTGGGAGGTGAATGGGGGGGACACGACTTTCAGGTGGGGTGTTGCAGACAGAACCCAGGTGGGACTGAGGGCGTGGCAGGGGCTTGAGAGGCAGGAAGCTTCCGGTGCCCCGTGCTCAGGTGCCAGCCGGGGCACATGGGTCCCAGAGGAGAGGGAGGTGGCCCTGCACTTTTGGAGGGCTCCCGTCAGGGGAGCCTGCTCTGAGCTGAGTCCCCAGGACCTGGGGGTGGGGCGGGCCCTTCGGGGAGGTGACACTCAGGGAGACCCAGGGCCAGGAGCACTGAATGAGGGAGCGAGGCATGGGGCAGGGAGCCCCCAGGAAACGGGCACTGTCAGGGGCCCAGGTGGGGAAGGGCTGGGATGGGGGACAGAGGCCACACAGTGCCCACTGCCCATTGCCCTGCAAAGGGCCTCTGGCTCTTCAGAGCATTCACAAGAATGTGAAGACCTTGCATTTTAAATGGCAGAACAAAATCTGTGAAAGCACCACGGGTGGGGTGGGGCAGGAGAGAGAGAGAGAGAGAGAGAGAGAGAGAGAGAGAGAGAGAGAGAGAGAGAGAGAGAGAGAGAGAGAGAGAGAAGCTGGGGGCACAGGGCAGGGCTGGGGAAGGGGGGTGGCAGCCTAAGGAAGGGATTTGAAAAATCCATGTAACATTGGCAAGTTGGAGCAAGAGTAGATGTCGGGCTGGAGCAATGGTCCTCAGGCAAGCAGGGTGCTGGGTTTACATGCAGCTAGCCCAGGTTCCATCCCCGGCATCCCGTCCCCTGAGCCCTGCCAGGAGCCATTCCTGAGCACAGAACCAGGAGAAACCCCTGAGCCCACCTCCACCCCCCAATAAAAAAATGGCTGGTGGAGCAGCCATCTACCTTCAGACACATCAGCAAGGACACTAGGGAGGTGTCCACCAGAAGGGGACATTGGGGAGAGGCATGCATGAATGAATGAATGAATGAATGAATGAATGAATTTAATGGGCTGATGGAGTTTTGTCCCTGCTGGGAGCCTTTGGCTCCTGCCCCCTCCCACCCACCTGCTCACAGAGAGAAGTGTCGGCCTAGCAAGTGAAAGTCGAGGCCAGAGCTAAGAGCCGAGGGCAGTGTGCAGGGCCAGGGCTGGCCTCCTGCCCGCACTTCCTGCCCAGGCTTCAGGCCCAGCCTGCAGACAATGGCAGGGACTCCAGAACCAGAAAATCAAAAGAAAAGGGACAAAATACAAACGAGAGGTTGGGGGGCAGGTGGGGGCAGAATTCCTTCTGGGTCCAGCAGGAGGGGCTGGGCTGGGCAGTGGCAGGGTGGAGGGGAGGGGGGGGGCTGGCCAGGGACTGGCCTGGGAGCCTGTGCAGCCTGAGGCCTAGCTCCCCGTGCCACCTGCCCTGCCCTGGGCTTGGCCTGCAGCAGCCCTCTGGGTTCCTTGGCCTCCAGCTCACCCACCTCGCACCCCAGGCTCTCTTCCACCACATGGGGTGTCTTTGGAAACCGGAGTCGGATCACCCTCAGCTTCAAAATTCCTGTGGGACAGAGAGTAATGGCCAAGCCCTTGGTTGATGTTGGGGACCCTTCGTGATGGGCTCAGCCCCTCCTTGCCCAGCTCCAGCTGGGGGAGGGGAGGCCTAGGGGTCCCAGAGGGTGGGGCTAGGGATGTGACCCCATGTGTCCTGCCTTCCACAGAGCCATGAACTGCTTGTTCCAGCTGCTCCTGGCCGTCCTGCCTCTGGCCCTGGCTACCTCCCAGCACCGCCCAGACAAGGTGCCCTGTAAGACGGTAAGAAGAGGGTAAACCCCCCACACCCACACCCTAGGGCTCTGTGGCCCCAACCCCAGTTTAGAAGTCAGAGGTGTAAAATAGGTTTCTGGGTTTTGGTGGTGATGGTTTATTTGGGACCATACTCTGCAGTGCTTGGGGCTGACTCTGGAGCAACTCAGGGGACCAGATGGGGTGATGGGGCTCGAACCTGGCTCAGCCGAGAGCAAGACAAGTGGCCTCCCTGCTGTACTATCACCCTGACTCCAGAAGAGGGAAGAAGGCATTTAATCCAGTGAAAGCTGGTGTTTAATGAGCACCTGCTAGAATGCTTATCTCATCTAGTACCAATCTTATGGCTAAGTATACCCGTATCCCCATTTTCCAGGGTTGGAAACTGGAGCTTTGCTCTTGTCCAAGTTTAATCAGCTAGAACAGGGTCCCATATCGGACTGTACCCCAGCCCCGAGTTTCCACCGCAGGGCTTCGGATCAAGCTGGTTGATGTAGAATGCCTGAGGGTGGGGGTTTGGGCTGGCCAGCTGGGAAGAGCCTTTCTGTCCTGGGTTCCTCCTGGAGACAGACCCCTTCCCTGACTGTGCTCCTCGATTTGGGATCACCTGCCACTTCCCTGCTGCAATTTCTATCACTCAGGTCAAATTCTGCCTCCTCCAGGAAGCCTCCCCCGCTGACTCGGCTCTGCTTGCTCCCTTCCTTGAGTTCCTACACCCTAAAGCTTCCCTCTGTCCCCACCCTGAGCCGGTGGGCTAGTCAGTGAGTGGCAAAGCCTCTCGTCTGCCACACCAAGGACTTTTAGAACCAAGAGTCAGGTTTGACTCGCATTTGTTCCTTTTCCCTGCCCCGAGCCAGGGACATACCCTGAAGTTACTGGGACCCTGCGGGTTTCAGGAAAAGGGGACACCAAGGCCCTGACGTGCGCCCCACCGTCCTGAGGTCCGAGGTAGGCAGCTGTTTTGGAACCACTTTCTCTGGGTTCTGCTCTGGGGCCCTCCCTGGTGGTTCTCCAGGACCCAGAGCCCCCCCCCCAATTTGATTCCCTTCTCTCCCTGGGGACACACAGGACAGATGGAGGCGGGGCTGGCCCCCTGGGGCTGGCACGGCAGCGGCAGGGGGCAGCCTCTGTTGGGAGAGCCCGAACCCCGGCGGTTCCGGGGATTTTCAGGAGTAAGAAATGGCCACGCAGGAGGCGCGTGGCTCTGTCGCAGGCCTCTGTCGTTTCCTGCCCGGACGCTGCTCTTCAGCAGAGACAGAGGCAGAGCTGGGGAAGGAGCAGCCGGCACCAGCCAGGCGTCAGCCAGGCCCCACACCCTGCTCCGGCGCCTCCCCTGCGCCTGCTTGCCAAGCCCTTCTCCCTGCAGGAGCAAAGTGAGGAGGGGTGCAGGCCCTTCTACAGGCAGCTCATGCCCCTCCCCAGCGCCCCGCCCCGGGAGCTGTAGGCCCCAGCCAGGCGGGGGCCTGGAGCGCCGGGAGCAACAGGACCCCAGGGACGTGGGCATCTGGGCCATCTCGGCCTCCCAGCACCTTCCTCACGGGCCCGGGGCGCCGGGTGGCCCACTGTCATCCCGGACCCTTCTGGAGCCTGGCGAGGGCGTGTCGGGGCCTGGCCTGAGCTCTCGGGCCGTCCCCAGAAAGTCTGAAACACGTTCAGGTGGGACATGTGCCCCCAGCAGCTGGGTGCTCGGGACTCAGTGGCTGCTTTCTGTGCTGAGGGGAGGATACCGGGGCAGCCCTGGCTGGGTCAGATAAGGTGCGGTGTGGGGGTGAGGTCCTGGGGGTCTCATCTCGGGGGAGTCCACCCTGCTGAGCTCCGCTTCTGTGCTTTTCTGCTTCCTTTTCTTCTTGACGTTTGGGTCACACCTGGTGATGCTCAGGGCTTACTCCAGTCTCTCAGGAATCCCTCCTGGTGGTGCTTAGGAGATCCTCTGGGATGCCGGATATCGAACCCGGTCAGCCACGTGCAAGGCAAATGCCCTCCCCGTGTATTGTTGCACCGGCCTTCCCCCTCCCCTCCCCTCCTCTTCCCTCCTCTCCCATTCCCTCCCCTCCCCTTCCCTTCCTTCCCCACCTCTTTTCTCCCTCTCTCCCCTCCTCTCCCCTCCCTTACCCTCTCCCCTCACCCCCCTCTTTCCCTCCTCCCCTGCCCTCCCCTGCCCTCCCCTGCCCTCTCCCCTCCCCTCTTCTCCTCTTTTTGGTTTTGGGCCATACCTGCAGATACCTGGATTACTCCTGCGTCTGTGCTCAGGAATCACTCTTGGCAGGGCCTGGGGGACCATATAGAATACAAGGGATCAAAATGGGGTTATCTGTGTGCAAGGCCGGCGCCCTCCCTGCTGTGCTGTCTCTCTGGCCCCGAGCCTCCATTTGTTTAGTGGTTCCAGTGGGGTGAGTCCTGGGGCGCTTTAAGGAGAGAGGGTGTCCTGAGCCAGAATGGGTGCTCTGAGACGGGTGGCCAGGAGCTCCACTCGCTGTTTCTCCTGGAAGTGAGGCTGCAGGAGCCCAGGAGGCCCTGGAGGCTGTGCCGAGTGGTTCCTGCTGACGGAGGGGACGGGCAGGGAGGGCAGGCTGGCTATCTGCTCCACACAGCGTCTAGCTTGGGGCCATCCTGCAGGGACCAACCTGACTCTATAGGGGAAAGGTCACTCGGTGCCCGCCAGCTGCCCAGCACTTCTGTGGGGCTGCCTTCTCCTGGGCCCCTACCCTGTGTCTCCCGGGGCTCGACACCTAGTCTTCTAGCACCCCCATCTCCCAGGACCCCCCTTTCTTCTGGGGCCCCCACCTATCTCTTGGTGCCCCCCACCCTGTCTCCAGGCACTCCATCTCCTGACACCCCCATCTCCCGACATCCCCATCTCCTGCACCCCGTCTCCCAACACCTCTATCTCCCCTGCCCCCATCTCCCAACACTCCCATTCCTGTGCCCCCATCTCCCACACCCTCTCTCAGTTGCTCTCTGGCCCTGGCTGGGCACAAGCGTCCCTCTTCTCTCTCCCGGAAGGCGGCTGACACCTGGGCCAACGGTGCCTGGGCCTCTCAGCTTCACCCACTCCTCTGGGGCCCCCACAGCCGCTTGGCCAGCCCCTTCCCTGCCTAGCAGGTCCCCATGCTGTGGACCCAGTTCAGGGGCTAAATGCGAGGAGCACAGGACAATGAGTGCCATGAGGGGTCCTGGAGCTGGGCGTGCCAGGGGATCTCATGGACAGGGGTGTGGGGGACAGCCCCGGGTGGACGAGAGGGGCAGGGGCCGGTGTGGCAACTGGGCAGCTCGGGGACACGCAGGCAGCTGGAGCCAGGGCGCAGGGCCACTGAGAGCCTCAAGTGCCCTGCAGGGGAGAGTGCCCAGGGGACTGTGCAGAGAGCCCCGGGCAGAGGGCAGGTCTGAGCCCTTGCCAGGTGCTTGGTGGAGGGAAGGTCGGAAGGAGAATGGGCAGGCCATGCAGGGTGGGCCTGCGTGGGTCCTCTGTGGAATCAGGTTCAGGAGTCCCGGGTGCTGGAAACGGCAGGAGGGAGACAGCGTTGGCGGAGAGAATTCTAGCGCCCGCGGCCAGAGTGCTGAGGTATTAACCTGGTATATGAGTCCCTGGGTTAGACTCCTAACACTGCCACAATAACTAACTGCTTAAAATAAATTAGAAACCAAGAATCCTAGCTCCAGGGGCTGAGGCTATGGCTCGTGCAGGGAGCACTTGTGTGTGGAAGGCCCTGGGTTCAACCTCTAGCACCACAAAATCAATTCCGAACACTGAAGAATTTTAGCTGCTGAAGTCAAAGGTGGTGGAAAGACAAAGCTCTAGTCCCAGCCTGCTCCTTACCAGCTGGGGGTCCCGCCAGGCCTCTCCGAGCTCGGGGCCGTGTGAATAGGGGTTCTCCTTTGTTGGTAGGCCCTGGTGGGGCCCAGTGAGGCAACAGGCTTTTTTATTTGCTTTGTTTGGGGGCCACACCTGACAGTGTTTGGGGCTTACTCCTGGCTCTGTGCTTAGGAATCACTCCTGGTGGGCTCAGGAGACCGGAGGAGGTGTCTGGGATCAAACCTGGGCTGGCTGCATGCGAGGCCAGCGCTGTCCCGCCGTGCTGTCGCTCCAGCCCTGGGGCACAGGCTTTAAAGTGCTCCATCAGCGGGGAACTGCTGAGTGGGCCGGTGGCGGGGAAAGAGCCGTGTTCTGGGCTTTCTGACAGGGCGGAACTCAGTGGTGCTCATGCAGCTAGAGTCTCAGCCTGACTCCGGAGGTCTTGGCTGGGCTCTGCAGCCTTCTTGCCCCCGTCCCTCCTCCTGCCCCCACCCCCAGGCACAGGAAGTTCTCGTGCGTAGCAGTGGGATGGAGTCAGGACAGGGGTGCATGGGGAGGAAAGACAGCCCCAACAAGCTCTGAGGGCGGGGAGCTGGTGGGGGGGAGGTAGGTGCTTTCTCCCCTCTGCAAACATTTATCCGTGCGTGGATTTCAGTCTGACTCCAACTGGGTTTAGTGAACACCCTGGACCCTAAGATGGGCACAGGGGCAGGAGGCCAGTACCCCTCTCAGGGACGTGCTGCTTGCTGGCCGGGGGCTCCCTAAGCTTCGTCCACTGGGCAGCCAGCGGGGGTGGGGTGGGGGCACCTCCCTCACCTGTTAGCTCGCATAGATGGGTCAACGACACAGACTAAACCAAACACTTTCTGGTAGGGAACAATGAAGACATTTCCGCCTAGCGAGCCCCACGCTCAGTTATGCGCCCCCACGGTTTAAGCAGATGGACTCTGGGCCAGGCCTGGCCCTGCTGCCTGTGCCCACGGCAGTCGCTCATCTGTCTGTCCTCTGGTTGGCCTGTCATTGCTCTGTCCCTCTGACCGTCAGTTTCCCAGAGACCCGGCCTGTCCTGGGTGCAGCTGTGGGGGTCTCTGTCCAGACTCGGGGTGATGAGGCGGGGATAGAGGAATGTCCGGCGTGTTGGGTTCCTGGAGGAGGGCCAACCGAGGCATCTGCCCACGGGGGCCAGGTCTGTGTCACCCCACGGCCCCGTCTCACACCCGCTCTCCCCTCCTCCCCCTTCCCAGGTGGACAAGGAGGCCTTGTGCCAGGGCCTTGGCCTGCTGCAGGTCCCCCAAGGCCTCCCGCTGGACATTGAGGCCCTGGACCTCTCCAAGAACCAGATCCGGGACATCCTGGCGATCCCGCTGAGCTCCTACACGGCGCTGCGGCACCTGGACCTCAGCGCCAACGAGATTGGCTTCCTGCAGCCGGGGGTCTTCCAGGCCCTCCCGCTGCTGCAGCGCCTCAGCCTGGCCCGCAACCGCCTGGGGGTGGGCGCCATGCCGAGCGGCGGGGGCCTGGGCATGCTGCCGCGCCTCGCCACCCTGGACCTGTCGGGGAACAGCCTGTACAGCGGCCTGCTGGAGAGGCTGCTGGGGCCGGCGCCCACGCTGCTGGCCCTCTCGCTGGCCGAGAACAGCCTGACGCGCCTGGCCCGCCACACCTTCCACGGCTGCCCCGCGCTCGAGCGCCTGGACCTGCACAGCAACGTGCTGCTGGACATCGAGGACGGCGCCTTCGAGGCCCTGCCCCGCCTGGCCCACCTCAACCTCTCCCGGAACTCCCTCACCTGCATCTCGGGCTTCAGCCTCCCCCAGCTGCGGACGCTGGACCTGAGCTGCAACAGCCTCGAGGCCTTCCAGACGGAGCCGGAGCCGCGCGCCGAGTTCCAGCTGGCCTGGCTGGACCTGCGCGAGAACCGGCTGCTGCAGCTCCCCGAGCTGGCCGCGCTGCCCCGCCTCACCTACCTGAACGTGTCCAACAACCTCATCCGGCTCCCGGCGGGGCCCGCGGCGGGCCGCGCCGCCGCCCACCTGCCCTCGGCGGGCTGGCCGGCCGGGCCCCTGTCCACCCACGGCTGGGCGGCCAGCAATGGCTCCCTGGCGCCCCGCCTCCTCAACCTGGACCTGAGCTACAACGAGATCGAGCGCGTCCCGCAGGCCTTCCTGGAGCGCCTGCCCGCCCTGCGCGTGCTGAACCTCAGCCGCAACTGCCTGCGCGCCTTCGCGGCGCCGCGCCCCGGCGCGCTGCCCTGCCTCGCGCTCCTGGACCTCAGCCACAACGCGCTGGGGACCCTGGAGGTCGGGGCCGGGGCCCTGGGTGCTCTGCAGACCCTGTTCCTGCAGGACAACGGCCTGCAGGACCTGCCCGCCGACACCTTTGCCAGCCTGGCCAGCCTGCAGCGGCTGGACCTGCAGCAGAACCGGGTCCGGCCCTGCGGGGGGCCGGGGGCGCCAGGCTCCTCAGGCTGCGTGGCCTTCTCGGGCATCCCCTCGCTGCGCGTCCTGAGTCTGGTGGACAACGAGATGGAGACGCTGCAGGCTGGGGCCTTCCTCCACACCCCGCTGACCGAGCTGGACCTCTCGGCCAACCCTGGGCTGGAGGTGGCCACGGGGGCCTTGGCCGGCCTGGAGGCCTCCCTGGAGGTCCTGGCTCTGCGGGGCAACGGGCTGACCGTCCTGCAGGTGGACCTGCCCTGCTTCAGCTGCCTCAAACGGCTCAACCTGGCCGAGAACCGCCTGAGCGCCCTGCCGGCCTGGACGCAGGCCGTGTCCCTGGAGGTGCTGGACCTGCGGAATAACAGCTTCCGCCTGCTGCCGGGCAGCGCCATGGGCGGCCTGGAGCCCAGCCTGCGGCGCCTCTACCTGCAGGGCAACCCCCTCAGCTGCTGCGGCAACGGCTGGCTGGCCTCGCAGCTGCACCGGGGCCAGGTGGACGTGGACGTGGGCGCCGCCCAGGGCCTGCTCTGCCGCTTCGGCTCCCAGGAGGAGGGCTCCCTGGGCCACGTGCGCCCCGAGGACTGCGAGAAGGGGGGGCTCACGAACCTCAGCCTCCTCCTCCTCCTCACCTTTGCCCTGGTGGCGGCCATCCTGCTCGCCACGCTGGCCACCTGCTGCTGTGTCCGCCGGCAGAAGTTCAGCCAACAGTACAAAGCCTAGAGGAGCAGGGCAAGGCGGGGTGGGCAGGGGGCAGCCCCTCGGTGTGGGCCCAGGTGGGGGCTCCTTGCCCTGCGGCCCATGGAGGCACACGTGACCCCTCCCCGGTGGGTGTCGTGTGTGAGCCGGAAGCCGGGCAGCTGAGAGGCCGCCAGCTCAGCACTCCCACAGCCCACTAGCTGGCGTGCTGTGCCACGCCCTGGGCACGGGGGTGTGGGTGAAGGGGGCACGGCCCCGCCCGCAAGCCCCTGCAGGTTGGAGGAGGAAGCGGTGGTCCCAGAGCCCAGCAGGAGGTGGTGGGAGCCCCTGAGCTTGCAGCTGGCCGAGGCTGCATGGAGGAGGGTTGGCTCGCCTGGGCTCTGGGGAGACTGAGTCTCCGTGTGACGATCAGTCTCGCCGGGACACGAGGTGCTGGTGCCCTGGATGGCGGGTGCTCGAGGCAGGAGCAGCGCCTGCTCGGGGCCCTGGCCATGGCTTCGTGCAGTTTCAGCCCTGGATCGGCCCCTTCCGGGCCCCCTGGGACGGGCTAGTGCTCACTGGCCCAGCCCTCCCGTTGTCTTCTCTGTCCTGCTGTCTGGCGGGCAGGCACTCCGTGTCTGGTTCTGTTTTGCACCAGGCGTGGCAGCCGGATGCCGCCTTCACGTGCCTCTTGCCCCGACCCTCCGAGGTTGGTGTTCCTCATGAATGTGGCCCTCGCAGGTTCCGGCCGGCGTCCTGGCCAAGACATGCTGGACTGAGACTCAGGCACCCACCCTGCTGGCTGCAGGGCCGGAGCCTTGCCCGGGACGGGGTGTAGACAGGACGGGGCCCCGGAAGCCGAGCCTCTCCTGTGCTGTCCCCCGCTCTCCAGCCAGGCCTCCTGGCCCCATCCTGCCTCTGTTTCTCTCCGTGTCCTCTCCTCGTCTCTCGGAGCCTCTCACCTGCCTCGCTCCGTCCGCTGAGCAGGGCCAATGTTTGAGTCATTGAGTCTCCCCATGGCACTTGGATAGGGAAACTGAGGCAGGCAAAGAAGTGCTTCGTCTGCTCAGAGCTGCACACGTCACGGACAGAGGCTGGGGCGAGGTGGGGGCTTGGAAAAGTGGGGCCATCGTGGGCCAGAGTGATAGGATAGCCGGCAGGAACTTGCCTTAGACACGACTGATGGGGTTCCATTCCCAGCACCCCGTCTGGTTCCCTCCATGCAGGCATTTTTTCCCTAGAAAAAAGGAGAAATAGCCATCCTGACATGACCCTCCAAGCCATCCCTCGGGGACTTGCAGTTGTCCAGGAAGGAAGAGGCTGGGCCAGGCGTAGGGCTGCTGTCTCCCCCCTCACTGTGCTCGGCTTCTGATAGTGCTCAGGAAAGCATCCGGCAGCAAAGGTCCTTCCTTCTCTCCACCCCATTTTGCAGATGGGAAAACTGAGGCCCAGAGGAGATCGAGGACTCAGGAAGTCAATGGCAGAGTTGGGGCGGGTTCCTGCCCTGCTTGGGGTCTGGGAGGACAGTAGGGGGGATGGAAGGTTGTTGGAGGGCTCCAGCCCTGGGTGGGCTCACACTGGTGCACACAAACACTCCTCAGGCAATGCGGGTGGGCACAGGCTCGCCCTGCTGAGATTCAGGAACACTACCCAATGCTGCTCACCCCCGGGCCCGGGGCCCTTCTCTGTAGAACCCCTGTGGATGGAATAAAACCATTTCCGCAGAAACAGTGTGGCCTGGAAGCTTGCTGTGGGCTCATGTGCTCAGTGCTCTCCTCTCAGGAGACATTAGAGGGGGCCTGGGGCTGGGCCGTCACGCTGCTGGCCCTGAGGCTGGTGCTGGGCCAGGAACCTGGTGCCCACAGCCCTTCCCTTGCCCTCAGAGGGCAGCAGCTGCCTCCTGGAGTGCCCCTCCCACCCCTCCCCTCTCTCTCCCCTCTCCCCCTCTCCCACCTCCTCCCTCCCCCTGCCTCCTCCCCTTCTTCTCCCCCACCCTCCTCTTTCCTCCCCCTGCCCCTTCCCCTCCTCCTGCCCCTCCTCTCCTCTTCCCTTCCCCTCCTCCCCCCTCACTTTTCCCTCCCCCTCCCCTCCCTCTCCCCTCCCTACCACCCTCCTCTTCTCTCTCCTCTGCCCCCATCCTTTCTTCTCCCCTCCTCTCCCCTTCCCCTCCCCTCCCCTCCCCCTCCCTCCTCCCCCCTCTGGTCCTCTCTTCCTCTCTATCCCCTCCTCCCACCCCTCCTTGCTACTCACTGACCCACTCCCCACCTCCTCCCCCTTCTGGGCACCATAGCTGAGACTCTGTCAGCCCCTGGCACCCCACGTGCCTCCGCTAACCTCAGTGCACTTCTCAGACGGCCTCCTTTACCCCTCAAACCCGGCCCTTGCCCCGGCCTCCGCACCCACACCCTGTCCATCCCGCCTCCCCTCTGCTTCTGCTCCTCCCGCTGCCTGTCTGGAGCCCAGGGCCACTGTGGTCCTCAGGCTTCCCCTTCTCTGCTCCCTCCCTGGGCCACCTGAAGGGTCACCTTCCCGGGCCGTGGCCTGCCTCGTTGGTGGCCACCCCTGGCGCCCAGAGTGAGAGTGGACAGCTGGGTGTGGGGAGTCACCGGTGGCAGGTCCCGGTTAAATTTAGGAGCGCGGGAGGGCCAGAGGAGGACCCCCAGCTGGCGGGGGGGTTGGGGGCCAGGGGGGGACCAGGCCCCTGCCCCCAGCGACCCCGATGCCCGCCCCCCCAGCACCTGCTCGCCCCGAGTCTGCTCCTCGCTGCCTGGGCCGCAGCTCCCACCTGGCCCTGAGCCCGCGAGGTCCCTGACCCCTCTTCCTGGTAAACAGCAGAGCGCGGTCACCTGGCTGAGACCCCCAACGAGGCAGAAATTCCTGTTTTCAGCCAAACATGGACACCGTTGCCAAATAGGTCACGGGAGCACTGGCGAGTTCCCGCCCCGGCCCCGGCCCCATCAGCCCGGGTGCAGTGCCCAGATTCATACTCTGCGGGGGCCTCATCTCCAGCACCTCCAAGCTGAATTACGGAGCACTTTGAGCGCGGCTGGGGGGCTGCGGGTTGGGCCGGTGACGTGTGCTGGCCTGTTTCCCTCCCTCTGGCTCGGCGTGATGCCTCCTTAAGAGCCAGGGCTGAGACTCAGCCCCACGGCTGCCCGTGCATTAGGCAGCACTGCCTCCTGGCCCTCCCCAGCACCAGCCGCCTCCCGGAAGGTTTCACACAGCCAGCTCCCTACCCACTAGCCAAACTCCTCCTTTTCAACACTTGCCTGCACCACCACCTCCAGGCAGACCTCTCTGATCTCCCCTCCCACAGTTCGTAGTTCCCATCTTGCTTCATTTGCTAGAGAGAGTGGCCCTGCATCCGCCTTGCTGTGCGAGCCAACACTGGGCGGGTGCAGCGAAGGTTCATTGACCCTGTGGCCCTGCCCTTTGGGACCCCAAACTTGTGGGGAGTAAGTCCAGCCTCAGACAAATATTCTTGGACACATCCAGGGGACCCAGAGGACACAGTGAGGCCCATGGGGTGCATCTGGCTTCCCCCTTTCCCTCCAGTTCCCTCTGCCGCTAGGACGGCCTTATCTCCCCCCCGCCCCCCGCTGGCCGAGAGCGAGAGGGAGGCCCAGGCTGTTTATAGGAACTGGAGCGGCTCCATCCATCAGCGCTGTTTGGAGCCAGGGCCCAAGGATAATAAATGCCTCGGCCCTGCCCCAGCTGTGCTCGGCCTGAACTTGGCCATCTGAACTCCAGCGCTCGCAGCCTGCTGGTTCTCAGGCCCAGCTCCCGCCCCGCCTCTCTCCTCCCTCAAGGCAGCCCTGGGAAGGACCCGCATCTGGGCTCCACCTCGGCTTTGTTTCAGGGGCAAATGGCAAGTCGGGCTGCTTGCCTGAGCCTCTGTTTCCCCAGCTGTAAAAGGGGGTCATGGCCCCTTTCCCTGGCCTCCATCCGCACTCAGTCTGCATGTTAAGCAACAGTGACTTGAGCGTCTGCTCTGCTCTGGGCCCTGCGGGATCCCTGGTGAGCCAGCCAGACCACCGGGGGCCGCGCACCAGAAGAGGAAGTGGTCAGCACGGCGAGGGAGGTCCAGCTTGGGGGCTCAGGCAGTTTGTTTGCTGCAGGGAGTGGCCCTTCCAGCTGCAGGAAGGGAGCAAGGGGAGATTCGGGGGACATCTGTGCTGGCCTCACAGGGCAGGGTGGGATCACCACCCCAGAGGAAGGGTTCCAGCCCCTCTGGGCTGCAGGCAGACACGGGCTGGGGTGCGGCCGAGGGCCTGGTCTGTCCCCACCCCACGTCAGCCCTGTCCCTCCCGACGTGGCCTCTTAATCTTCCAGCACCTTCTTTTCTGGGCTTATTCCTCCCTCCTGGAATCTTTCCTGCTCTGGAGTGCCTCAGACTGACATTCCCGGAATGCTGCATGTCCCCACCCCGAGATCCCCCCAAAGAACGTCCTAGAAAGTGCCGGATTGGGATGGGGGAAAGCCAGTGGTCAAGAGCAGATGCTTCTGGAATGAATCAAGGCATGAAGAAGAGTGAGTCAGTGGGAAAGAGAGTGAGTGAGTCAGGGTGTAAATCCCACAGACCCTCAGTGCTCGGAGTCCGCACGCCATACAAGGTGCTAAACATACCAGCTGACACGCGCAGGAGAGTCGCTGCTCAAGGGGCTGGGAGTCGACCTACGTGCACGGCCGCACACGCTCTCGGGCACACCCGAGCAGCAGAGCCGGAGGAGCCAGGATCCTCTGGGACGTGGATCCACAGCCCCTCCAACGGCTTCCCCCTCGCGCCCTTGAATTTATCAAAATGCCTGGGGAGAGCGAGAGCCACCAGTGATGCCCACACATTCCTTGTCAGGTTGTTTTTGGGGGGGAGGCAGGGCACCCCCCCCCCCGGTTGCACACAGGGCTTACTCCTGGCTCTGCACTCAGAAATTACTCCTGGCCCTGCCCTTTGGGATGCTGGGATTGAGCCTGAATTGGCTGCGTGTAAGGCCAGCTGTACTATCACTCTGAACGGCTCTTGTCATTTTTGGTGCAGCCCCTATGCTGGGACTCGTGCACCACCTCTGCCCTCTGTTTGCTTGATTCTACCATCTCGGGGAAGAAAGTTGTCAGTGAGTGGGGGTCATGCTCAAGGGAGGGGTCCCCAAGTTAAGTGCTGTGAAAATGGGTGCTGGATAGGCCACCGGGTGAGAGGGTCTTGTCCCAAAGTCGTCTGCTTTAGAGCTGGAGAGATAGTACAGTGGGTAGAGCACTTTTCCTTGCACATGGCCCACCTGAGTTTGATCCCTGACATCGCATATGGTCCCCTGGGTGGAATAGCACCTCCAGGAGTAATTCCTGAGTGCAGAGCCAGGACAAATTCCTGAGTGTTGCCAGTGTGGTCCCCCCAAAATAAATAAGAGCCACAGAATAAAGTTCGTTACTTTTGAATTTTATTTCATTGTGGACTTCTTGTGTTTCGTTTTGTTTCCTATTGTGCATAAAAATCCTCCCTCCATTTCCCAGCAGCTAATGCCAGCCCACCCCTCTGCCCCCTGGTAACTGGCACCAACCCCCTCTGCTCTGAGGTTATTGATCCCTGACAGATGCATTTAAATTGTACTCAAACATGTACGTGTGTTCATGTGCTAGGGTTTTATCTTTATATACATATATAAAGACAAAATTCTATTATGTCCAGTTCCTTTTATCCTCTCTTCTTTTATTCAACGGTAACTTCAGGGACATTCCCTGCCAAGGAACATATAGCTCGGATTCATTTTTGACAAGGCACAACTTTGTATGGAGCGACTGTTTAATCAGTTATTCAGCCATTCCCTAGCTGATAGTCATTTTACTATACTTTCTGACACCCACAAAGCTGCCACAAAAGCATGCTTGCTGCCTACAGGCTCCTGCCCAAATGCATCATGTAGAAGTGAGATTCTCAATCGATGAATGTTACCCATGATACACGCTTTTAAGAAAACACACTTTTATTTTATTTTGGTTTTGGAAGGTCACACCTGGCTGTGCTCAGGACTTTTCCTGGTTTTGCATTCGAGACTCACTCCTGGCAGGCTTGGGGGACTATCTAGAGTGCCGGGGATTGAACCCAGGTTGACTACATGCAAGGCAAGCGCCCTACCCACTGTACTATCGCTTCAGCCCCAAAGCCTACTTTGAATCAAGACAGCAGTGCTTCATATTTCCACAAACCCTTAGGGGAAGAGTAGCTTCCAAGCCTCCCGTCAAATGCAAGTTGTGACTTCAGCTCTAAAACAGTCTCTTTACTTCATTGTTTGAGATCACATTGTTTGGCATCAGTGTGTGTATTTCAGGAGACCTTCAAACGTGAGTTGTCACACCGCATGTCACCAAAGAGCTGTTGGTCCCCTTCCACCCTCTTCTGCACCCTCTACCTCCTCCCCACAACCTCAGTTCTGTGGTTCAAATCCAAGATCAGTTTTCAAGTGGTTTTGTCTGTTCTCTTCCATTGTCTCTTGATATCCCACATAGGAGTGAGATCATCTGGTATTTATCTTTCCCTTTCTGTCTTACTTGGCTTAGTACAACCCCCTCCATCTTTTCTTATAGCTGAGTAGCATTCCCTCGTGTCTATACACCTCTCTTAACCCACCCATCTGTTGTTGGGGGTCTGGGTTGCTTCCATATCTAGACGACTGCAAATAGAACTGCAATGAACATAAGAGTGCATATCTCCTTTCAAATTCATGTTTTTTCACTCACTGGACAGATAGCAGATATCAGGATTATTGCTGAATCATATGGCAGACCCCTTTTTTAGCATCTTGAGAAACCTCTGTACTTATTTCCAGAGAGGGTGCCCAGTTTACATTCCCAGCCATGTGTTGGGGGTCCCTTAACCCTCGAACATCTCAGTGGATGCTGTTTCTGGTCTTTGTGATATAGGCCATTCTCATAGGTGTGGCTTCTCATTATTGTTTTGATTTATAGTTGCAAATAATAAATTTCATTTATTATTACACATTTCATTCTCACGTGCCTGTTGGCTGTCTCATTGTTGCTTTGAATCGCATTTCTCCACTGTAGGATCTGAGCAGCTGTTTGGACAAAGACTTCAGAGAATTGTCCATTTTGTCATTTGCCCATTTTCCTGTTGAACTAATCCCCGAACCCCCCCCCCGCCCCATACCTCTTGGTTTGTAAAAGCTTGTTGTATGTTGTAGCGATTAAGCTTTACCTAGCAATTATATAATAAATATTTTCCAACTCTCCTTTCTTGTCTTTTGACCCTGTAGTTTTCTTTTGTTTTGTTTTGGAGCCACACCTGGTGGTGCTCAGCGCCTACTCCTGGCTCTGAGCTCAGGGATCACTTACGGAGATGCTCAAGGGAGCCATATGTGGTGCTGGGGACTGAGCCCTGGTCAGCTGCATGCAAGGCATCACTTGCCCTGCTGTACCGTCTCTCCAACTCCTACTTTGCAGTTCTATATTACTTATTTTTGTTTATTTTTGTTTTCTCTGGGGGGCACACCCAGTGGTGCTCAGGGTTTTCTCCTGGCTCTACACTCAGGAATAGGGCTCATGGGACCATCTGGGATATGGGGGATCGAACCCCGGTTGACTGCAGCAAGGCAAGGGCCCTCCCTACTGTACTATTGCTCCAGCCCCTTCTCTGTGTTTCTTTTGGGCGCCTTGTCTTTCCTTTACACTTTCTTCATTCGATTGTTCTACAGTCTCTTACATTTTCTTACTTCCTCTTGTACATCTCAATCTCCCATCTAAACTGTATTTTTCATGGAAAATTTTAGGATAAATGCTTTTTTATGACAGATTGTCCAGAGGGAAAATAATGGCGCTCATATATTTTATTCAATAATTAAAAGCTCATCTATCAGCTATTAAGTTCTGCTCTTATATGTCTTTGGGATCTATTGCTGGCTCTGTTCCATTCATTCCACTGGTCGATTTCTCAAATCCTGAAGCAATATTCTGTGGTTTTAGAGTTTGTGATGATGCCCTACTGGGCAACTCCTCTGCCTGCACCATTATTATTTTCCAATAATAATAATGCTGCTCTTGGGCCTTTCTTCTTCCACATAAATATTAAGATACTTTCACTGGAATTGATTTGAGGTGAATTGGTGGGGACTGGGCCACACCCGGCGATGCTCAGGATTCCTCTGTGTTCAATAATCACTCCTGGCAGGACTCAGGGGACCGTCTGGGGTGCCAGGGATTGAACAGAAAGGGTCACATGTAAGTCCAGTCCCTTGATTTGGGGTGATTTGCAAGTCTCCAAATTAAAGTTTCCCCCCCAGAGCCACACGGGGTGTCTCTCTCTGCCCAGACGAGACTTCTACCTTTCCCGTGACTGTATTACCTTCATGCCCGTCTCTGTATGTGCTCTAAGTTTCTCCTCTTAGGATCATTCTTCTTTTTTGAAAAATAAATATTTTAGTATTTAGTATCTACCATAAATATTTATTTCATTTTATTTTATGTTCTTCCTGTAGGCTAGACGGTCACACCCAGGGACTGCCCCCGGCGCCGTGTAATCCCAACATCCAGAGACTGTAACACCAAGCTCCCGGAAGCTCCCACAAAGCAGCCGAGAGACATCTGATAGCCTAGTTCTCCCTCTTGGGGAGCCTCGCAAGCTACCGAGAGTTTTCTGCCCCCATGGGAGAGCCTCGCAAACTCCCCATGGCGTATTCATATGCCAAAATCAGTAACAATGATGGGTCTCATTCCCCTGACTCTGAAAGAGCCTCCAATGCAGCATCGTTGGGAAGGATGAGTAAAGAGAGGCTGCTAAAATCTCAGGGATAGGACAAATGTAGAGGTTACTGAGACTGCTCGAGAAATTCAACGACCAATGGGATGATGATGATGATATTTTATGTTTGGCTTTGGGATCACACCGGGCGATGTTTAGAGCTTACACCTATCTCTGCACTCAGGAATTACTCCTGGCAGTGCTCAGGGGACCAAATGGGGTGATGGGAATCGAACCCGGGTCTTCCACGTGCAAGGTGAAAGGTCCTCTGTTAGTCTGGTCTCTGTTTGTTTCATTCCTAACTATTTTATATTCCGTGTCAACAGTATAAGTGGAGTATGTTTTTTTTTTCTATTTCCATTTAAACATGTTTACTGACAAAATAGAGGAAAGTGATTGGTTTTTATCTCTTTTTTTGATATCCAAGAACTGTGATTTTTCCTTTTTTTCCCTTTTTGTTTTTGGGACCCAGCTGGCGGCGTTCAGGGCTCACTCCTGGTGTGGCTTCGGATGCTGTGTGGGGGGAGTGGGTCCAGCCAGCCCCTGTAAGCTGTCCTGCCTGCTGTAACTCCCGTATAGCTCCTGCTCAACTGCATACTTTTTTTTGGGGGGGGGTCACACCCGGCGATGCTCAGGGATTACTCCTGGCTCTGCACTCAGGAATCACTCCTGGCGGTGCTCAGGGGACCATATGGGATGCTGGGAATCGAACCCGGGTCGGCCGCGTGCAAGGCAAATGCCCTACCCACTGTGCTATCGCTCCAGCCCCTGCATACTTTTTCTTTAGCCCAGTGGGTACGAGGCCGACCCGGGCCGACCCCGGTTTGATTCCTCCGTTCTTGCACGAGGCCGACCCCGGTTTGATTCCTCCGTTCTTGCACGAGGCCGACCCGGGTTTGATTCCTCCGTTCTCTTGGAGAACCCAGCAAGCTACTGAGAGTATCTCACCCGCACAGCAGAGCCTGGCAAGCTACCCGTGGTGGAGACGTTACTGGTGCCTGCTTGAGCAAATCAATGAACAACAGAACGACAGTGCTACAATGCTTTTTAAATTTAATTATTTTTCTTTCTTTTTGTGGTCGTGTTGCACGCAATGCGAGCACCTTACCCGCTCTGCCTTTTCTCTCCAGCCCCCTTCTTCTGGGTTTCAGTAGATCCACTGGTTTTGTTTCTGCATCTGTGTTTGGTTGCTCTGCGAGGGTCCCTTGGGTTTTCTGGGAACCCCATTGTGATGGCTCCATTGTACCCAGAGTTTCCTCGAGGGCCTCACCCAGCCACACCTGCCCCCTCCACACACACACACACACACACACACACACACACACACACACACACACATATACACACACACAGGCCCCCCTTCTGGCTACTTTGTTTCACAGGGCAAATTTGTTCCACTCACTGGAATTCTGCTGTAGAGCAAAGGTTAAAGTGGGTGGTCCGGGGGCCAGATTTAGTCTCTGGGCATGCTTTACTTGGCCCACACAACAGTTTGCAAAAAAATCTGCACTACTTGCCAACATTTAAAACTTATAGAAGAGTTGTTTCATATGGGAACATAGAAAGATCTGAAATCTGATTTTTCTTAAAATATGTGTAAACCTGAGGTCTGGGCCCAACCCCTACCTGCATCCCCCAGCCCACGAGCTATGAAACTTTAGACAGCCAGGCCTCAAGGACTCAGCATCCAGCCCCCTCGGCACCCTAGGGCATGACCCCCATCTGGCTTCCTTCATGAGAAGCCTGTCCTGTCCCAGTAGCGGGCTGCAAGGACACCAAGTTAGGAATCCCCACCAGTAAGTTCTGATCTTCATCTTACCGTGGACCCTGTGACTTTTTTCTTTTGTTTTTGGCTTTTTGGGCCCCCCACCCCACCCCGAAGCAGTACTCAGGGCTAACTCCTGGCTCTGCACTCAGGGGCCACTACTGGTGGAGCTCTGGGGACCGTACGCAGTGCCGGGGATCAAACGGGGCTGGCTGCCTGCAAAGTGAGTATCTTAATCCAACTCTCCAACTCTGGAACATGACTTTGAAATGTCATAAAATATACAATGCACACGATTATAAAGGAAATCAATGAACTGGCTGCCGCTGCCAAAACATTGAAAAGAGTTTGAGGGGCTGGAGAGATAGTGCAGTGGGTAGGGTACTTGCCTTGCATGCAGCAGGCCCAGGTTTGATCCCTGGCATCCCATAGGGTTCCCAGAACAGTGCCAGGAGTGGTCCCCGAGTGGAGAGCCAGGAGTACGCCCTGAGCACCGCTGGCTTTGACTCAAAAGAAGCCCCCCACCCCCAGATTAAAAAGGGTTTGGATTTAGAAATAAATATTTTGAATGGACATATAAAAGAAGGAGGACTAGCAATGCCTGTTGTCACGAACACTGACAGCCGTGAGCAAGGTTTGAGGCTTTGTCGGGGCTCCAGCCAGGCTGGAGACAGCTGCCATGTCCGTTGCTTCTGCCCCATGTCACAGAGGTGAGCACCGGGGGACCGGAGGCCTCCCCTCACAACCGAAGACGCTGTTACACTTTGATCAGGGGCTCACAAGGAAAAGAAACGTGTCATTTCTGTTCTCATCCAAGTTTGCAAACCCCAAGAATTCGATCCCGGCTCCCACGGATCCGGGGTCAAGACGCCTGCTTTGGGGAGAAGGCGCTATTGGCAGCTACAACAAAGCAAATAGCAAAGAAAAGGATTCCACAGAGCCCCCCGTCCTGCGTGTGCTGGGTCAGGCAGGCCTGGGTGTAAATTAGATTACTGTTTCTGGAGGGCTCTTTGGCAGCCTGCTCCAAAAAATCTTAAAAATGTGCGTCTGCTTAAACCCAGAAACTCTAGGTCTCGGAGTTTCTCCTAAGGAACAAAGACGTGGCCAGAGGAACACTGTGTGTGATGACATCCCCTAGTCAGCTTTCACCTGCAGCTTAGAGGGGGTACAGGGCCCCTTTGGGTAAAAACAGAAGATTCTTAGAGAATGATGATCCTTAGGGGGGAAAACGAAAGCAAGTGGGGCCAGAGAGGTAATACAGTGCAGAAGGATGCTTCCCTTGCATGAGGCTGACCCAGTTTGATCCCTGGTGTCTGAGAGAGTCTCTGAGCAGCGCCAGGAGTGCTCCCTGAGCACCAAACACAGCAGGAAGAAAAGCAAAGAAGGTTTACATGTAGGGGGCTCACTGATAAAGTTCAGCCAAAGGGTACTTGCCTCGCACGCATGAGGTCCTCAGTTTAATCCTCAGCACCACAAAAAAACTTTGTATTTCAAACAGGCTTTAAATTCTTTCTGCAAAAATACATAAACATTTATTAGAAATTCTTACTTGGAGGAAGAAGCTCTTAGAATAAGGGGTCTAAGAGAAAAGAGACTTTCAATTTTTAATTTATGGTTTTAAATAGTGTTCGGATTTTACCATGTATGTCTACAACTTTTATATTAAAAAGAAAACAAATGTTACTTTAAAAATTAAAATAAAGGACGTCTTTTACAAAAAGGAGACGAAGTCATGAAGGGAAAATAGCCCATGGAACTCTCCCAAGGCAGAGTTCTAGTGAGGAACAAGGTATCTCACACCACATCCGCTTTCGTTTATTTTTATTAATACATTTATTATTGAGCCACTGTGAGATAGAGCATTACAAAGCTGTTCATGATTGGGTCTCAGTCATACAATGCTCCAACACCCATCCCTACACCAGTGTACATTTCCCATCACCAATCACCAATCACCAATGTCCCAGTTTCCCTCCTCCCGCCACCACCATCCCAGTCTGCCGCTATGGCAATGGCAGACACCTCTCTCTCTCTCTCTCTCTCTCTCTCTCTCTCTCTCTCTCTCTCTCTCTCCCTCTCTCTCTCTCTCCTCTCTCCTCTCTCCTCTCTCCTCTCTCCCTCTCTCTCTTTCTCTCTCTCTCTCTCTCTCTCTCTCTTTCCTTTTGGGCATTATGGTTTGCAATACAGATACTGAAAGGTTATCATGTATATCCCTTTACTTACTTTTTTTAAACCTACTTTCAACGCTCAGTTCTTGTCCAGAGTGATCATTTCCAACTTTTATTATCATACTCTCAAATTAGGGGACCTTGGGTATGGCTTGGTGGTAAGGTGCCTGCCTCTCATGTGTGAAGCTGTGTGTTCGAACCCTGGCACTGCAAAACCTAACAAGAAAAAAATTACAAAGAACTCAAAGCAGTAGCAGTTAGGGTTGGTTCTATAAATTATCATCTATCTACACAATGATATACTAATCAGTCACTTGAAATGACATGAATGTAGAGATCTATTGACTGACCTGGAGAGAGGCTCAAAACAGTATGAGATAGTGGTGGTGGTGGTGGGGAGCGGCAGTTCATAAAATGTGTGTAAGTGCCCATTCTTGCTCATTATATTAGTACATCTTAGTCATGTATAATAGGATGTTAAACAGAGTGTTCACTCTCTGGACTGCTGCTGTGTCCCAGGGCCTGAGAGATGGTACAGCGGGGACGGTGTTTGCCTTGCCTGTGGCTGACCTGGGTTCAAGCCCTGACATCCCATAAGGTCCTCTGAGCACTGCCTGGCATGATTCCTGAGTGCAGAGCCAGGAATAACCCCCGAGCACTGCCGGGTATGGCCCCCAAACAAACAAGCAAATAAGTAGCCCCCAGAAAAAGCCCAACAGGACGTGGCAGAGTCTGGGATGTCCCCTCAGCCCCCAGCCTCCAGCCCCCAAGCAGGCACTAACCTAGAGAGGAAAGCGGGTGCTGAAGTTTTGTGGGGAGAGCCAGCTGCCACGGGCGCCCCCAAGGCTGAAGACTCAGGGTCCAGGACACACACAGGAACGTACAAAAGACAAGGAATGCACACAGCTGGGCCCCCTCATTCCTGGAAAAGTCAGAAGCTGAGAGGACAGTAGGGACGGCCCAGTGGGAGTCCGAGGAAAGCTGAGGCTTCTGTGGGAACAGAGTTGGCAGCAAAAGAGAAGAACGTTTCCGTGGGACCTACTGGACATGCGAAGTCGCCGGATCAGAGCCATCTTGGGCGAGTCCTTCTCTAGACCTTGAGGCGCCCTGTAGAAAGACTCCTCAGCCACGGTGGAGGGAGGGGCGGCCACCGGCAGCCACCAGAGGTGTTCCCAAGCCTGGAGACCCACAACAGAGACACCAGATGCCCCCCCCCAACACACACACGTGTTTGCTTCATGAGAACCAGGGCTAGAAGTTGGGATCTTCCACCCAGAAATGTCTCATCCCGATTTCCTATGAGTCCATTCCAAGTGGATCTAGAAATTTCCTTGAGCGCCCCCAAAGCCCCACTCAACTTCGAGCTGCATTTGAAAACGCAGAGCAGTGGCGGAAGTGATCCTTCCCTCCTCAGCGCAGGCTTCTGAACTCTAGCGGTAAGCTCTAAGGACGAGAGAAACATGGTTTGTACGCCTGAGGCCTCATCTGCACTTGTCAACTTCACTTTCACGGTGCAGCCCTCCCCAGAGGGTAGGGGCGTGTGAGCACCCCCAGGAGCAAGACAGCATCTTCCCTGGGAAAGCCCCCTGTGCCTGCTGATAATCAGCTCTTTCCCCACCCCAGCCCCTAGCAATCACAGATCCATCTTTTTTGGTAATCATTGGGTTGAAGTTTCGAGGTTTCTACCTATAGTTTGAGTATTCATTGATCAAGGACCATTTGGTTGGTTTCCTGTTTGGGGCTGGAATAATCAATAAAGCTGCGATGAACATTCACATAAAGTCTTTGGGTTTTATCTGATTAAAAAAAACTGTATTTGGGCTGGAGAGATAGTACGGTGGGTAGGGCTTTGCCTTGCATGCGGCTGACCCAGGTTCGATTCCCAGCATCCCATATGGGCCCTCGAGCACCACCAGGAGTAATTCCTGAGTGCAAAGCCAGGAGTAACCACTGAGTATCGCCAGGTATGACCCAAAAAGAAAAAAAGAAAAGAAAAAAAAAAAGAAAACCCTATATTTATTAGGTATTAGATAAATACCTGATCTGACAGCAGGTGTGTGTTTAACCCATTACTGGGGTAACTATTTTTTATTCCCTTCAGCCCTGTGTAAGGGTTCCAGTGGCTCTACACCTTCACCAGGTGTTTGATATTGTCAGTATTGTTCCTTCAAACTCATCGCATAGAAAGGAGTACAATAGGAAACTGGAGTTTTGTTTTATTTAGACAGCAAGGTTTTCTGTACAGCAGTCCTGGTTAGATAAGTGTTGTTTTTTTTTTTATTTTCCTTTTGAGTCACACTCTGCAATGATCAGGGGTTACTCTTGACTCTGCACTCAGAATTCACTCCTGGCAGTGCTCAGGGGGATCATATGGGATGCTGGGGGTTGAACCCAGGATGGCTGCATACAAGGCAAACACCTTTCCTGCCATACAATTGCTCTGGGCCCTCAGACAAGTCTTTGGCTCAGCTGCTTAACTTTGAGGCCAGGCCCAGCAGTACTCAGGAGCTACTCCCAGCTCAGTGCTCAGTGCTCCCCCCAGCTATGCCCAGGGGCCTTGTCGTAGCAAGGCTTGCACCTAATAGATCAGCATGCAAGCTCCTCCCCTCCGAGTCATCTCCTCCCTTACCCTCAGATAAGACCCTTACAGCTACTTCTCCAACAGATTAA
Source organism: Sorex araneus (assembly GCF_027595985.1). Classification (NCBI taxonomy): domain Eukaryota; kingdom Metazoa; phylum Chordata; class Mammalia; order Eulipotyphla; family Soricidae; genus Sorex; species Sorex araneus. The sequence continues at coordinate 268,969,411 of NC_073313.1, read as the reverse complement.
GGTCTCTATTTGAATTGGACCAGAGTTTTGTTGGGTTTTTTTTTTTTTTAAGTTTTGATTTAGAAACAATTTCAAAGTTGCAGGAGAATTGAAAGGATGGTTCAAAGATTTCCCAGACTCACCGGCTGCTAACAATGGTTAACAAAAACTTTGCTTTGCCACTGTCTGTCTAGATACACATTTCCCCAAAACCATTCGAGAATACACTGCAGGCCTCCCTCCCCGATATATTTTCTAATTCCCTCCTTTTAAAAACACTTTATTTCAGGGGCCAGAGCGATAGCACAGCGGGTAGGGCGTTTGCCTTGAACGCGGCCAACACAGGTTCGATACCCGGCATCCCATATGATCCCCCAGGCACTGCCAGGAGCAATTCCTGAATGCAGAGCCAGGAGTGGCCCCTGAGCATTGCTGGGTGTGACCCAAAAAGCAAAAAAAAAAAAAAAAAAAAACCCAAAAAACCACTTTCATTTTCATTTGGGGGATTTGGTGGCAGCCGTGGAAGCCAGGCTCTCATATACGTAAGGCGTGTATCCCACCACTGAGACACATCCCCAGACCCTAGCCCGAGCATTTCAAGTTTCCTTCTTTTTTGTTGTTGTTGTTTTCATTTTGGGGTCACTTACTCCTGGATCTGTGCTCAGGAATCACTCCTAGTGGGGCTCAGGGGACCATATAGGGTGCAGGGATCGAACCCAGGTTGGCTGCGTGCAAGGCAAGAGCCCTGCCCTCTGTACCATCCCTCCACCCCTCAACATGTATTTCTAAGGCAAAAAAAAAAAAAAGGATCTGAGGATAATGATCAAATTTACGAATCTAACGTTGCCATCGTAGTAGTATCCAATCCTTGAGCCAGATCCAAATGTCGCTGAATGCCCTTGATTTTGTTCTTTGAGACCCTTGCCTTGGACTAGGGGTCCAGCCTGAGATCTCACGTGTGATGGGGCTGTGGTGACTCTCAGCTCTCAGAATCTGGAGGTGTTTCTCAGTTTCTCACTGTCTCACACAACACTGACAGGTCGCTGGGCCGATTCTTGTGTCGACTGGCTTTCAGTTTGGGTTTGTCAAGGTTTCCTCTGTCATGCTCTGCCCTTTTGGCAGAAATCCCACGAAAGCGACATGCCTTTCTCAAGCCGAGGCATCTGGGGTGCTTTATATTCCGCTGAGTATAACGTACCTTATCAGCGAGGTGGAGGAGGAGAGGAATAGGCTGGAAGGAGGCTACTGGGTGTGGGCTGGGGGCGCCTCTGACTCTGTATGAGGGGTCCCGCCCATGAGACACTCCATCCAGCCTCATACTGCCCTCTGCACTCTGCCTCCTCGTCCACCGCAAAGCAGACCGTGGCTCTGGTGGTCCAGGAAGCAGGAGTCATGCCCTGAGGGCCCGCGTTCCGGACGACACCAGGGAATCTGCACGGCCTGGCACACAGTGCCACTGAGGTCCGCAGACCCAGTGAGGAAAAGGACACAGACTCTGCTTCCCTGGGGTTGTCAATAAAGAGAAACAACCCCAGGGAACCAATAAAGAGAAGCACAGGGGCTGAGCGGTAGTACAGCGGGCAGGGCACTTGCCTGCATGTGGCCACCGAGTTCCATCCCCGGCATCCCTGGTGGTCCCTCAAGCACTGCCAGAAGTGATTCCTGAGTGCAGAGCCGGGAGCAACCCCTGAGCACCACAAGTTCTGGCCCCCAGAACCAGAAAATAAGTAAAGAGAAGGATGGACAGAGCTCAAGGGTGGGCCGAGAGGAAGGCTCGGAAGCTAACCTGGGTGCAAAAAAGAGAGTGTTCCTTTCAGGTGTGCTGGTTTGCTGCTGCTGCCGTCATGAACGGCCGCAAGCCAGGTGGCGGGACACAACAGACACACATGGTCTTCCAGTCCCGGGGGCTAAACCCCGAAGTCAAGGTGCTGGCAGAGAGAGGCCCACGCCCACAGGGCTGCCAGGGAAGGCCTGTTCCAGTGTCTCCGAGTTCTGGATTCTGGCTGCAGGGTTCCCATCTCTGGACCGCCCCCGTCTTGCCTCTGGGCCTACACTTCTCCGTTTTACTGCATCCCAGTCACCCTGGGGGACGGGGCCACCCAACTCTCAACTCTCGCATCTCAATCCAGTCCTTCAACAACCCAGCTTCCAAATAAGGCCACATTCTGAGGCACTGAGGGCTGGAACTTCAACCTATGAATGGAAGGGAGAGGGACCCAGAATAATTCCGCCCTGAGTAAGTGCAGAGGCCACGTCCCAGCAGGCTGGGGGGATGAGGAGGGGGCCACTGAAAAAATCTCAGGCCAGATCCACGCATGGGGACAGGGCAGCTGGGTAGAGTTGGCACGGAGGGCACACAGTGGGTCATGAGCTGTTTTTACCCCATGACCCACTGACCCATGACCCCATGACCCATGGCATGCACTACCCATGATTCCATGTTCCCACCAGTGGGGCAGGGGCAGGGGCGCAGAACCAGGCCAGGCCCACCCCCCGCACACACAGGGCGGGTGGCCAGAGCGTCGGGTCATTGGCACAGGCTGAGCCCAGGACAGAGGGGGCATGCTCGAGTCTGAGCCTCCCAGGAAAGGAAGAATGGGACAGAGCTGGTCTGTTTGGTGTCAGCGCTTGCTGCCGGCTGTCAGTTCCCAGAGCGTGTGGTGTCTCCGAAGCCCTCGTGAGTGGAAATCGCGGTCCCTACTTCACCGAGGAGACGGTGGCTCAAGACGAAGGGGACCCCCAGGGCCCCAGAGCTTCACAAAGTGAGGTGAGAAGCCTGAAAGGCGGCAAGGCGAGGGCCACGCTCTTCCCCAGCTGCCCTGTCACCCCAGGACGCCCTTTCGCATCCCCTCCTCCCGTACGCCATGCGACAGCGCCCCCAGTCCCCAACACACCCTCGCGAGCTGCAAGTTCCTGCCCCTTCCGTGGGTCCTTCAGCACCATAGAAACTGCCGTGGCAGGGGACACAGCCCTGGGGTCCAAGGCCCTCAGTGGACAGGGGAGCAGCTGCAGATGGACATTGGCCTTTCGGCCCAGCTGGGGACCAGGCGTGAGGCCTTCTGTGGCCTTTGCTACTGGAACCAGCCTTGTCCCCACTTCAGACTCAACCCCACAGACCCTGGGGCCTTCGTCCTCCGCTTCTTGCCCTCCTTGAGGTCACCTCCTCAGAAGCCGCAGGCTAAAGGGGGCCTCAGTCCCTGCTGCTTCCGGAGGGCCTCAGCCCAGCGCCCTGAAGCAGACTCCCGCCAGCGTGGATATGGCGCCGTCAGGAGGGTTTGCTCTGGAGAGGGTGAGCGGCCGGGCTGGAGGCGCGTGGGCTCCATGAAGCACAGAAGAGGCTTTTCTGAGCGTGTGTTTCTGGAAAAGTCCCAGGGAAAGATGCCTGCGAGGGCACCAGCCATTAGTCTGTCAGCTGAGGGTCACCAAGGAGCCTGGACATGGCCCAGTGCAGGGGACAGGCGATGGCCCGGAGGGAAGATGCAGGCAGCTTGGGGAAGAGGACGATGGGCAGAGCGGAGGCCGTCAGGGCAAGACCGGCTGGGTGGACTCTGGGCGCCACTGCCCTGCCCTGGTCTGACATGCAGAGGAGGAAGGGGTCACGCAGGGTGGTGGTCCTTGGGGGCCCGAAGGTGCACACAGAGGTCTGCGTGTGGCCTCAAGGGAAGTGGGCTCCCAGCCCCCGTGGGGGGCCCATCCTTGAGCCTGGGCGTGGCCTCCCAGCTGCACCCACCCACCCAGCTCAGCGGCAGCATTTCCTCGGCTCCCTCCTTCTCCTCTGCCCGTATCCCAACTCCCCTGCCAAGACATGAGCCCAGGAGAAACGGAGGGCTTGCTGTGGGGCAGGGGGGCGGGGCGGGTGGTAGGGGGCAGCCCCTGGACACCTCCTGCTCATTGCATCCCCAGCAGCGCCAGCCCCCGAACGGGAGACCCTGGGAACTCGGATGCTGCGTCTCTCGTGTCTCGGGTGGGAGTGGAGGGGTGGGATGGGGGGCTCCAGTGGAGACAGTCGTCAAGGCCGGAAACAGGGCAGGAATGTCCAGCTCCCTCCTGCCCCTGAGCCCGGCCGGGCTGACTCCAGGAGGGGGCTTAGGGAGCTCAGAGAGCCTGGAGCCGAGATCAGAGAGAAGCGAGACTGCTAGGTCGACCCCCGCGCGAAGGAGCAGGGCGAGGCTGCGGGCCGTCTCCTCTCCCGCTGTCTCTTGCCCCCACTTCCAAGGCGCTGCCCACAGGAACCAGGGTCCGGGGGCTCAGCAAGGACCTAGGGCCAGGCGGGGGCAGGGCGCACAGACACACGCCCTGCTCCGGGGCTGGTGGGGCAGTGGTTGGCTCAGGGCCTCACAGCACAAGGCACTCGGTACTCCCTCCCCCTCGCCCACCTGTGCTCGGTAGCAAGCACCCGGCCCCACGCACTTGTCATGCACTGGCATGCCAGTCCCACGGTCAGGCCAGCCTCCGCCTGGGCTACAGGCTCTTTGGGTTTGCCTTTTGTCTGGGTCACTCCTGGTGGCACTGGGGAGTCCCCGGAACTGAACCCAGACCTCTCACATGCTAAGCCCGCACTGACTGCTTGGAGTCGACTCCCTGGCCCCAGATTGAATGCTCTCATTTTTTGTGTGTGCGGTTGTTCACTGCAGGCCACACCCAGCGGTGCTCAGGGCTTACTCCCGGCTCTGCGTTCAGAATCACTTCTAGGTCCAAAGGCCCATAGGAGGCCGGGACTCGAACCTGAGTCTGCTGTCTACACAGCGAATGCCCCATCTCCTGTATCACCTCTCAGACCCCTGAATTGGGTGAATTGGGTGGGGGAGGGTCACGCCCTGGGGTGCTCAGAGCTTATTCCTGGCCCTGTGTTCAGGGATCACAGACAGGACGCAGGAACCATATGGGATGCTGGGGATCAAACTCTCATCAGCCACTCGCAAGGCAAGTACCCTACCTGCTGTACCATTTTCCCAACCCCTGGGATGGACGCCTTTTGGGGGGACTGGCAAGCTCAGGGGACCATATGGGATGCCGGGGATCAAACCCGGTCAACTGTGTGCAAGGCAAGGGCCTTACCCACAGTTCTGTTTCTCTGGCACCCCAGGACTAGATGCCTTTGAAGCAACAAGAACTGATAGAAAGATATCGGTTCTGGGGCCTGAGGATACTGCGACAGGCAGGACACTTGCTTACCTGCAGCCAAGCTTGGTTTGACCCCCAGAAGCACACATGCCTACCTGAGCACTGCGGGGAGTGACCCCTGAGCACCAAGCCAGGAGTAGACTAACCTCCTCCACGTTCCCCGCCCTCCCCCCAAATCTGAACTCCTTCCTCTACCTTAGGTGAATCCCTAAATCCTCTTCCACTTCTGAATCTTGATTTTTGTCATCTTAGCACCAATCATCACGAAAACGTTGTCATTATTTTAACCCACAGTACCCCTCCCCCATGCACTGAGAAGCGTACCCCGAGAAAGGAAGTGTGAGCACTAATTCACCCTGGCATGTAAATGACCATCAACCAACTCTGGGCTTTTGCGAGGCACAGAGAGACATACAGTTGCACCAGTTACCAAGTTTCCGGGGCGGGTCTGGTTCGCATCCACACCGCCACCTGGCACAATGTCCCGCAGATGTCGGTACAACCTCGTGTCTTCCAGGTGCCTGGAACGGTGCATGCCCGTGTGTGAGAGACATAAAGAGACCCCTGGACTCAGCGAGAGACTGTCTGAGCGGGGCTCCTCGCTGGGAGACCAGCAGCTGACCCCCCTACTGGGCCAGGAGCTCCCCAGTTCGAGGCCTTGGCCACAGCTGTGGCCAGCTGGCACCAGGTCCCAGCAAATCATTGTTTGGCCAAAACAGGAAACTGCCCGAGGGGAAGTGTGGCCTCGCCTCAGTGAGCCCCAGAAGAATGGTCCCCGAGAAACTTGGGGACGTGCTGGCAGGCACGCTGTACTGCAGCTGCACCCCCTCGCCTCCCCCATGCCGTGGAGCCTGGTGCAAGCAGCACGGGGCTGGGGCCAAAGCCCCGGGCAGCCCAGTGCCCTCTGGACCTAAATCTTCCTCTCTGCTCAGCGTCCTCTCCGCGTCCTGGTTCTCGCCGGCACCACTGCCTCTGGCGGCACATTTCCAGCCATCGTTTACACAGTTGGACCTATGGGGGGGTGGGGAGGTGGGGGTGGGCTCAGGATGGCTATGGCCTGCCACAAAGGATGCTTCACCTGATGGTTCCACAGTACCGCCCAGTGGATAGAGCAACACGCCCATTTGCTCAGATCCTCTCCACAATGATGCCAGGATGCCAAGTGAGGCTCATGGGCCCGCTTGCCGGGAACGAATATACAGGCTCAAAGCCAGGGGCCCACAGGCCCAGCCTCTGACTCCACAGTAAAGGGAACTCCAAGACCCTCCCCTGCCCGGAGGGAACAGGACCAGGCCCCTGCCTGCAGGCTTAGGGGCCAGAGACCAGCTGGGTTCGCTGCTGTTCTACATCGAATTCTCTCGATTTCTCTCGAATCAGCCTGTGACTCCTTCCCGGTGACTCCCCTTCTCCAAGCCTCCATGGCCTCAGGGATCGCCCAGCGCAGACCCTGTTTGGGAGACTGGGGACCCCAGGGCCTCAGGCCCATACAGGGAAGATGAAGCCCCTCTTCTTTCCTCCTCAGACCCCATTTTTATTCATATCTGCTCCCCATCTCCAGGTTTTTTGCTTGTTTTGTTTTGGGGCCACACCTGGTGGTGCTCAGGGCCCACTCCTGGCTCTATGCACGGGGAGCACTCCTGGAGGGCTCGGGGACCATAAGGGGTGCCGGGGACTGAATCCAGGTCAGGGGCGTGCAAGGCAAGCGCCCTGACTGCTGGCTATAGCCCCACTGTCCCACCCCTGCCGCCAGGTTAGTACCCGACCCTGCGAGCCCACCCGACGGTCTGAACTGCCACGAGAGCTGCTGCTGGAAAGACGCCTGGTTCCCCATTTCGACCCATGGAGAGGAGGCAGTTTGGAGCCCAGCTTCCCTGGAGCTCGCCCTCAGGGGCAGCCAGACAAGCACTGTCCCCTGAGGTGGAAGGGAAGGCCTGGGCGGGGTGGCCCAAGGACTGGGGTACAGGCTCCGCATGCAGGAGGCCGCGGTTCCGTCCCTGGCACCCGCAGTTGCTGGAGGCCCTCTGGGACCAGCGAGGGAGCCCAGGCACAGAAATGCCTGAAGCCTCTGATACCACCGGGCGCACCCCAACCCAAACACTGAAATAGTACAAAGACATAAAATAGAAATGTCTCTTCCTTCCTCCCTCCCTCCCTCCCTTCCTTCCTTCCTTCCTTCCTTCCTTCCTTCCTTCCTTCCTTCCTTCCTTCCTTCCTTCCTTCCTTCCTTCCTTCCTTCCTTCCTTCCTTCCTTCCTTCTTTCCTTCCTTCCTCCCTTCATCCCTTCCTTTCTCTCTTTCTCTTTCTTTCTTTCTTTCTTTCTTTCTTTCTTTCTTCTTTCTTTCTTTCTTTCTTTCTTTCTTTCTTTCTTTCTTTCTTTCTTTCTTTCTTTCTTTCTTTCTTTCTTTCTTTCTTCTTCCTTTCTTTCTCTCTTCCTCTCTTTCTTTCTCTTTCTCTTCCTCTCTTTCTTTCTTTCTTTCTCTCTTTCTTTCTTTTCCTTCTTTCTCCCTTTCTTTCTTTCTCTCTTTCACTCTTTCTCTCTTTGTCTTGCTTAGTTTCTTTCCCTCTCTCTCCCTTCCTCCCCTCCCCTCCCCTCCCCTCTCCCCTCCTCTCCTCTCCCCTCTCCTCCACTCCTCTCCTCTCCCCTCCCCTCCCCTCCCCTCCCCTCCCTTCCTCTCCTCTCCCCTCCCCTCCTCTCCCCTCCTCTCCTCTCCTCTCCCCTCTTCTCCTCTCCCCTCCCCTCCCATCCTCTCCCCTCCCCTCCCCTCCCCTCCCCTCCCCTCCCCCTCCCCTCCCCTCCTGTCCCCTCCCCTCCCCTCCCCTCCCCTCTCTCTTTCCCCAGGAATTGTGCAGCATCAGAGCTGTCCACTCTAGGCTGGCAGTCGTGTGAGGAGCACGTGTCCTTGTTTTGCACAGAGCCAGGGGCAAGGTTTTCTCTCACTTGCAGCCAAAGACATCTTCAGGGCCCCCGTTGTCTTGCCGTCTCTGAGGCACAGAGTGGGCTGGGCCTCCCCTCCCTGTGCTAGATCCCTCTTGGTTGCGAAAGGTCTGGGCAGGCCGCCAGGCTGATGGCTTGTTCACAGCTTTTTGGAAGCTCTGCATTCTTTCCTCTCTGTTCCTTGAGCCAGAAACAATTCCTCTCTCCCCGCAGCTGGCCTCTGGCCCAGACCCAGGCCATCCCACTGACACCGATGCTATAAGATTGATGGGGTGGGAGGCAGAGGCCAACGCTCCGAGCCCCCAGCGCTGGCCCTGCTCTCAGCTCTGTCTCTGGTTTTTCCCCTCCTTCCCCTCCAGGGACAGTGCTCACTTTGCAGCATCCAGATCCCAGAGTTTTCAGAGCTTCAGGCATGTTGGGAATGACCTAAGGCCTTGGTGTACAAAAGTGGAAACTGAGGCCCAGGTCCAGACCTGGTTCCTGGAGCTGGGACTGGAGCTCAGGAATCTCCTGGTCTAGGTGTCTTCCCATTGGCTACAGGAAGGTCACCATTGATGTGGCTTTCTCCTGTTTTGAGTGTCCCGACTACCTAGTGCCCCTTGCCTTGAAACCCCATTTCTATTGCTCTGATTTGAGAGTCTCTGTTCTCCTGGGTAAGAGCATCCCGTTACCCTGTGTGGTGAGCACCTGCCACGTCCACGCAGCATCGCTGCCTTCCGGCCCCTTCCAGCACCTCGAACTTTCCTGGGGCCACACAGCTGCTGTGGGGCCCAGCTTCCCTGCCCCGGGGAGGCGAGGAGCCCAGGTGGGTGGCGGGGACCCTCGCCCCACGTGGGCTCTGAGCTCGGCCCATCTGCTCATCTGATCTGGGCACAAATGAGTCTCTACTCAACATCCCCAGCTCTGAGCACCAGCTGTGTTCGGGGCAGCTCCAGGGAACTGAGCTTTTCAGTACCTTGTGCACAGCTGAGCAAAGCCCTGAGTGAAAACTCAGTTCTGGGATTCAAGAAGCTCCACTGCCAGGAATGCATGTGAAGAGAAGAAAGACGTGAACAAAGGTGAAGGAGGCAGAAGCTACTTAGGGGAGCAAACGTGTGGAAACTACTGAGAGTCTGGCGCACTCGGACGTGTTTGCTCTCCCCCAGCCGGCCCTCTTCTGTGCATCTACCCTGGAGATGCACCGGCCAGACCAGTCGCAGAAGCGCCACGTGCAACAGTAAGAAACTGTGATGTGCCCATCACTGGGTCTGGCAGCCGGCTATGCAGCCAGAAAGGGAAGGGAAGGAGGTGGAGAAGACCTTCTCGTGGGACACCAAGCTGAGCAAGAGGGCAAACGTGATAAAATGTTACAGCCAGGTGACTCCGAAAAATTTATAAGTCATGGTGATATAATAAAATTAAAATAAATGAATAAATACATGCACATACACAAATGCTGGAGCCAGAGAGATAGTACAGCAGGCAGGGGGCTGCTCTTGCGTGCAGCTGACCTGTGTGTGATCCCCAGCATCCCGTGTGGGCTGCTGAGCCCAGCCAGGAGGGGTTCCTGAGCTCAGGGCCAGGAGTAAGCTGAACGCCACCAGGTGTGATAAAAAAGAAAAGTAGACAGTGCCTTGTCACTTATCAAAGAAGAAAGGAAATGCACAAATACAGGTGTAGTTTCTTTAATTAAATAAAAAGTTAAGATGAATAAAACCTAATTCCATTTCCTCATTTTGGAAAGGAGAAAATGCAGGAAAGGGAAAGGAAGAAGTTAGGCTTCTCTGCCTGTACCCTGCTTAGTGGAACCTTTTTGACTCTGGTATCACTGTGTCACAGCAAAATTTTTTTAAAAATTGAATCAAAAGATAAAGGCAACTTCCCCAAACCCAAAGGTAGCAATGTAATAAATGAACCTAGCGGTCGCGTCACCATGTGGAGCTGCCTTATTCATTTCAAGGGATGGAGAAACTGGAAACGGCTGCACAGAGAATCAGGGTATACATTCCTAGGACAGAGGACCCGCACACTAACGCCCCATCCTCCTATGGATAACAAACATAGGAAAGTAGGAGTAAGCATGTCAGTCATCCTAATAATGTTAGTACTGGAGATTTTCACCCTTAAATAGCTATAAGTACAAAATCACAGCACTTAAGTAAAGCCTGATACCTCACGTATATTTTAACATGTCCATATAAATTATTGCAGTATTCTTTCTTTCTTTTTTTTCTTTCTTTCTCTCTTTTTTTGTTCTTTGTTTTGGGATCACTCCTGGCTGGGCTCAGGGAACCAAAAGGGATGCTAGGAGTTGAACCCAGGTTGCCACATGCAACTCAAGCGTCTGACCTGCTGTACCATTTCTTTAGCCCCTGAAGCTTACTTTCTTAAGGAGAATGTATTTTTTTTTCTTTGCACTGAAAGGAGCAGTGACCAATCAGATTGCACTGAATATCCCCCGTTGACATCTGTGTCTCTCAACAGACTTCCTCATGAAAAGCACCGGGGCTTCTTGGCCATACAGCTGATGGAGATACAGCTGATGGTTAGGTCTGGCGTTTAAGAAAACAGTGTTTAAGTAAAGTCTAAACTTCTTGTCAATACAGAAACTGGAGAAGCTGGACAACACTGCTAGTGCCTGGTTAAAGGACTCACAAGTTTGGGCCAGGGATGAGGCTCAGTGCAGAGCACTTTCCTTTCAGGTCTGTGAAGCCCTGGGTGCGATCTGATGCTGTGGAAAGGGGGAGGGGGAGAAGGAGGAGAAGAAAAGGTAATACAGGCCAATTAAAGGAATCTGCTGGCCAAGGGGGTTACAAAAATAGGGACAGGAGAGATAGTACAGTGGGTAGAGCCCTTGCTTTGCATGTGGTCTACCCGGGTTCCATCCTCAGCACCCCATATGGTCTTCTGAGCACTGCCAAGAGTGATCACTGAGCACAGAGCCAGAGTAAACCCTGAGCATGGCCATGCGCGGCCTAAAATCAAAACCAATACAAACAACCCCCACACCCCCTCCCCGCAAATAAGAACGGTGGTGGATCAAAATATATCAGACACATTAAAAACAGAGATGTCAGTGATGCAGAAAACCAACCCAAACGAAAGATCCTTGGGGTCACCTATGGACAATGTTAGAAAAATCAACTCAATAATCTGAAAACAGCAAAATCTGGGGAGAACATTCAGCTTTCATTTTGTGGCGCCTGGGGGACCACGTGGGATTCCGGAGATGGAACCCAGGAGGGCCGCATGCAAAGCAGGTGCCTTATCGTGTGCGATTGCTCCGGCCTCTACTTTGGCTGGGCATGAGGAGACGTGAGCAGAGGTTGGGCAGGGGTCAAAGAGAGACAAGGAGGTCCGACCTGGGGTCAGGCGGGGGAGAGGGAGCAGGGCTGTGGCAGCCAGGGGGATGCTGGCATCCTTATTGAATGCCGCAGGCTGGGGGAGAAGGGGGTCCCCCTCTCCTGGCTGAGGCGCGACCCAGATTCCTGCCCTAGCTGTGCTGTCTGCCTGGGCCTTCCAGGCAGTGGCGCTCATCCTTTCTGGCCTGGGGTGGGCCCCTGAGATCTGGGCTTCTTCAGCCCAGCCCTACATGGATTTGCTCCCGGGCCCTGCGTGCGTCGCTCTGGCCTGCAAGGATCACGAGTTCTCATCTGGCCTTGTGTGATGTCAGTGGCATTTCCCCTCAGAAAAAGGAAACGAGGTTAGTGAGCACATTACCAAGAAAGGAAAGTCAGCCGGGCCCCACCCTCGGCAGCCGTGTTCCCGCCAAGCCAGCAGGCTGGGCCCCTCGCCGGGACTAGGGATGGGACCTGGAAAGGCAACAGCTCAGACTGAGGCACCACCACCACCATACCAGTGCACACGACTGTCACATCTTGGGCTTCTGAGCAGGGCTGAGTCAGCCCTAAGAGTCAGCGTCGCTCTGCTGTCTGCAGCCTGGCCCCCAGTGACGCTGGAAGCCCCAGAGTCCTGTTCCAAGGTCACTAGGGTGGGGAGGGGGGTAATGGGGCGCAGAGGGAAAGTACAATGGGTGTGGCACTCTCCTTGCTTGTGGCTGACCCCGGTTTGATCCCTGGAACCACCTTTGGTCTCTGGAGTCTGCCAGGAGTGATCCCTGAGCGCAAAGCCCAGAGGCCTCCATCGTTGAGCTCCAGAGTGTGTGAAGGCTGAGACTGAGAGGGGAGGGGTCTGCGGAGACCACAGGTCTGAGAAGTCAGGTGCCGGTCCCATGGCAGCTGGCGGTCAGGGGGTTCCAAAGCCTGCCAGGCGGAGGGACTCCCCTGGCACTCCACTTCAGACGGCTCTCCTCAGCAGTCCTACTCCAGCTACAAGCCAAGATCCTGTCTTACACGCTACCACACTTCCACTGGAGCTCCTGACCATCTAAGCAGGTCTTAACATGCTGTGATGAGGGAAAAATAGGGGGCTGGAGCAGTAATACAGCACATAGGGCACAATGTCTTGCACGTGGCCGACCTGGGTTCGATCTGTAGCTCCCCAGATGGCCCCCTGAGCACTGCCAGGAGTAATTCCTGATCACAGAGCCAGGAGTAAGCCCCAAGCATCAACGGGTGAGCCCCCCCGCAAAAAAAAAAAAAAGAAAGAAATCAAAAAAAGAAACAAATTCCATGCCTGCCAATAGAATATTTTTGACTAGAAAAGAAAAATTAACAGTGAATGAATTCATTTAGGAAATTGGCCATTTGGAAGATTGGTCACTTGGGCACACAGAGTGTCCAGCAAATACCTTTCTAGGAACTTGACCTGGAGCTCCACTGACTTGCGCTCCACTCCCCACTGCCTGCTCCTGACTGCAGCCGCCAGCAGGCTGCCCAGGGCCTGCAGGCAAGAGGGGTCATTGCTAATTAAACCAGTTCATTGCTAACCCTTCCTTCCTTCCTTCCTTCCTTCCTTCCTTCCTTCCTTCCTTCCTTCCTTCCTTCCTTCCTTCCTTCCTTCCTTCCTTCCTTCCTTCCTTCCTTCCTTCCTTCCTTCCTTCCTTCCTTCCTTCCTTCCTTCCTTCCTTCTTTCTTTCTTTCTTTCTTTCTTTCTTTCTTTCTTTCTTTCTTTCTTTCTTTCTTTCTTTCTTTCTTTCTTTCTTTCTTTCTTTCTTTCTTTCTTTCTTTCTTTCTTTCCTTTATTTCCCTTCTCTCCTTCCTTTCTTCATTTTCTTTCTTTCCATTATCATTATTATTATTTTTATTATTTTTTGGCTTGGGGACATACTTGGCAGTTCTCAAAGGTTACTCCTGCCTCTGCATTCAGGGATCACTACTCCTGGTGGTGCTCAGGGAACCATATGAGATGCTAGCTGTGTGCAAGGCAAACTCCCTACCCCTGTACTATCTCTCTGACCCCTCCTTTTCTCCCTGTTGTGAATTTTGGAGCCACTCCCGGTGGTGCGTGGGGCTACTCCTGACACAGGGCCTTGGGTGGCTCCCGGGGGTGCTCAGGGAACTGAGGTCGCACCCAGGTCTCCTGAGAGCCTGCACACACGCTCCTGGCCTCTGGATCCTCTGGCCAGGACATAGAATTCTGATGTCGGACCTGGACACCCTGAAAGGCTGAGGGGTTGGAGGGAGTGGATTAGTAACAGCAGCCCTAGTCACCCCCAGACAGTGAGGTAATAGGGCTGGGAAAACCTCAGCTTTGCCCTGATAGCAAAGGTCAACTTGGGTCACACTTTCCACTATGCCCCTGCACAGAGGGTGGCTGCCCTCCCACGCACCCATGAGCTGGGGGGTTCAGGTGGGGGACAGGTGTCGCAGCTCTCACCTGTGCTGGATGGCCCAGAGGCAATGAATGGGCAAGCGGGGTCCATGCTTGGCGAGCTTCTTCACGTGCACACAAAGATGGGCACGTGTGTCCATACAGGCCCATGCACGGTGGCCGGCCGCCCTGTGTAACGTGTCACCATTCTGCGTTTACTGTCACTGCGTTACTGGTGAGTGTGTGAGAGCAGCAAGCCGCGTCCATGCGGGCTGTGAGTGGATGCGCTCAATTCCCGAGGGCAGGTGGGTGGGGAACTGAGCTCTGGTGGTCCACGGCACGGTGTGAAGATGAGGCCCTCGGAAACCCACCCACATCGGGGCTGCTCTGTGCTGCTGGCATGTGTAGAGTATGTGTGGACTGGGGGGGGCATCTAATGGGGGGCTGTGGGGGAGGGGCTGACATAGAAGCACATGTCTGGGACCAAGTGGTGCCACGTGAGTGCGTGTATGTGACGATCTATAGTGTTTGTGTGTTCTGGGCACATGTGTGTAAAGTGATGTACATAGATGCAAGGGTGTCCAGCAGGTGGATACCCAGGTTCACCTGTGGTGCCAGCCTGCTTCTTTTGGACACACCCTACCATGCTCAGGGCGTATTCCGGGCTCATTCCTGTGATCAGGAGACCGACAATATATGGTGCAGGGGAGCAAACCTGGGCTGGGTATGTGGAAGGCAAGTGCCCGCCCACAGCCGTATCAATTCTTTGGCTCTGCCCTTTATCCACTCTGCCTTGTGGGGGGCTTCTCAAGTGGAGTTTTACCTGGTGGGTGGCTCTTCTGGGAGCTTAGTTTTCTGACCTAAAAAGTAAGAATGTTATAAAACACCCATTCAAACGGACATGTGCACACTGTTATTCATTGCAGTACTCAGCATAATGGCGAAGATGTGGAATCGACTTAAGTGTCTCATGACAGATGAAGGGATTATGAAGAGGTGGTACATACACACAATGGAATCACGTGCAGCTGCAAGGAACGGTGAAATCATGCAATTTGCTCAACCTAGGTGGAACTGGAAGATATCATGTTGAGTGAAGTAAGCCAGAAAGGGCAAGACACACATAGGAGATCTCACTTATCTGTGGTGGCCAGAACACCAGTACATCTGCGGAAATGTACCGTAGGAAAGGGGGGTGCCTGGATCCTCCCAGACCCCAGTGTTTAGAAAGGAGAGAGACAGAGAAGGAAGAAATCAAGGGGGGAAGAAGAGAACGGAAGTAATGGGCGAACAGGCACCAGGGCTGCAGTTATATGGGTGATGTGGGTGAGCGGGACAGCCAACACCCCAAACACAGACTCAACAGCACTGACCACATGAGATCCGGGCTGCATCCACTGGAGCTTTGTGATGCACCTGTCAAGTGACAGGCGGGTTTGAGTAGGGGCTGGGGTGGGAAGGGGCTACGGGAACACTGGGGCAGGGGAGGATGTTAACACTGCGGAGGTGGGGTTAATGTTGAGATATTATATGCCTGAAACTATCAACAGCATTCAAAATCACAGTTCTTTTGTTTTTTTAAGTAAGATTGGCAGTGGTGACGGGTGAGTGGGGAAGGGGGAGAGCCTGAGGCTGGGGCTCCCCTGAGGTTTGGGTGGAGGCCCCAGGACATAGCTGTGGACTTGTGATGAGGCGAGGCCTTCTGGGGTCCCAGTCAGCCTGGTGGGAGCCCTCAGGCTGCCAGTCTGCCCCTCAGAGGCCGCCAGAGGCCCTCCCCTTGTTGTTCTTGGGTGTAGAGCCCAGGTCCCCTCCTTCGCTTTCTAGTCTGAGTTCAGAGCAGCATACCCCCATCCAGGAGCTCAGCTACACCCCAGGCATCTTCCAGTTTGTTTGGGGGGCTGGGGGAGGGGCTGGGAGAGGGGCCAGGTCCCCCTGCAGACAGGAGAGGCCCCCCTGACCTCAGAGGCTCACCCTCTGCCCCACAAGTGGGTGCTGCCTCTTCCGGGCTGGGGCGGGCCATGGTGAAACCCACGTGCGGTTCTGTGGCTGCCCACACAGGCCTAAAAATAGCCACTCGGAGCTGGGTGAGAGGCAGGACATGACCCTCTCACCCCCGGGGTGAGACGCAGGACACGGCCTGGGCCCTTCTGGGCCCCACAGAGAGCGGGCTTGGGGGGTTCTATTTTGTGGGTTGTGTTTTAAAGTCTGTGGAGGTGCGTTTGTGACCCGCTGGGCAGATAGAGAAAGTGAAGGAAGGCCGCAGAGCGGAAACAACTGCCCAGGCAGGAACCTAAACGTCTGGCACCCCAGCCCCGTTCTGCTTGTTCTTCAGTCCTGGACCATCACCGTGGCCAGGGGGTGAGGGCAGCCGCACAGGCCTGCTTCAGGCCCGAGCCCTGCGGGTGACTCCTGGTGGCCTGGCTGAGCCTTCTCATCTCTCTGAGCCTCAGTTTCCTCACACGCTAAAGTGGGGGTAGGTCCATGATGCAGAACCCCTACAGAAGGGGGTGGCTCTTCCGGAAGTTAGCTTTCGGATCTGAGAAGCCAGAATGTGAGAAGGGCCAGTGAGCCGGGGTTCCTACTTCACGGAGGGTCCCCATATTCTTAGTGGGGATAACCAGGAAGGACCCCAAGAGCCAGGTGGTCTCTCCCCTTCCGGGCTCGGGATCAGGCCTGCCAAGTTGGGGTGAGGGGCAGTGCCCTTGGGAGGCTTGCCAGGGGGGTGGGAGTCCAAAGGAAAAATCAGAACGAAGTGGTCCAGACTTCCAAAAACAGGAGCTTAGGTGCTGGCATTGCCCGGGGCTGAGCCCCGTTTGACCCCAGGCCTAGTTTCCCAGAGCACTGCCAGGAGGGATGCCCGAGCACAGAAGCCACAGCAAAGCTAGGCATGACCCTACCACCGCCCTCCCCACACAAAAGAAGCTAGCCTCGGCGTGGGTCTCAGTTCCATGACTGCAGCCGAACCACGCTCAGCAGTAAACGTAGTGTCACCTGGTGAGCTGCGGCTCGGTCCAACAGTGCACCCGAGGCCACGTAGTGGCATCAAATCAGGGGACTGCAACCGAAAGCCAGCAGGGCAAAGGGACGGCGCCTCTGACTTTGTGGTGATCCCTTGAACAGAATGGGGGCGGGACATGACTGTGTTCACCTTCCCAAGGGAAAAGCTAAAAAGAGCTACAGCTTTCACCTGACTGGCTGGACTGGGGACCCCGCAGCCCTTCCCCCAGCCCTCGCCTTGGCCCTGCCCCTCCCGGCACTTCCCTTTGGGATTTCCGGCTCCTTGCTCGCCTCCACCGTTGGGGCTGAGTCTCTGCAGGGCCTCCCTGCTCTCGCCTCTCACCCAGAACCACGGCAGCCTGGAGGGACCCTGAGGGCTGTGCAGGACACCCCCGTGTCTGTTCAGAGACCTGGAGAGCAGGCTCCATCTGCCCAAGGAGGGCCCACCCAGCCCTGCCTCCCCCGCAGCTGTCTGGGCCCTGCGCTCCAGGGCTCGGTCAGACCCAGGCTTCAGGCCAGCCCTGGCCGCAGCCCGGCTGGCCGCCCTCCCACTCCCGAGGCCCTGAGTGGGAAGCAGCAGCCTGCTGACCAGAGGTCATCCCCCCATCTTAGCACCAACGCCGGCGCCCCAGGAAGCACCCCTGGGCCCAGCGCGGGGTGACCGGCTGACTCTAGTTTAGAAAGAAGGCAGCTGGCGGTGGACGGGCAGACGGACACCAACCGTCATCTGGGCCTTTGCACTAGACACAGCTTCTCCTGAGGCCCCACCTCGGCTGTGGGTGAGAGACAACCTCCCGGGGGCCCACCGTTGCCTCTTAGACCTGAGCTCTGCCCCAGAGCCAGCCCTCCACACAAACTCCTGCCTCTGGTGCTCCCAAATTTCCCTTGGAACTCACCTTCCAGCAGGGGTGGGGGTGATCAGGCAGATGGAATAGAAGAAGGCAGCCTAGCCCGGTCTGTGCTGCGCCACTGGTACAGCCTCATCTGCTGACTGAGCCGAGACCCTGGCCCCCCACAGTCTGCAAGCTGTGCAGCCTGCTCAGGTCATGTAGGCCATGAGACTCCGGGTCTCTTCTCTCCCTCTCTTCCTGCCCTCTGACTACTAGGGCTTTTGACTTTTTTTAATGTGAAAGGCTTCCAGCCACAGGACCTTTGCACATAACAGTTCCTTGAGCTACATGTGAGGCTTGCCTCAGAACCTGTCATTTTCATAGTTAACATGTTGTCACTCTTCCATCTTTTTTAATGGCAAGTTTATTGAGGATATATCAAATATGATTAACCTATTAAAATACATCATTTGATGATATATCTACAGAATCAGGTAACCACAAGCCAATCCGTTTCAGACTATCTGCCGTCATTCCCATCAGTGCTAAACTCATTAGCTGCCACTGATCCCCAAGACCCCATACCTACATATGCAATTTGCTGCCTCGACTGATGTCATCTTTGTGTGTATATAGAAGTACATGTATAGACTTTATAATGCACGGCCTGATGGAATTTCTGTCTAGAGTTGCCAATATTTCCTGTAAATGAAATCACATGAAGCATGGCCGTTGTTTATTTATTTCTTGTTGGGCCTCATCTGGCAATGCTCAGGGCTTACCCCTGGCTCTGCACTCAGGCATCACTCCTGGCGTTACTCAGGGGACCATATGGGATGCTCGGGATTAAAACCTAGGTCATCCGTGTGCAAGGCAAGTGCCTCACCCGCTGTACTACCACTCCAACCCAATACAGGGTCCCTTGTGACTGACTTCATTCACTCAGCAGCATGTTTTCAAGATCCACTGCCCTTATGTCAGCACATCACTCCTTTTTCTTCACCAGATAATATTCCATCTTATTGACAGTACAGCATTCTGTTTATCCATTCGTTAGTCAAATGACATTTAGGTTGCTTCCACTTTAGCATGAACATGAACATGCTTCCACTTTAGCATGAACAACATTGCTGGAAGTATTGGTGTACATTTTTGTGTGGATAACTGGTTTCATGTCTCTTGCCTATATTCCCCAGAGCAGAATTGCTGGATCAGCTGGTGACTCTGTCCAACCTTTCGAGAAATCCTTAGTCTGGTTTCCACAGAGGTTACATCTTTGTCCTTCGCAACTAACAGAGTGTTCTGGCTTCTATTTCTCTATGGTCTCATCAACGTTTGTCCTGAGCCGTCTTTGTCTTTCCCAATAGCCGTTTAAGTGGGTGTGTAGTGGTCTGTCATCGTGGTTTTGAAGTGAAGGCTAATAATGTCGGTGTCCCCTTTCCTCGTGCCATGGGCCCTTGGTCTATCTTCTTTGGGGAACTTGGTCTGCACAGTTGGATCATTTGTGCTGTTTTGATTGAGTTGTACAACTTCTTGATATATTCTTGATATCTACCCCTTATCAGATATAATAATTTCTAAATCTTTTTCTTTATGGTTCTTGGAAGCACATATTTTTTTGTTTTGATGATATCTAATATTCCTTTTGTTAGTTTGGATGACTAGCTCATCCACCTAGGTTACCACAAAGACTTACACTGGTATTTTCTTTGAACAGTTGTATAACTTTCATATTTCACTGAGGTCTTTTATTTGTTCTGTGTCCAATTTTGTGGTGTGAGGTAAGGGATGAACTTTCATGTTTTGCCTGTGGATAGTTCATTGTTATGACAGCATTTGTTGAAAGATGTCTTCCTTCCCATTATATGACTGAAGTCCTATCATGAACAATTTTGTAAATATATATATCATGGTGATTCAATAAAAATTTAAAAGAAAAAAGATTTATTTTCTTTCTTCTTTCTCTTTTTTTCTTTCTTTCTTCCTTCCTTTCTCTCCTTCCTTTCTTTCTCTCTTTCTTTCTTTCTCTCTCTATTTCTCTCTCTTTCTTTCTTTCTCTCTCTCTTTCTTTCTTTCTTTCTTTCTTTCTTTCTTTCTTTCTTTCTTTCTTTCTTTCTTTCTTTCTTTCTTTCTTTCTTTCTTTCTTTCTTTCTCTCTCTCTCTCTCTCTCTCTCTCTTTCTTTCTTTCTTTCTTTCTTTCTTTCTTTCTTTCTTTCTTTCTTTCTTTCTTTCTTTCTTTCTTTCTTTCTCTCCTTCCTTCTTTCTTTCTCTCTCCCTCTCTTTCTGGGGGGCCAGAGATCAAACTCAGGTTGGTCATGTGCAAGGCCAGCACCTTACCCACTGTTCTATCTCACCAAGCCCCTGAAAAACCCTTTTTCTCACAGAATGATCTTGGCACCAATATTCAAAATCAATTGCCTCTAAGTGCATCATTTCCTCTTAACTCAGGCAGCACCTTCTCAGTCGGCTTCACACGTGGTCCCCTGGGCTGCTTCCCCTGAGTACCCCTGCCCCCCGGGAAGCACCATCCTCGTTACAAACGGACCGTGCGGCCTCAGGTCCCGCACATGCGCTCTGCACTCGCACCGCTGGCTTCCCGTCCTACTCTGCCTGTGGGTAAAGGCCTGCTGCTGTTTCTTCTCTGTCCCCTTGTGCGTGGGGACACGTGCCTCATCTAGAGTTCTTGAGAGTCCAGCTGTGTGAGGCACGGCAGATGTTCCCAAGGTGGAGCATGTGAGCCTTAGGTGTCCGGTCATCACCTTGGATGGTTAGTGCGGGGCCAGCGACCCTGGCCCCAGACTGCCCGTGGTCCTGGCGCTGAGGCTGCCAACAAGTTTCCAGCCCCACCAGGCTGTCAGCAGAGACTTCTCTGTACTCACAAACCCGACCCTGGGTCGGGTGGTTTGTTCCCCTTTTCTGTTTGGAGGCAAATAGAAAATTCTTCGTTTCAGGAAGTAAGAAGAGCCTGATCCATAGCACACGTAGAGGCAAAGACTGTGAGGAACCCAGGAAGGGACAGCTCCCTCCCTCCTCCTGGGTCTCCCCCGGCTCCCCCCAGGGCCCCAGAGCCTGCAGGACACAATCAGAGTGGGGATGTGAGCCCTGGCTCAGGCAGGCGTGATTCAGAGGCAGCTGACGTCTGACACTCTTAATTCAGCCCAAATGCTGGAGGTCGGGGATGGGCCCGAGGAGGAGGAGGGCGGGAGGCGGAGGGCTGCATTCCAGAGGAGAAAGCGCTTCTTCCTGAGCCCTGGGGAGGGGACAGCAGTTCCCCCTAAGCTGGCTGCAAGCAGGGCCCTTACCCGGGTTCCTCCCCAGGCTCCCAGAGCCCGGGTCTACAGCACCCAGGCTCCTTCCTATCCTCCTTCCTATCCTCCCCACCTTGCAGTCCACATCCTTTATGGGACACACCCCTGAGCCCCTCCCCCCCACACACACTTCTGGGACCCTCATTTCCTCTTGCTCATGGCACAGAAAATAAGTGACCAACATTCAGACCTGCCGCTCTTGGCCCTCAGGCCAGCCGCTTCTATCTTAAGGCCTTCAGTGGGTCAGGGGTCAGCACTTCCGCTTGACTTGGGCCAGGAGCAGACTGGGAGCAGCAGGGCCAGCCAAACTCCAGGCGTTTAAGAGGCCGGCCTGAGAGCCGCCCTCAGGGCAGGCCCCTGGCAAAAGAGTCAACCCATGTGGACCCCTCCGCTCCACCCCTCAACACAGGTCCCCAGGTCAGGATGGGAGTGGGGATCCTGGGGACTGAGGCCTGTGAGACTCACTGTCCCTGTCCAGACTGGAAGATGCCAACACTCCCAAGGTGGGCTTTAGACCCTGAGGCCCTCGGCCCAGGACCTCACTAAGGAGCACTGTTCCCAGAGCCCTGTCTAGTGCTGAATGGGGTCAGCTGCGTCCTGGGGAGGTCAGTCAGGCTCCTAGGGGCCCACTGGCCTCTTACTGCTCCCGGGTCTCTTCTTACAGCGACCCCGTCTTCCTAGGGAAAGGCTAAACCTTTCCCTGGAGCCCCGTGGACGGAAATGCTTGGGAGACGCCGGTGACCCTGAGGAGCCACTCAGGGCCCTGCTCTGTTTTTCTCGCCTCCACACTTCCTTCAGGACTGGACGGCGTTGGCCTTGGAAACAAGGAACGGGGGCTGGGTTGGGGGACGGTCAAGCCCCCAGGGCTGCATCCCCTTGCTCTGAGTTCTTGTCCGCAAAGGACCAGGGAGCTGATTCAACTCCAGGGGTTGCTCTGGAAAGCAGAAGGGACGTGGCGATGCGGCCAGGGCCCTGCTGAGCGCTGCGCTGGCACCCCGGGCACCTGCGTGCTGGGCTGTCCTCCGCTCTCTGCACACAGCTCCCCTTGCAAAGTTCCCGGTTCTGGCTCCTGGGTCAGGTTTCCGGACCGGGCCTGCGGTGACTCAGGGCTGCTCTGCAGCTGACACAGCTTCCTGGCCCTGCCGAGGGCCAAGTTCCCGGAGTCGGGGGCCTTCCGCTCCCCACCCCTTCACCCTGCAACATGCAAGAGGGCCAAGGGGAGTGGGGTCTGTCCCACGCCTGAGTGATCATCCCACCCCACCCCCAGCCAGCTGCGGACAGAGGCAAGGCATCAGCCCCTGGGATGTGTTCTGAGGGGCTGAGCCAGGCTCCTACACTTTCCTGAGCCCCGGGTTCCTCCCCAAGTGCTCCCAGCACTCCCCTCTCCTTTGCTGCAACTCCTCCCCCACACTCTTTGGCCTCTTTGTTCCAGACAGGAGCTGACCTGGGGACCTGGGGGGTGACTCCTCAGTGCGCGGCCCTGGGCCCTGGGCCAGGCACCTGGGTCTGAGTAGGGTGGGGAGCTGCGATGGTAGGAAGGGACCACCAGCGGGGGCACTAGCCCAGGGTGGTCCCCAGTCTTGAGAGCAGTGAAGGGGAGCAGGTCGGCAGCAGGGGTAGTGACCGGAGCAGCCAGGCTGAGGCTGAGTGGGGAGGGCTGGGGGCCTGTGCCGCAGAGCAGAGAGTGAGTCCAGGCGGGGAGGAGGGGCGGGTCTGTGGGATGATGTGCTGACACTGAGGCCCAGGAAAGGGGTGCTGTGGATTCCAGACTCGCTGGGAATGTTCCAGTCCTTTGCAAAGTGAGCTGCCTTCCCCCCTGAGTCTGAAGCTGGCCCAGCCAGCCTCCTGGAATGCGGGTGTCTCTGCAGCCCCCGCACTGGGCCTCCAGGGAGCAGCGTGTGGGGGCGACTCTCCCAGGAGGGCCCTCCTCGACACACTCACTGAGCGCAGGGCGTGCCCTGTTTGCTTGGAGCCAGCCCTGCCGCCCAGCTCTCCCCTCTGACCCATGGCTCTTCCTGGCTCCCCAGACAATGGCAGGTCCCGGGCCACTCCCGGGCATATCTAGGGTCGCCTGCCCGGCAGCCACCCCACAGCCACCTTCCTGTGTGGCTCTGACTAACCGGGCCTGGCCCTGCACAACGTCACAATACAGACAGTCACCAGGGTAACCTCCAGCCCCCTGGGACACCTCTCGCTGGCTCCCGGCACCAGTGCTTCCAGGGCAGGCCTGGGGCAGGGGTGTGGGAGAATAAGGCCCTCTGTGGCCTGGGAAGAGCAGAGAGGCGGCTCCTGTCTCCCTGGTCACTCACTCAGGGGTCTCCCCTGGACCATGGGCAGCAGCCCCTGACCCTGGGTCTCCCCCATGCTCTGACCGCCCTGCCAGGAAAACAAAGTTTGTGTGGTCTAGTCAATGCAAGCATTTATTTATCCATGACATGCCCAGATGCCACCAACAGATACACTGGTTAAGTTGAAAAGATAGCACAGCGAGTAGGGCATTTGCCTTGCACACAGCTGACTGGGGTTCGATTCCTCCACCCCTCTCGGAAAGCCCAGCAAGCTACCGAGAGTATCTTGCCTGCATGGCAGAGCCTGACAAGCTACCCTTGGCATATTTGATATGCCAAAAACAGTAACAAGTCCACAATGGAGACATTACTGGTACCCGCTCAAGCAAATTGATGAACAACAGGATAACAGTGACAGTGAAAGTGACAGAGAAAGCAATGAGAGTAAATAAGTATGTAGCATTTCATACACTTTTAAATTTCCTTTGCCTTAATGTTTTAATAACTTCTCAACTCCCAAATCCTACAACAGCCACCATGTAAGCTCATCTATCAGCCCAGATTTCCACTCAGGATTAGATCTCAGAAGAGATCAATTAGGAACAAAAATTCACAGATCCACCAGTCTTGGCTGAGAACTCTGGAGCACCCTTGGGAGGAGGGTGGGCAAGTCCTCGCCCTGCTGAAGTGCCAGCAGCCACACTGGCTCCCAGCTGGCATTGTGCCAACGGCGACTCCACGGCCCCACGCCTGAGCTCTGCAGAGATGCCAAGCTGCTGAGAACTTAGACACACTGCCCAGTTAGATGCTCTGGGGTTCTGGAAGGGGCGGCCACAAATGTGGCCGTAAGACATCTCCAAACGCCACAGCACTGACATCCCTTCAGGAACACACCAAATTAGATGGGAAAGTAGCAGACAAAACAGCTAAACTCAATCAACAACAACCTGAACACAGAAGGCTGAACTTGCAACATCAGCTGAGTAAATCTCCAAGACAGGACTTAATAACACCATAGTGAGATGCAACAATTTTCCACAAATTTTCTCTTACTGAAGTGTTTTATTTGATAATGCTATTAGTCATTTAGTTGCAACAAGCAATATAAAATGCATTACTTTGGGAATGATATGGGGATATGGAGGGTGGTTGGAAAAATGGAAACAATGGTGTTGGGAAGGTCACGCTAGTGGTGGGACTGGAGTTAAAATATACCCAATGCCAGCAACAAATGCATCATGAACAAAGATGTTGTAAACCATGGTGTTTAAATAAAATGGGAGGATAATTTGTTAAACAGAACTAATCCCCCTCAAAACTTCTTATTCTAAATATACTATCAAGGGGTGGAGAGAGTACAGTGGGAAGGGAGCTTACCTTGCACATGGCTGACCCGGGTTCAATCCCCAGCACCTCATATGGTCCCCCAAGCCCCACCAGCACCAGGAGACATCCCTGAGTGCAGAGCCAGGAAGAAGCCCTGAGCGCTGCTGGATATGGCCCAAAAACACAAACAAAAAGAACAAAACAAGAAACTGAACATAGAACTAGACATACTATTGTTACGAAACTTGGTCTTTTGCTTCTTTTCTCTCTTTTTTGCAGGGGAGGGATTCTTGGATCATGCCCTATGGTGCTCAGCTGCTCCCTGCTCAAGGCCTGGGGTCATTTGTGGTGCTGCTCAGGGCTACTCCTCTCAGCTATGCCTCTCAGCCATACCCTGGCCCTCATTTTTAAAACAAAATCTTGGTTTAATGATGCAGCGTGAGTGAGAGAGTCTGGTCTGTGTAACAGGAATCACACTGCATGAGCTGAACACAGAAGCAGAGTTGCCTTCCGGCCGGGCTGCAAACCCCAAGAGCACCTCCTAATTCTGGACAAAGGACCTGGCTGAAATCTAGTGTAACCACTGTCAGTCATTTGTCAGCAGAATGTGACCAGACTTGGTTTAAAAAAGGAAATTACTTTTTTGAGGGCCAGAGAGATAGTACAGGAGTTAAAGGTTTATTTGCCGCCTTCTCCAGATGGAATCCCGGCGACCATGAGCTTCTACAAACATGGCTCCGGTATGTGGGGACCAGAACTATTTCTCCAAACTGTGTGGCCCACGTAAGTGACCTTTCCTGATCTTCTCCCTCTCCCTAGGGAAGAGAAGAATGATCATCAGTGGTAAAAGGCAGCTGCAAAAGCAACACCTAGGACAGGTTTCATGCTCAGGAGATGACCCTCTGGCTCCCTTCATGGTTTCGGGTGCTCTGCGGGTCAGAGAAGCTTCTCTAGTAATGAACTGTAGAAATGATCCCTGAAAGTATATTCTTGGGTCTGAATTGTCGCACCTGGTTGACAGATGCTGTTGTTTTGCAGTTGATGTGGCATCCCAGTTCAAATAACCTGAGCAGTGACTGGAGATTGTTATCACATGTACTCAAAAACATACATCCAGGACACACACAGAAATCTTGGACCCGAGCAACTTGCGGCAGAGATGGCTCAGGACTTTGCGATAGGCCTTCCCCGCTGGGCCACTCCAGATGGGGGCAGGTGCCGTCCCACTGTCTACCCTCTAAGAGCTCCAGTGGATGCCATTTTCTAGAAGCCAGCAAGAAGCACCAGCTTCCACGTGGCCACGATCCAGAGACACACACAGGAATCTCGGACACGAGCAACCTGTGGCAGCAATTTCTTCAAACCCTAATTATTAAAATTAATAATTTTAATTATTAAAATCTAAAACGTGCACCTGCTTTTGCGGCCGTGCAACATCATATTATATCCATAATAGGCAATTCAAAACACATTGTCTAGCAATTGTATTTTTGGCAGATATAAGGGGAGATAAGACTGGTCTCGAAATATTGAAGGTAACTAAAGTAGAGAAATAATACCTTGCAAATTGTCTTCCACACAGGCAGGGGGAGGTATGGAAAATGAGGGGGGAGCAGTACTGGGGATTTTGGTGGTGGGAAATGTGCACTGTTGAAGGGATGGGTGTTGGATGACAGTATGATCAAAGTTCAAATATGAAATTTTTGTTACTGTATCTCAAGGTGAATTAATTAAAAAAATTGAAAAAAAGATTTATTTGCCTTGCATGAGACTGACCTAGCTAATTTATTTTATTTTTATCTTGCTTTTGGGGGCCACAGCCAGCAGTGCTCAGGGGTTACTCCTGGCTCTGCACTCGGGGATCACTCCTGGTGGTGCTCAGGGGACCATATAGGATGTTGGGGATTGAAGCCAGGTGAGCTTCAATCCCAATTGCTCCAGTCCCAATAAAGTGGTTCTCTTAGGTGAAGTACCAGAATGAGTCCTGTGGCTGATAGTGAAGCATCACAGGGTGTGGGGATGCCACTGCCAGCCCTGCTCACGCATAATGACCCCAGCCTGCTTTCCTCAGGAGACTGAGGCTATGAGGCAAATGACCTACGCTGGTGTGGTCAAGGGAAGGACACAGAGTACCAAGGTCAGTTTAGTTACTAAATTTTGGAAGCACTTTTACTTTTTGTTCTTTAAAAAAAAAACAAGCAAAGACACAGATATATTCAAATATAAATAAAAGTTCTAGAATGTTCTGTGTCCATAGAGATGTCTAAACTCAGAGTCACCATCCTGCGGTGACAGGGGTCCCTGAGCGGGCCTGGTGCATTCAGGGCTGATAAACATTCCCCGGCCAGCACTGACGAGGAACGGGTTGCAGAGAGATCACCAGACAATAACCAACAAGCTTGACTCGCAATTCCACACCAGGTCTAGGGGGGAGAAGCTGCCAGAGAGCGGGGGACAGTGATAGGCTGGGAAGCAAGGCAGGGGAGCACAGCACAAGGAGAAGTTTAACACAGGCACGGGGAGTTGTGAGTATCCCTGGGGACTCGATGGGCCACAGAAGCACTGCAGGGGGTGAGGCAGGAGATGGCAGGGAACTCAGCACAATTGCCTAGCAAAGGAAGCAGAGCTGAGCCAGGCGACCTGTGTGTAATAGAGGAGCAACGACCACCCCCTTTGGCACTGTCCTTTGCCTCTGAGGCAATGTCCCTGAAGCTCTTTCACCTCTTTCACCTCAAGGAGAACCCCCCAGGTTCTCAGGTCAGAGGCAGCATCACCACAGGTGGCCCGGGAGCAGTGCCAGTGGGGACCCGATAGAGACCCGGCACACCCCGTTTGGATGAGCGTGGACCCAGACCGTCCTTATTCAGTCCCCATCTTCCTCCCCCTGCAGTTCCCACGTTTAACTAGGCGATGCTCCTGGCCGCACCACACAGAGGTGCAGCGCCCAGTGCAAGCCTTGTGTTCCTATATGCCCGCCCCCACAGTCTGCGGCTCGTTAAGGTAAGAGCTCAGAAACCCGGCCTCCACGGAGCGCGAGGTAGTACAGCAGTTACGGCATATTTGTCTGGCATGACCCACCCCGGGGTCAAAGGTTCAGTGCCTGGCACCATGTGGTCCCCCAAACCTTATCTGGTGCAGCTTTGGGGGCCAGCACTTGGGCAGTGGCCCGGGTTTCCCTGGTCCTGTAGGGCCCGAGGAGCATCACAACCTCGGACCCTTGCATTTAGCTAAAGCTCCACTTGGCTGAGAATCCCTGGTGGGGGTTCCTGAGTAGCCCCAGGCCTCCTGAACATCACTGGGAGGATCCCCTCAAAATCAATGCTTGGGCCAGAGCAACAGTACAGTGGGTCGAGTGTTTGCTTTGCACACAGCAGACCTGGGTTCAATCCCCATCCCATAGGGTCCCCCAAGCACTGCCATGCGTGATTCCTGAGCACAGAGCCAGGAGGAACCCCTGAGCATCGCTAGGTGTGGTCTAGAAACAAAACAAAACAAACAATAACCAATGCTTCTTTAAGAGCCAGCCCTCCGTGAAGCCCGTTCTCACTCTCAGGATTCAGCAATGTTGACTGAGCATATGGCAGGCACAGGGGGGCAGCTGGAACCGCAGGGACCCCAACAGACGAGCCCCTCCCTGGAGAGCCTCTATTCTACAGGGCCAGATGAGGCGATTCCTGGCTCTGACCTT
This sequence comes from Sorex araneus, assembly GCF_027595985.1. Taxonomy (NCBI): domain Eukaryota; kingdom Metazoa; phylum Chordata; class Mammalia; order Eulipotyphla; family Soricidae; genus Sorex; species Sorex araneus. The sequence goes on along the minus strand of NC_073313.1, from coordinate 268,941,245 downwards.
ATTCCCTGTGCCCACAAGATGCTTCTCATTTACAGTTCCGGCTCCCCAAGCAAACATTTGTTCCTGTTTGGGACCTCTGATTCGGAACTCGGAGCACAGCTCCTAGCCCAGGGTAGGGTTCAATCGAAACCAGATGGAATTCACAGACAAAATGGGGACTCAGCCTGTAACCCCACCACAGATGAATTCGACACCAAGTCCCGACTGGATTTCTCCAGACACAGTTCTCAGAGCCATCCCTGTCCTAGCAGGCCGCACTTCCACCTCGGAGAGTCCCTATATTTAGCATCTGCTGTGACCCCGTGCCCCTCTCCTCTCCATGGCCCCAGGGAACGGCCGGCTGCTTTGATGGCCTGCTTTCCCAGGCCCTGACTCTGCTTCCCAGACCCTTGACCTCCTCCAAGGAGGCAGAGCCCAGCCCAGACCCCACTCAACAGCGGGTCTGCATCCCAGAGCAGTGCCCACACTTGGCGGCGGAGACCATCACCTGTGAGGACAGACTGCCTGGTGTGCAAGAGTGTGTGTGAGTGTGTGTGTGAGTATGTGTATGAGTGTGTGTGAGTATGTGTTTGAGTGTGTGTGAGTGTGTCTGTAAGTGTGTGAGTGTATATGTGAGTGTGTGTGAGTGTGTCTGTGTGTGAGTGTATATGTGATGTGTGTGAGAGTGTGAGTGTATATGTGAGTGTGTGTGAGAGTGTGTGAGTATGAGAGTGTGTGGAGTGTATATGTGAGTGTGTGTGAGTGTGGGAGTGTGTGTGAGTGTGTGTGAGTGTGTGTGTGAGTGTGTGTGTGAGTGTGTGTGAGTGTGTGTGAGTGTGTGGAGTGTGTGAGTGTGTATGAGTGTGTGTGAGAGTAGTGAGTATGTGTGAGCATGTATGTGAGTGTGAGTGTGAGAGTGTGTGGAGTGTGTGAGAGTGTGTGTGAGTGTGTGTGAGAGTGTGTGAGTGTGTGCGAGTGTGTGTGAGTGTGTGTGTGAGTGTGTATGAGTGTGTGTGAGTATGTGTGTGCGCGAGTGTGTGTGTGTCTGCGGCCTCACCAGGAGCCTCCTAGAAACAGTAGGGCACCTCCTTATACTTCCTGAGCCCTGGAGAGACAGCACAGGGGAGAGGCGCTTGCTTTGCACATGGCCCACCCAGGTTCTATTCCTGGCATCCCATATGGTCCCTGAGCATCACCAGGGGTGACCCCAACACAAAACAGGGCCTTTAGCCCAACTCCCATCCGGACCCCCAGCATAGCCACCCTCGGCCTCACCTATCCCGCTCCCCAGTGACGTCCCCCCTCCACACTGCCCGAGCCCACTCCCTTCTCCTCCTCGCCCTTTGACCCTCAGAGGCCTTGGCTCAGGGGTGCTGAGGCTCCTGCTCGCAGGCACACTCTGATGCTCTAGTGGGGTCTGCCCCCGCCTGCTGCAGGACTGCCAGGTGCTGCCCCCTCTCAGCCTCGGAGCCCTGTCCAGGACACACCTGGTGTGTCTCAGCACGGGGAGCTGTGAGTCCCGATCTCGGGGTCCAGGAGCACTCGAGAGAAGGAACCTTCCCGGCCCTGAGCTGCTGGAGGTGTGAGTCCCCCTCCCTTGCCCACGCAGCCAGGGTGGCACTGAGGCAGGGTGGGCACCTGGTTGCTGCCAGGCAGCTGGGGAGGGTGGGGGCAGCCCCCGAGCCTGAGGGGAGGCTCTCCATCCCGCCCCGGGGACGCCGCCAGCCACGCGCTGGGGGGTCTCTGCTTGCCCTGGGCTGGGACCTCTGCCCACGGGTCTTGCCAACCAGAAGGAAGCGGCCCAATGGCAGCACTTCTGACGTCAGCTTCGAGGGAGCAGGCCCCAGGAATTCCGCAGGGTGGCAGGAGGGCAGGGCAGAAGGGGCCGTTGCTCCCCAGGGCTCCAGCAGGGCAGCGGGGACCCCAGAGGGCCCAGGGGTGTCTGAGAACCCTCAGTGTCCTCCCTGCTTCCCCCAGAGCCGAGAGGCGGCCCAGGAATGTTACCCTTTAAAGGGGCCGTGGAAACAGACCCAGAGTGCTGAGGCCCAAGTAAGGGAATCAGTAAATAGTCACGGTGTGCCAGCACTATTCTAGGAGCCGGGGGCAGAGTGAGTCAAGCGACAGTCCCTGTCCCTGTGGGTCTGGCATTCTTTGGGAGAAGCAAATAAACACCAAATGGTCCAGGTGCCATGTAGGAAAATGAATGGGGCAGGGACTCCAAGAAAACCAGAGGAAGGGGGAACAGGGGTGCTGTTTTAAGCTGACCAGTTTGGAAGACCAGATGAGAATACCAAGGGCTAGTTAGAGGGGTACTGAAGTTTGGGGGCAGGGCCTATGTAAAGGCCCTGTGGCAGGTGTGCACCAGGAGTACCCTTATGATGGGGTCTGGAGAGAAGAGGGAGAACAGGAAAAGGGAGGAGTAGAGACTAGGGGTGGCGTCTTTTCATTTTTGTTGATTGCAGTTTACAGGGGAAAAAATTACTTTAATGTTGCAATCCACTGTATAGATTCAAAATAAGACTGGAGTGAACTTTTCACGGAACATGTCCATGTGTGAACTCATGTTTTCTTTTATCTAAAAGAAAGGAGACTGCTGGCCACAGCTTTTAGTTTTCTGACGTTCTCAAAGGTGAAAAAACACTCATCTAGGTCCACAAAGACCACTGTGAGGAGAGAGCTGAGAGCCTCAGCACTCTCTCTCTCTCTCTCTCTCTCTCTCTCTCTCTCTCTCTCTCACTATCTCTGTCTCTGTGTGTTTGTCTCTGTCTGCCTCTCTCTTGTGCTCGCTCTGTCTGTGTGTGTCTCTCTGTCTCTGACTCTGACTCTCAGTCTCTGTCTCTGTCTGCCTCTCTTGTGCGCTCACTCTATCTATGTGTGTGACTCTGTCTCTCTCTGTGTCTCTGTTTCTGTCTGCCCCTCTCTCTCTCACTATCTCTCTCTATCTCTGTGTGTCTCTGTCTGTCTGTCTGTCTGTCTCTCTCTATTTGTGTGCTTTTTGTGTCATACTGCCAGTACTCAGGGCTTGCTCCTGGCTCTGCACTCCAGGGTCACTCTTGACAGGGAGCAGGGACCCTCTGGGTGCTGGGAATCAATGGGGTGGGCCATGTGCAATGCAAACGACCGACCCCCTAAGTGCTCCCCCTGCCAGTCCCCACTGTATTTCTGAAGGTTGAGCTAATAGCGCCAGAGGCTACTCAGCGTGTGGGGTGTGCGGGCAAGGGCAGTGGGCGGAGGGGCCGGACTGCGGGTAGGTGCTCGCCTTGCTCACGGCTGACTCGGCTTTGATCCCCGGCATCCCATCTGGTCCCCAGAGCGCTGCGCGGAGTGATTCCTGAGTGCAGAGCTAGGAGAACCCCTTGCGCATTGCCGGGTGTGGACTGAAAACCAAAAAAAGAAAGGAAAAAAAAAAAGAAAGAATGACTCCTCAGTTCCTGGAAGTTAAGGGTGGGGTGGAGGTCTGGGGGAGAAGCCCAGAGCTCAGTTCAGACAGGAGTGAAGGTCATGAGACAGTGGGGTGGGGATGGGGCAGGGCTGCCTGGCGACCTGGGTGGGCGTCTCTGCACCCCGACCGGGAGGGCGGTCCACAGCCAGGACGGGGCTGAGCTGGGACCTTTTCAGCAGCGCTAGGGTGGGCAGAGACCCAGGGGCAGTGGGCAGAGTCTGTGTCTGAGGCAGGGCCTGGACGATGCTGCCTGCGACTCCGGGACCCTCGGGGCATGGCAGGGCTTTGCGCAGTGAGAGAGAGGTGTGATCCCAGCGGTGCCTTAGGGAAACGTGGAATCATGAGTTATAGTCTGGGGGCCACACCCAGGGGTGCTCAGCAGCTCTTCCTGGCTCTGAGCTGGGGGGGGCTGCGCCCCTAGTGGCGTGCTCCTAGCAGCGTGGGAGAGGGAGCCCCTTCCTCCTGCGGAGCCTGAGGGAGCCACGTCCCCAGCCCTGTAGTAACAACTCTCAGCGTGGAGGCACCTCCCCTCTGCGGGCCGCTGTGCCAGTGCGGGCACGTGTGAGCGCCACGGCCGAGGCCTGGGTTCCCCACAGACTGGACCCGAGGACACAGGCAGTCCTGTGAGCCTGGCCGAGGGTCCTCCTGCGTGCACTTTCCTGTCCTGACACCCAGTGGCCAGTGACTTGAGGTCATGCTGGGTCTGATGAGGGGGCCAGGACCCCTTGTTGGCAGAGGCCCTGCTCCAGGCGTCCGTGGGGGGCGCCTGGCACCACCCCAACGGCAGCTGGTAGATGAGCAGCCTCAGCAGCAGCCCCGGGTGGGGCGGCAGCGGCGGGGCTGTGGGCTCTCGCCCCGCGGGGAGTTTCCTGAATCTGGGCCGGCTGGTCCCCATGTGCGGCCAGTGGGTCCATCTGGGCCCTGGAGGACGGCGCTGCAGCCCAGATAATCATTACCAGAGGTGGTGGCGAGTGAAGAAAGAGGAGGAAGGGGGGTGAGGGCTGGAAATGAGTGAGACAGACAGACAGACAGACAGAGCATTGGGGACAGAGAGGGGGAGGGAGGCGCCAGCACAGGAACCGCGGGAAACCCCGGAGGGGACCAGGCTGGAGGGGCGGAGGGGGCCAAGCAGGAGAGAGACCACCAGGGACCGGGCCTGGGAGAGACCCCAGAGAAAGGGAGGAAGAACAGGGCTGGAAAATGCCCCTGGCGCCCAGGGCTGGCGAGATGGGGGGACAGGGGCTCAGAGGCATGGGGCCCGCAGACCCCCCCAGGGAGCCTGCAGACCCCACCCCCACCCCCGGGGAAGTGCAGAGTAGACACTGCCCCGGGCAGCCTGTCCCACCGAGCTGAGCTCTGGGCTGCTGTCCGAGTCCAGCCCGGGACGCCCCCTCCTGCATCTGCCTGCGCACAGACAGGGGCCCCGAGGGCCTGGGGCTGTCCCCAACACCCACTGGGTGCCAGGATGCCTTCTCTCTGAAGGTGGGCCGAGATGGGGCGAGCACTGGCCCATGAGCTCTCCTGTCCCTGGTCCACTCTTCAGGGGCCCCAGCTTCTCTGGCCTCAACCCTCTCACCGTAACAAGGGCTGCAGTCGCCCATCCAGCTCCACGCTCAGTGTCAGCACAGAACTGGGGACACGAGGGGTCACACCTGACCTCCGCTGCCATCCACCCTCTCTCTCACTCTCTCACCAACTCTCTCCTCCCGCCCTCTCCCGCCCCTCCTCCTCCCCTCCCTCCTTCCCCTCCTTCCTCCTCTCTTTCTCTCATTTTCTTTCTCTCTTTTCCTTTCTTCCTTTCTTTCTTTTTCTTTTTTCTCTCTCCCCTTCTTTCTTTCTCTCTCCCTCTTTTTCCTTTTTCTCTTTTCTTCTTTCTTTCTCCCTCTCTTTTTTTCTTCCCTTCCTTCCTTCCTTCCTTCCTTCCTTCCTTCCTTCCTTCCTTCCTTCCTTCCTTCCTTCCTTCCTTCCTTCCTTCCTTCTTTCTTTCTCTCTCTCTCTTTCTTTCTTTCTTTCTTTCTTTCTCTCTCTTTCTTTCCTTCTCTCTCTTTCTCTCTTTCTTTCTCTCTTTCTCTTTCTTTCTTTCTTTCTTTCTTTCTTTCTTTCTTTCTTTCTTTCTTTCTTTCTTTCTTTCTTTCTTTCTTTCTTTCTTTCTTTCTTTCTTTCTCTCTTTCTTTCTCTCTCTTTCTCTCTTTCTTTCTCTCTCTCTTTCTTTCTTTCTTTCTTTCTTTCTTTCTTTCTTTCTTTCTTTCTTTCTTTCTTTCTTTCTTTCTTTCTTTCTTTCTTTCTTTCTCTCTCTTTTTTCCTTCTTTTCTTTTCTTTCTCTCTGAATCTAGGACTCACGTATGAGAGACTTTCCCTCTCTCCATCTCCCTCCTTTCCTCCCTCTCTCTCCTGCTCACAGTAAGGCAGCCTCTCTCGGCACCCCCTGCCCATTCTCCTGCCTCCTTCCTGGGTCCAAATCTTTGTGCCCACCCCGGAGTGGCCTGATGCCTTCAGAGGCTCGTCGGCCTCCGAGTCTGCAGGTTCAGGTCAGAAGTGAGACAGCAGGCTGGGGCGAACCAGACTTCAGCTGTCCTGGCCGGCCTCCTGCGCACGGTCCTGCCCGGGGCATCCTGTCCTGGGTGCTGCCGGGAAGCAGCTCAGAGACCAGTGACCCTGTGCCGGCCCGGTCAGCCGTCTCCTGTGCTGTCAGGGGCTGCCTGGGCTGGGCGGGACTTGCCCAGGGGAAGCAAGCAGCGTGGCCAACTCTCTCCAATTGACTCTGTCTGCCGTAGGGGCTGTACGGTGGCACCCCAGGGACAGGCCATCCTCAGCCAGGCCCTGGTCAAGGCAAGTCTGGGACTGAGTCGTCAGAGCCAGCCACTGCTGAGGTCTGTGTGCTCAGCCCTGCCCCCACCCTCCCCACACACCGCGGGCACGAGGGAGGCTCTGGTGCATGGCGCAGACATGGCCTGAAGCCCAGACAGATGCAGGAGAGAAAGAGGCTCAGACGAGCCCCCCACATCTGCTGAGAGGGGCCGGGAGGGGAGGGACGATCAGGCCTCTTGCTTCGGTGCTCTGCAGGCAGGTACCCAGAGGGGGGTCGCTGGTAGCTCTGTCTAAGGCTTCTTAAGAAAACTGCAGGACTGGAGCAATGGTACAGAACAAAGAACTATGCGTCCTTGCACGCAGCCTGCCCGGGGTTAAGCCCCAGCACCACCTGGGGGTCCCTGAGCCCACCAGGGGTGATCCCTGAGCAGCGCCTGGCACGGTCCCCAAACAGAACCCAGGAAACTCCAGAGCGGTTTCCAGAATGGCCGCATCAAGCTACATCCCCACCAACGGCACACGGTTTTCTTTTCCTCTCCCCCTTCTCCGACATTTGTCGTTGTTGCTTCTGATGTGACAGGTGAAGCTACAAAGCAGAGGCGCGACTCCCCTCAAGAACACGGTCCGCCCTCCGGCAACAGCAGCGCCCGCCTGAGCCCCGACCAGAATTCCGCGCTCTGCACTTCCACCTGCCTGGCCCACCTGCTCTCAGCTGACTCCTGGCAGGCAGTCCTAACTGTGCTCCTCCTGGATGGAGGCCCCAGTGCTTGTTCTGACATCCCTTCACACACACAAGCACACACGCGGGCACACGTACACACATGTGCACACACATGTACACACGTGTGCCTGGCAGGTGCCTTGTGCAAATGTGTATAGGTACACTCATGCGTGAATACTCATGCCTCACAGTATGTCTGTGTACACATACACATATATATGCATATGTGCACACATGCATATGTGTGTACTTACACATACACATGTGTGCACATATAAGGCACATATATACACTCATGAGCATGCATGTGTTCACGTGTACACATAATAGTGCTTCTCATCAGAGGTTCTGTGACGTGACTCACGATGGAGCACAGTCAGACACGTCGGGAACAATAAGACAAAGAAAAGATAACTTCCATTACCGTCTACAGCTGTAATTATTGTATTTATTTCTTATTGTTGTTCCTCTCTTATGGTGCCTCATCTTTCATTAAGGCACGGAGGGGGCCGTGGAGGGCGGGCTTGGTGCTGTCTGCAGGTTCCTGGGTCTCGGGAGGCGCCCGCTGAGGATCGGGAAGCACAGACGGTCAGACGCTGAGAGCCACTGGACCTTCACGCACGCCAGGGCAGAGCGGGAGAGTGGTCAGCGTGCAAGTGGGCCAGAGCTGAGCCCAGGCTTCCCCCCTGCACCCACCCACCACCCCCCTGCACCCTGGGCACCCGTGTAGGCGCTTCCTTCAGGCTCCCAGCTCCCTGCTGGAAAGGCTTGGGTGGCCCAGAGGTCCCCCTGGGCCCAAACACGTTTTCCTGGGTGCTTCCTGGGGTCACCTCCTGAACACACGCGCTGCGGCCCAGTCCCACGGTCCGGGCTGTTTGGGAGGAGCCAGTGTAGGACAGCAGCGGTGGACACTTCCTCTCACTGGCTCAGTACCCACTGCGGGGATGGGGCAGAGCCACTGGCCTCCCACTGGCGCTGAGTCCTCCCCGTCCCAGAAACCATCCCACGCTGGCCTGGCCCAGCAGGAGAGTGCACAGGCTGGGGGGACTCCACACACATGAGCGCGCTGGCACCAACCTTGGATGCGTCCCTTCACCCAGGCGAGCCTCAGTTTCCCCTTCTGAACATGGGCTGCCAGGCTAGCTGAGCCCTCAATATGCTCAGGACTGTCAGGGAACTTGAGCGTCACCCCAGGCACCTGACTCTTCTTGGCGGCTGGCGTGGGGAGGCTGCGGCCACAAGCCACATCCCCAATGCCTTCCTGTCCTTTCAACAACTGCCACTTACTAGAAACCACGCACCGCGCTGGGGCTGGAGCTGGCAGTGCCCTGAAGAGCCCCCCCCAACTCTGCCGGGCAGGCACGAGGCTGTGTCCATGGCAGCAGAGAGCGGGCTGCAGGGCAGAGAGGACAGGACAGGCCTGGCACGGCTGCGCCAGAGCCTGGTTCTCGGTCTGAGTGTCCTGACGCCCAGGGCCCCCCGGGAAGGACAGGGGATTCCTTGGAGCTGACTCAGGGCCTGGGGTGAGGAAGCCACATCCCCAGGGCCTGTGGGGAGGGAGAAAGTGACGCCACCCAGCTTTGAGGTTCTAACCAGTGTGGCCGCTGGGAGTTGCAGGCGGTGTGGGGGTAGCGCCCGTGGCTCCCTTGTCCTGGGGACAGGCCCCTGCGCTCCCTCTAACCCCCTGGGAGGCCGCCTGACGGCAGAGATCTCGGGAGGAGGGACCGAGGCCCCGCTGGGTGGGTGCAGGACGCAGGCTGTCTAGCTTCGACATTCCTCGGTGGCTGAGACTCAGTGGAATTCTGTGGGAATCCCAGCGCTTGCCTGGCCTGGGAGCTCCCGGCATGGTGACCCCCGAGTGGCCTCTTGAGCTCCAGGCAGCAGCGGGCAGGGACTGCCGGGTGAGCCCCGCAGGACTGTCCCGGCAGCGCCGGGAGGATGCCACGAGACTCAGGGCCGCGAAGAGTGGACTGAGGAGGTGACAGACATGTCCCCAGCCCCGTCTCGGCATGTCTCCCCACGGGGAGATCTCTTTCACGCCTTTCCCAGTCTCTGCAGCCTCCATCTCCCCCAGACAGGCGAGTGCTGCCACCCCCAACTCCGGAGCTCCGGGAGAGCTGCGTCAGTCGGGAGAATGGCTTCAGGAGGGGCAGAGTGGGCAGGGCCCCAGGGGTGACACGGGGCTCTGGGAACTGACCGAGCATCATTCCGTCCCCTCCAAAAGAGCAAAACCGAAGGCACCCAGCCCTCTCGTTCGGGCCCTCAAACCCCACGTCACACTGGTTAGAACCTCAAACCCAGAGGGGATTTCCTGGCATGACTTTCTCCCGCCTCAGAGCCCCCCTGGGGTTCCTCAGCCAGGGTCCTGAGTCAGCTCCAAGGAATCCCCTGTCCTCTCCAGGGGGCTCTGAGTGAGAAAGGGGCCCTGGGGCAGTTGAGAGGCGAGCACGGTTTCGCCCCTAGTGATATGAGGAAGGCAGTTCAGAGAAGTCAAGCGGCTGCTGCAAGGCCATGCAGCAGGATGGGTGCTTAGCTCCCGCTCGCCTGGAGTAGATGTCACAGTCTTCCCCATCGGGACAGCAAACAAGGCCCTGCAGGCACAGAGAACTCACCCCAGACTTGCCACGAGGGGGCCAGGCACACCTAAATCCAAGGAGAGGCTTTCACTGGCCCTCCTCTCTGTGGGAGTGGGGGCCCCGAAGAGGGCGGGCGACACCCCCTTTCTGCCCCAGACGTATGGGTGGGCTGGGGAGGCCAGCTCAGGAGCCCTCATCACCCCGCCCTCACTTCCCTGTGCTCCCCCATACACGGGGCAAGCAGGACTCTGCCACCCAGCCTGAGCTGACCCGCCGTATCCAGCAGAGCAGCTGAGGGGCTCCATGAGGGGCCCGCTGAGCTCCGACCTCACTCACAGCCTGAGCTGCAGCCCGGGGCCAGCACCCAGGGTGCGAGCAGGCCAGAGGCTCAGGCAACCTCCCCCTGCCCCAGATGTGCAGTCTCAGAGGCAAGAGAGCAGGAGGACAGGTCCCAAGCCCCGGCTGTGGTTCTCTAGGCCCCCCGCTATGCACCCCCACAAGCATCTCAAGGTCCTGTGGCCCCTGGCAAGCCTGTGAGCACTCAGAGACCCCAGGGGGCAGCAATCTCCCTTTATCGATGTAGGCTGGGAGAGGCTGTCGGGTCCGAGGTGTATTTCTGCACTCAGGTGATGGGGGACCATGTGCTCTGGGAAGACAGCGAGGGAGGGGCACGGGGAGGGACACAGTATGCGAGGACAGGGTTCACAGCCCTGCCTGCAGATGCTGCCTTCCTGCTGGGACAGACAGACAGATACACACACACACACACACACACACACACACACACACACAAAGATACGCACATATGCAGACACACAGAAAGACACACACAGATATACATGCGCACACACACAGACACACAGATACAGACACACAGAAAGACAGACACACAGACATACACGCACACACAGACACACAGATATAGACACACAGACACACAAAGACATACAGGCACACACTCAGACACACACACAGACACACAGACACACCTGCCATCTCCCAACCCATTCGGAGTTCCGAGTGATGCTTGGTAGCCATGGGCTCAGTCGTTTCCTCGGACAGGTTGGCACTGACTGGGTATGTGTCCGTCACAGGTGAGGCGCAGCCGGGGGTGGGCCTGGGTTACCTGGTGGCCTTTGGAGAGCACGGGACAGGAGGCAGGTGCCCTGCTCAGACCCACCCCTGGCTGGGAAGCCGGAGCCACTGGCGGAGACCTGCGTGTGGTTAGACTTTTCTCTCCTTGCGCCTGGCACCGCATCCGAGCCGCACCGAGCAACCCCCAAGCCACGGGTGCTGCCAGGTGTGGCCCAGGCACAGGAAAGGAAGGACAGGCTCGAGGTCTTTCAGACTAGCTGGGGTGCTCCCTCTTGAGCCAGGGGTGCCTCCCTCCAAGCCGAGCACAGCCAAGCAGAGGCTCCAACATTTGTGCCTTTTTTTTTCCTTTCTTTTTACTTTTTTCCTTGCTGCTTTTACTTTGTTGTTGTTGTTGTTGTTCTGTTTTGGTTATTTTTGCAGGAGGTGGAGGACGACTCCAGCCTTGGCAGTGTTCAGGGGACCATGCGGTTCCAGGGATGGAACCCGGGCCTCCCACGTGCAATCGTGCGCTCGGCCCCTTGGACCGTCTCTCGGCCTTGACTCCAGGCCAGGGCCCACTGCGACGGCGAGAGCTGCTCCGTGTCCTGTGCCTGGCCTGAGGGGCTGTGTCTGCTGGGATAAGCGCCAGCCGGTGGGATGCGTGGTGGGCAAAGCGGAGTTCGGGTTGTGGGTTGGAGGGGAGAGACCCCGTGGGAGAGGCACCAGCAGGGCCTTAGCCAGGAGAGAATCTGAGGCAACACTCAGGAGTGGGGTTGAGGAGTGTCACCGACCTTATGGGCCTGCTCGAGCCCCCGCCTAGGGCCCTTCCCGCCTCAGTTCCCTCCCCTGGCCCCTGGACAGTGCGTGTACTGGCGACCTCTGTGCGGTGTCCTGGCTCCGTGCCTGCCCCAGAGGGGAATGTGTCGTCTCCGCAGCTGGAGCCCATGGCTCTCTCTGGGGTGCTGTGCTGGGTTCCTTGTCTGCCTCCAGACCCTTGGAGGGAGAGGCCTGAAGCACTAGGGTGGGTGGGAGAAGAGGATGCCAGGGTGGAGACGGGACACCCGAGCCAGGGAACCTGAGCAAAGTCACTGCATCATCTTGCATCATCTCGTGGGACATCACTGGATGGAACAACCTGAGCCATGCACGTGTTTTGCCTCCCATAGGTGGAGGCTCCAGCCCAGGACTAAAGAGTGTGCAGGGCTGCTCCCGGCAGAGGGCTGGGAGGGAGAACCGGTGGTTTGCCGGCCATCTTTAGGGTTCCTTGTGATGTAGGCACGTAGACAGGAAAGGGTCCCCATGGCAATAGAATTCCTAGGATGTAATCAAAGCAGGGCCCACCTTGTGAGCTCCGGAACTAAGGCCTGGTAAGGCTTTCACCTGGCACCAGCAACAGACCCAGAGAAGGCAGGACCCCCACTCTGAGAAGCTCCAGCAGGAACACAAGGTCAGGAAAGGAATTTCAAAGATGACCATGGGCCACTACCAACTCCACCTCCTTGGCAACCTTCCTAGCAACGAACTCTTACCTAGGTAGAAGCCCCACATGGAGGCAGGTTGGAAAAACCCTATAAAAGCCACCTTGAGCAAAGGCAGGGTCCGCATCTGCTGCCTGAGCCCATGTGCTGCTTGTACCCACGTGGCCGAGCACATGTTGTGCCCGCGTCACCCCACTTGAGATGTGTACTCTCCCATCTAATGTCAGGGCTCTCTCTGCCCTTGGAGAAGCCCCCATTCTCTCTCTCTATATATATATTTTTTTGCTTTTTGGGTCACACCCGGCAATGCACAGGGATTACTCCTGGCTCTACACTCAGGAATCACTCCTGGAGGTGCTTGGGGGACCCTATGAGATGCTGGGAATCAAACCCGGGTTAACTGCGTGCAAGGGAAACGCCCTACCCGCTGTACTATGGCTCCAGCTCCCTGCTCCCAATTCTCTCTTGAGCACGCTACTTTCTCATTTTCTCTCCTTTCTTCCCCCTTCGTAAGACCTCCAAATGTTTTTACTTTACTGTTCATCTACTCCTGGAATTCTTTTCTGCACAGCAAGATAAGAACCCTGAAACCCTGGGTCAGGCCTAGGACTGACTTCTCCTTTCCTGCAAAGAGCAAATGCTCACTTCAACTTGAGTCCGTGGCTCCCCGAGAAATTGGGCAACTTCACTTGGCAGATTGGACAGCCCAATCTCTGCCTCTGCCTTTTTTCTTTTCTTTTCTTTTCTTTTCTTTTCTTTTCTTTTCTTTTCTTTTCTTTTCTTTTCTTTTCTTTTCTTTTCTTTTCTTTTATTTTCTTTTCTTTTCTTTTCTTTTGCTTTTTGGGTCACACTTCGCAATGCACAGGGGTTGCTCCTGGCACATGCACTCAGGAATTACTCCTGGCGGTGCTCGGGGGACCATATGGGATGCTGGGAATCAAACCCGGGTCAGCCTCGTGCAAGGCAAATGCCCTACTTGCTGTGCTATTGCTCCAGCCCCTCTGCCTCTGTCTTCATTCCTTTCTGTAAGCTTCGCTTTAACACGACTTCCTGAACAGCTCCATGTTACCCTGACTAACTCCATAAAGACTCAACAAAGATCCAAACCAGAAGGATCTCAACCTACGAACTTGGGAGACAAAGTTCAACACGTGGCATGAAATAACACGTTGCTTACTGGGGAGGAGTTTGGAGGGAATGCAAGGTCTTCTCCCAGCTAGGTCCTCCCTGACCCTTGACCCTCCCCCCTACCCATCAGGATGCATCTGACTGCACACAGAACCCCATTCATAAGATGCCTATCCCTGGGCCCCACCCCAAGATTCTGGTTTGGTTGGTCTTGGGGAGAAGGTCTTGGGAGGGGCAATTGTGACAGGGGACGAGCAGTCAGGGATGAGCGCCTGAATCCTGAATCTCTGGATTCACAGACCCCATAGCTGCCTGTGTGAAGCCCGGTTGGTTGGCACCACACCCCCTTCTCCAGCCTCGGCTGCTCAGGGACACACGGGGATGAGCAGGTGTAAGAGGATTTGGTCCAAGCACCACACCCTGGGATTCCTGCCCAAAGGGGATGTGGGTGGTGGGGGAAACTATGGGGAACCTGAGTGGTAATTAACACTTCCAGGGGTCCCCCATGATGGTCTGCAGCAGGATATCTCTGGCTCTGTGGTGTGGAGGGAAATCGTGGAGGAGGAATGAGAACAGGACGCTGTTGAAAGGGAAGGCATGGGGCTGGAGCAATAGCACAGTGGGTAGGGAGTTTGCCTTGTATGCGGCCAGCCCGGGTTTGATTCCCAGCATCCCATATGGTCCCCTGAGCACCGCCAGGGGTAATTCCTGAGTGCAGAGCCAGGAGTAACCCCTGAGCATCGCCGGGTGTGACCCAAAAAGAAAAAAAAGGGGGGGGGGGAAGGTTTGAGGGCAAGGGTCCCAAAGTGGGAGAGAGAGGCCATGGGCGACCACAGGGCGTGGTCCCTGGGAGTCACACAGCTGGGCCTTCCCAGCCTGCCATGCCCTGCCATGCCCTGCCATGCCCTGCCATGCCCTGCCATGGGATCACTGGTGAGCAGAGACCTCAGTTTTCCACACGTGGGAAGTGAGACTTAGTGTCAACAGGCCTGGACTGTGTGCATGGGTGAGGCAGGCAGGCAGAGCCGGGGAGGGCCCCATGACAATGGAATTCCTGCGAAGTAATAAAACCAACTTAGCCCTAAGGCTGTCAGGCTGCCTTTGAGCTCAGGAATCAAGGCCTGATAAACCTTTGTTTGGTCGGCAAAGGCCCTGAGGAGACTGGACCCTGACAAAGAGGACTACCTTCAGTAGGGAAAAGACTGTGATAAGAACTTCAAAGAGATTCACCAAAAACTTGAAATTCCTTCCTTTCTGACAGCACCTGATCAGCTCTCACCTCAGCAGCAAACCCTTCCCAGGCAACCTGAAGAAACCCTCCAAGAGCCAACTTGAGCCAAGGTGGCGCGCACATGTGCTGCCTGAGCCCGTGTGTTCTGACCAAGCGCATGTGCCGCCCGCCTCTCCCCTCTCGCCATGTGTGTTTTCCTGCTCGCATAGCCAATGCCGGGATGTGTACGGGGCCTCTCTCCACCTTTGGGGAGGCCCGCGTTCTCCCTTGAGTGTGTTACTCTCTCTTTCTCTCCCTCCCTCCCCTGCTTCAAAACCTACAAATAAAATCTGTTTTTACTTCACAGCTCGCCTGCTCCTGGAATTTTTTTCTGTGAGGAAGGCGCGGGACCCCCAAGGCCAGGCCCATGTCTGGCGCTCCTGTCCTACAGAGAGCAACCCTCGCTCCAGCCCGAGTGCACGGCTCCCTGGGAAATCGGGTGGTGGGGATGAACTCCGGGCCGAGCAGGACAAGTTGGGCATCAGGTGTGGCGTGACAGCTACAGGCGGGGCTGGCGGGACTCCGGTCCAGTCCCTACAGGGGCCCATCGCTGACCTCATCAGTCTAGCCTCCCAGCCGGTCCTGGGCTGGCAGAGGTGGACTGGGAGAAAGGGGCCATCTCTTAGGTCACCCGGTGGCCCACCAGCCTTGCATGTGTGCGCACACATGTGTGAACATAGGGCAAGGAAGCGGTCACACGAGAAGCCATGTCCACACAGACTGAAACAGCCCTTCCCTTCCACCCCATCAGTCGCCTCGATACCTCCCAGTCCCGCAGGGGATTCAGTGCTGGGGTCCCAGCTGGGGCACTTTGACCTGCCTTCTCTCCACCCGAGGTTCTGAGGGAGGGGCCGGAACTGGGCTCCCGGGTTCCCACTCAGCAGCTGCAGCCCTGAGAACCGCAGCGGAGATAAGCATCTCGGGGCTTCTTCAGAAGCGCCTGGCAGGGCTGAGCGAGGCTGCAGCAGCTCGGGCCGGGGCTGCAGGGTGGACTTGCCAGCGCAGCCTTTCTTATTGGGGAGGGGAGGTGACACAAACAGCTCAGGGCTCGCTCCTGCTGGGCTGGGGGGACCAGGTGAGGGGGTGTCAGCTGTGTGCAAGGTATACACCCCAGAGCACCGCACCATCACCCCAGTACAGCCTTTGGGGTGGGGTTCACACACACCCACCCCATAGAGCTCTCAAGACCCCGAGCGTCTGCTAGACAGCCCCTCCGTTCCCCTCGACGCCCCCCCTCCGCGCCTCAGCAGTCTCCGGCCGCTGAAGGTAGTCAGCACGGCACTGCTGAGAAAGACACAACCTGAAGGACGCCTGATCCTGGCCCCAGGGCGTCCACTGGGGCAGCCCCGGCACACCCCTCGCCCCAGAGCCCCGCGGTGCTGGCCTCCCACCCGACCAGGAGCCCTGGAAGGCAGCCTGGTTCTCTCCCCTCCACGTCCCTGCACACATTCCACCCCCCCAGCCCCGTCCCTCAGGAACCAGCCCAGCACACACCCAGTCCACGCTCCTCGGCCGAGTGACCGTGTTGCTACAGATCTCAGGCTCTGGTCTGTAGGCAGTGGCCAGTGAAAGCAGAGGGCCCAGACAGGATGGCCACGTTCAGTAGGAGCTACACTGGGAAGAAGAAGGGAATCCTCAAGCGAGAAGCCCCCAGATATGGAGAACCTTCTCTTTTCATTCTCTCTCTCTCTCTCTCTCTCTCTCTCTCTCTCTCTCTCTCTCTCTCTCTCTCTCTCTCTCTCTCCCCTCTCTCTCTCTCTCTCTCTCTCCTCTCTCTCTCTCTCTCTCTCTCTCTCTCTCTCTCTCTCTCTCTCTCTCTCTCTCTCTCTCTTCTCTCTCTCCCCCCCCCCCCCCGCCTCCACTGTGAGATACACAGTTACAGAGATGCTCATGGCTGGGTTTCAGTCACACAATGCTCCATCCCTTCATCAGTGCACATTTCCCACCACAGTGTCCCCCGTTTCCACCCACCAATAGCCCCCCACATCCAAAGCCCATAGCAGACACTTTTCTTCTTGCTCTCTGTCTCTCTCTCTGGGCACTGTGGTTGTGTTAAAGGTACTGAGAGGTTACCAGGTTGTCATGTTTGTTCCTTTACCTACCTCCAGCACGCAGTTGTTGCCCAGAGTGATGGTGTCTAACTGTCTTTGTCACAGTGGTCCCTTCTCAATCCCAACTGCTTCTCCCCCAGCACTTGAGGCAGGCTTCCGACCGTGGACAATCCTCCTGGCCCTTGCTTCCACTGTCCTTGGTTATTAGTCTCATATAACATATTTTTATATCCCACAAATAAGTGCAATCATTCTATACGCGTCCCTCTCTGACTCATTTCGCTCAGCATGATACTCTCCATGTCCATCCATTTATAAGCAAATTTCATGACTTCATTTTTCTTGGTGGCTGCATAGTATTTCATTGGGTAGAGATGCCATAGTTCCAGGAATAGAGTTGAATATCCTGACACAGACCCTCAAATATATGATCACTTAATCTTTGATAAAGGAACAAGAAATGTGAAATGGAACAAGGAAAGCCTCTTCAACAAGTAGTGCTGGGAAACTGCCTGCAAACAAAACAAAACAAAAAATAGAGCTCAGACCAGACCTCTCTAATACCAGGCACAAAAGTCAGATCAAAATGGATGAAAAACATGAATGTCAGATCTGAATCCATAAGGTACATGGAGGAAAACTTAGACAGAACCCTCAATGACATTGAAGCCAAAGGTATCTTCAACAATGAAACACTACTGACCAAGCAATCAGAAACAAAGATAAACAAATCAGACTACATTAAACTAAGAAGCTTCTGCACCTCAAAAGAAGTGGTGACCAAGATTTATACAGCCCAGGGAATAGGAAAAATTATTTACCCAGTGCCCATCAGATAAGGGATTAATATCTTTTTGTTGTCTCTTTGCCAGGGGGATGGTGAGCATTTTGCATGGGGCTTAAGACGAGCCAGATGGACAGACAAAGAGCCAGGAGCGGACAGGCTGAATTGGGGTCTCAGCCCATTTGTATCCTGGGCCCATTTCTGAGTCCCTTCGCTCTGATTTCTCCCAGCTCCTATTCCCCTTGTCCCTAATGGACATGCAGAGTATTATGCTGAGTGAAATGAGTCAAAAGGAGAGGAACAGACATAGAATGACTGCACTCATTTGCGGGATATAAAATATCTATGTAATATGAGACTGACACCCAAGGACAGTAGAAACAAGGGCCAGGCGGAATGTGTGAGGGAGGGAGAGAAAGCTAATGGCCCTGCCCTCCTCGGTCTTGTGGACACAAGCACACAGAAGGTTGAGGGGGGGAGCTGAAGGGCCCCCGAGGCATGCCTCTTTGTTCCAGAAGGAAGCAGGGGTCTGGAGGGTGGTGTCTCACACGGCTCGCAGCACAGCTGGTGTTCACCCGCCCAGGCTCCATGGTGACGCAGCCGCCACCCTGGTGCCACAGTCTGACTATTATCATCACGCCAATCTTGCCCTTTAGGAAGTGTCCTTGAAGGACTGAGCGGTGACCTGGTGGGAACAATAGCAGCCACTCCTGGGTGCCCCCCACTTGACCTGGAAGTGGGGCCCACCCGGCTCTGTTAATCTTGCAACCAGCAGGAGGCCCTGGCATTCTCCCTGGCGTGCAAATGACCCTCCCCAGGCACCCGTGGCTAAAAAAGGAGAGGAAAAAGCCACCGAAAGTGGAGCTCACAGCGACGGTGACGAAACAATTCTGGTAGAGACGCACCCCTGCATCGAAGGCCCCTGAACTGTGTATTCAAAACAGATTCAGTCACTTTAATATCATGGGTATTTTACCTCACCTGACAAATGGCCTCCATGAGACCTGCCCCTGGGCCTTGGGCACTGTCCCCATAGGCCCTTCCACCTTCAGCAGACCATTTGGGGTTCTCCGCTGTGTCCAGGTCCTAGCTGAGTGCCGGCCACATGAGAGGACGCAGCTGGACTCTGCCCCTTGGTGGTTTTGCACTGACCCCTGTTCCCCTCTGCTTACAATCCCCAGAGCCAGCGGCAGCTTCACACCCATCTACAGAAGCAAAACACCATCAAGGGTGAGCAAGATTGAGCATCTGCCCTTTTCCAAGCAGGGACTTGCAACTCAGGGGTCTCTGTGAAAAAGCAACTTAATTTCTTTTATTGGGACAGGTAGGGTTTGGGGTCACAGTGCCGAGGTGGTCCCGGCTGTGGGCTCGGGAGTGGCCCCTGGTGGTGCGTGAGGGAACATGTGGTGCTGGGATTTGAACCAGGGTCAGTGGGATGTGGGGCAAGCAACATCCCCAGGAGGAAGCGGGAGACGGTGCTCCTGCAGGCCCGCTGTTGGGGCCAGCTCTGCCTCCCCCTGCAGCAGCTCCGCTTACACTCCTGCTCCCCTGCCCAGCCCCTCCCCCGAGGCTGTGTTTGAGCTTCCACAGCGATGGTCGTATACCCCTTCTGAGTTGTGGCGTGGACTGCGGGCTCCCGAGCTTCTGCAGCCTCTCGTGTGCCAAGGGAGTAAGTCCTCTCCCCATGGCGTCGTTTCAGCCCCGAGCAAGAGGGGGCTGTCAGAGTGCATTTTACAGAGAAGGGCGTCGGACGTCGGAGGGCGCTCCAGGACCTAGTTTCTGCATCTCTCTGGCTGCCTGACATCAGGACTGTGGCCTCCAAGCCCTCATTCGTCATGGGGTCGGCCATGCGCCCTCCCTGAGGCCCTGACCCTCCATCCTGCTGCCACACTGACCCCATGACCTGCCCCTGCTCTGCACAGCCCTCTCTGGCCACGTTGCAGCCCTGTCATGGCCTGTCCTCTGGGTCCATGCATGTCTGAGGGACACAGACAAGTGGCCCACTGCCTCTGGCAGCCACCAGAGTAGGAGCTGGACCCCTGTCCCAGGAGAGATGGGATAGCGTGTCCCACTGCTTCCCCATGTGGGTATGAAAGGGTGCAGGCTGGAGGAAAGGGTGGGAGGCAGAAGGTTCTGGAAGCCACAGGCAGGGAGATTGGGGTTGGGGTTGATCTTAGTGAACTGAGATTGGTTGGGGTTGATCTTAGTGAACTCCAGAGATGCCTGGTCATTCATTCATTCCTTCATTCATTCGTTCATTTATTAGTTTATTCAGAAACTTTTCCTGGGGCTTTCCAGTGGATTGGGCAGGGGGGCGAGGGGTGATGTTGGCCTTTCCACACGGGAGTGGGAGCAGAGCCAGATCAGGGCCCCTTCGCACAGCTGCTGGGCCGGGATGGGGTACAGAGGCCCAGACACCCTGAGTGGTGACAGAGCAGTCAGGGAACAGTGACAGTGCCTCAGAGATGGGGGACACAGGGCTCTTGAGGAAGAAAGTGGGTGAGGCAAGAGAAGGAAGCTGTGGGGCCACGGGGGCTAAGGGATGGTCAGAATCCAGGGGACCTTCCCAAGGAGGTGACAGATGGGCCAGGCTATCTGCCAAGGGGCTGCAGTCAGGAGCCCTGAGGGGAGCCGAGTTCCAAGGACCTGCAGTGGCAGCCGAGGGCCCAGAGCAGCACCAGAGGAGAATCCCGCTGAGAGGAAGAGCCTCCAGGGGCGCCCAGGCCGCTTCCTCCCTCAGTGCGCTGGTGAGGGAGAATGGGGCCTCAGGCCGGGAGGCGCTTCCTGTGCTGTGTGGCACAGCAGAAGGAGGAAATCACTTTATTAGCTCGGGGATGAAAAACAGGAAGTGAAGGCTGCGCCTTGGGCACCAGCCGCCTTTCACTCACATCTGGTTTCTAGGAAACCATTTGTGGCCTCAGACTGGGTTGGGGTTTTTCTCTCAGCCCAGTCTTTCTGGAAACGCCATGCTTTTCTCAGGAAAAACCATGGCTCCCCAGACTAGGGGTAATAGCGAGAGGAGGCCTCACTTCCCTTCCCAGCCTCTTACCCCCCAAAAGGCCTGCTTGACAATGGTCGACTTCCTCGCACCGTCTGCATGTGATATTGTAGAAATAACAAGAATATAGCAGTAATCACAAAAACAGGATGAAGGCTTGGACTTTATTTCTTAAAATTAACCCTAAGAACACAGAAAAGTGATGAGACCGGTAAATATTAACTTAAAGAAATATGAGGCAGCCTTATCAATATTAGATCAAACAGATTTGGAGACAGAACGAGTATTAGAGATAAAATGTTATAAAGTGAATACCTGACTTTAATTCATATAGAAAAATAACAGAGCATCATGTACCTAGAGATGTGCCGTGGGCTACCGATGGGGATTTGATAGATCATATAAATAAAATATCAGTAAGATATTGAGTTTTCCCAAGTAGTGTACTCCTGGTGACATTCTGGTGACGCTCGGGCCCGGCAGTGCTCAGGAGTCCATGCGGTGCCAGGACTCAAGCCGGGGCCTTCACATGCAGGCATGAGCTTCAGTCCTTTAATCTACCTTCCAAATCTCATACATACGACGTCAGCAATCCCACTAAGCGTGGCACCCTAGAGATGTACACAGACAGCATGTGGGTATAGCATTATGGAGAGAGAGAGAATCACACATCTGTGCTCGGCTCCCAGACAAGGCCATACACAAGTAACAACAGATTGCCAAGAATCCGTTTCCGTCTCTTTCCTGAATGGAACCCGTGGCAGGTAGAGAAGAATAAGAAGGTTCCTGATGTACCAGAAATCCTTCAGGAAAAGTGACAGAATTTTGCAGAGCTTAAGATCTATCACCCAAGAAGTTTGTTCAAGAGGTGCTTCCGGGGCCAAAGAGCAAGCGTGGCTACGGAAAAGCTAAGTAGGCTCACACGGAGTGTAAGACGATGCACAGAACAGAGATGCAGAGAAATTGAACGGCAAGAAAAGCTGAGGTGTGAGCCCCAAGGTCCAAACAGCGTTGCCGCTTCTCCACCTTTGCCAGATCTTCAATGGCACCTTTGTTAAGCTCAGCAAGACGTCAGCGAATGCAATGAGGATTGCAGAACCTCGTCTAGGGGTCTCAGGCCTGAGGCTGCACGTGAACTGATCTGCGAGCATGGTTATGGCAAAATCCTCCAGAGGCAAGATGCCCTCATACCATGACTGTTTGATTCCTTGGTAAATATGGCTTGATCTGCATGAAGGAGGTGTTCCCTAACCATGCTGTTGGAAAATGCTTCAAAGAAGCAAACCATGTTCTCTGGTCCTTCTAATTACCTTTTGCATGAGGCAGAATGAACCGGGGGGTGGGGTGGGGGATGGGGGATGGGGGAACCAGGCATTTAAAGGAGGTAAAATGTTGGCAACAGGGTGACCAAATTAAGTGGTTGGTTAGAAGGATGAATGAAAACATCTATAATGCAGTAATCTGGCCAGATAATAAACAACTCCTTTCAAACAGAGGAGGAAAGGGGCTGGAGCAATAGCACAGCGGGTAGGGCGTCTGCCTTGCATGCGGCCGACCCGGGTTCGAATCCCAGCATCCCATATGGTCCCCTGAGCACGGCCAGGGGTAATTCCTGAGTGCAGAGCCAGGAGTAACCCCTGTGCATCGCCAGGTGTGACCCAAAAAGAAAAAAAAAAAAAACAAAAAAACACAGAGGAGGAAAAACTAAGAACTAGGTTCATGTGAGCCATGTTCTCTGACCACAGATTAACATTAGAACATCTCTAACTGATTTGCTTTTTCTTAATAAAGAGGGAAATAATGATTACATTAATAAATATATAGAAAACATCTATAGAATTCAACACTGCTTATTTTAAAAGTGAAACTCTTTTTTTTTTTTTTTTTTTTGCTTTTTGGGTCACACCCGGCGATGCACAGGGGTTACTCCTGGCTCATGCACTCAGGAATCACCCCTGGCGGTGCTCAGGGGACCATATGGGATGCTGGGATTCGAACCCGGGTCGGCCGCGTGCAAGGCAAACGCCCTACCCGCTGTGCTATCACTCCAGCCCCCAAAAGTGAAACTCTTGAGGTCCAAGTAATAGTACAGCAGGTAGGGCACACTTGCCTTGCACATGGCAGACTCAGGTTTAATCCCTGTCACCCCACTGGGTCCCCTGAGCACCACCAGGAGTTGTCCCTGAGAGCAGAGCCAGTGCAGTAAGCCCTGAGCACTGCCAAGTGTGGCCCACCCACCAAAAAGAAAAAAAAACACTAAATTAATAATAGAAACACATTACAAACCTGATATCTATCCCCCCAAATAATAACCTGTGAAAAATATATTATAAATTTTTGGAACATTTGAAAATGACAAATAGAAATATGGGGTCAGGGAGCTAGCTCAAAGGTCTAGAATGATGTGATGCTGGGGAACCCAGGTTTGGTCCCCTGAGGAGGTATATGCCAGGAGCAGCCCCAAACACCAGAGGATGTACCTCCCCCCAAAAAATTAGAAATAAGATGAGGATGACTACCATTATCATTTCTGTCCAACACTGCACATCTTAGAAGCTACAGAAACACAAAAGAAAAAAATAAATTAAAAGTCTAAGATTTGGGGACAAAGAGATAGTAGGGGTAAGACACTTGCCTTGCAAGTGGCTGACTCCAGTTCACTCCTTGGCACTGTATCTGGTCCCCTGAGCACCGCCAGGAGTGATCCCTGAGCACAGTGCCTGGAGTAAGCTCTAAGCACGATTGGGCGTGCAGCAAAAGAAATTATGAGATTTGGAAAGGAATAAGCAAAACTGATATAGTTTTCTGCTAAGAAAAGCAAAATAAGCTAAAGCAAAATGGTCACTCACCGCAGTTTTTTTAAAATTTAGAAGCGGTACTAAATTCTAACTAGGATACAATCTGTATTTGAAATAAAAAATATACAATACCGGGGCTGGAGCGATAGCACAGCAGGTAGGGCATTTGCCTTGCACGCGGCCGACCTGGGTTCAAATCCCAGCATCCCATATGGTCCCCTGAACACCACCAAGAATAATTTCTGAGTGCATGAGCCAGGAATAACCCCTGTGTAATACTGGGTGTGACCCAAAAAAGCAAAAAATATATATATATTTTATATATGTATATATAAATATTTATATATATATACACATGTATATATATGTATATATATATATATACACACACACAATACCTTGGCATAAGCCTAACAAAAGATGTGCAATTTTGTTCTTTATTGTTTTGCTTTGTTTTTCGGTTTGGGGGCCACACCCAGGAGTGTTCAGGGCTTCCTTCTGGCCCTCTCCCCGGGGTCACTCCTGGCAGACTCAGGAGACTATATGGAGTATCTGCGATGGAACCCAGTCACCACATGCAAGGCCAACACCTTATCCACTCACTGTTCTATTGTCTGGCCCCATGGTGGTTGGTTTCTTTGTTTGTTTTGCCACACCCAGCAGTGCTCAAGGCTTACTCCAGACTCTACCTTCGGGAATCGTCCTGGCTCAGGGGACCAGACAAGATGCTGGAGATTACTCACCCTTCTATCTCTCCAGCCCAGCACGTGCAAGTTTTAAAATAAAAATTCAATGAAAAATATTAGAAGAGAGCTTGAAAATCACATGTGCTCACATTCACAAGCAGAATAAAACTTTCTGTCTTGAAGATATTGCCCCTCCCCGAATGGACCTGCAGATTCAGTACAATTCCCGACAAATTTCCTGAGACCCTCTCCAGTCAAAACCCAGGACTCCTTTTGGGTTTGTTCCCTTCTGTTTCCTCATTATTAGATTCAGATGGGAGGCCCCCACTGAGCAAATTTTGGATCATTGGAAAATCAATCAGAATAATAACAGATTGCAATGTGTAAATATTAACTGGTTCATATTATTACTAAAAAATATCCTATGGGCCACCTTTGAAGGACGCTAGAAAACAAGTTCATTTCCAGTGAAAACTGGCAATTCAAGGGAAAGAATCCTCTGTCTGAGTGACTATTTAAACTATACCTTGAGGGCCAGAAAGACAGTTCAATAGGCTGAGCATGTTTTGATGCAGGACACCTGATTCGAGTCCCAGTACCCCTCGGTCCCCTTGAATCCCAAGGGGTAAGCTACAAGCACCCAGCCAGAAGTAACCCCTGAGCACTGCTAGGTGTGGTTCAAACATCAAAACATGTGAAAAATAAATTGTTTCTCAAGGAATGAACTGGTGCAGCTGATGAAAAAAATGTTTTGTTTTTCTTGGGTTTTTTTTTGTTTAAAAAAAAGAAATTCTAGTGTATAAACAAAGAAATAATATAATTAGAAAATGACCATTTTGCAATTCCTTGGAGAAAGCCTGATCAGGAGGAGAGGGACAGGAAAAGTACAAATTTGCCTGGAACATGTTGTTATGCCAGAAAATAAGGAAGTATTCAAAGAATGATGGGGACTTGAAGGGATTCCCAGTGGTCAAACTGGAGACAGTTTGAACAGCAGAATAAATAATGATAACAAGAGATTCAGATCTATTAAGTCCATGCTGATACGTGAATACAAACATGAATACATGGAAAATTTTGAGGAGGAATGAGATACTGACCGAGTTTCAAAATATCTCGATAGAAAGTCACAGCAATAGAAAAAAAGTAACTTCTGGTGTGGGGGGGGCGGGGTGTGATGTACAGGGAATCGGGCATTTGCCTTGATCCCGGCCTACCCTATGGTTCCCCAAGCACCACCAGGAGTCATCCCTGATCACAGAGCTAGGACAGTCCCTGAGCTCAGCCAGGTGTGGCCCAAAACAATATATATATATACACAAAACCCAAAACAAAATAAGTGACTTCCACATGAGAAGATGGGTATCACAGAATCATCTTCAGTCACAAAACTGACCAAAAGCGACATCACAGGAAGCAGGGCTAAGGAAATCAGAGGTCCCTTTCTCGAAGATTCCTGCTGAGGGTTCAAAACCAGGAGACATGACAGATCATCACTCTGAAGGGGAGCTACCAAATAACTTCAAGAGACTAAGGCTAGGCTTTAAAAGCCAAGTAAAAGTTGGGGGCTTCTAAAATGAAGGACACCAAAGAGACAAGGAGGTTAGTCACACTCAAAAGCTCAGGGAACAAGGTCTTTGCAATGTACTTGCGAGTTTTCTATAAGGTTGTGATTCTTAAAAAAAAGAAAAATAGGGGTAGACAAAAGGAGAGAGAGAGAGAGAGAACAGGGAGAGGGAGGGAAGGAGGGAGGGAGAGAATAAAAGCACCTGCCATAGAGACAGGCAGGGATTGGGGAGGGGGGGTGATGGGAGGGAACCTGGGGACGCTGGTGCTGGGAAATGTACACTGGTGGAGGGATGGGTGTTGGAACACTGTATGGCTGAAATCCAATCACGAACAGCTTTGTAAGGGTCCATCTCACAGTGATTCAATAAAGAAGTTTTAAAAAAGCACATAGAAAACACTAATCGTGTCCCGTCATGTGGGAGTAAAAGAATTGTGTGCTATTACAGGTGGAGAGAAGTTGGCACTTGCGGCAGGATCAGTGATGGAGCATTATACGTCAAAGAGAATACGGTGAATAACTTTGTAAATCATGGGGCTTCAATAAAATGTAGCACCGTAGCACTGCCTTCCGTTGTTCATTGATTTGCTCAAGTGGGCAACAGTAACAAGTCTCAGTGAAATATAAAAGAAAAGAATTACGAGCAGGGAGATAGTACAGTGGTTGGCATATGCCTGACCGGGGTTTGATTCCCAACACATGATGCTCCAGTGCATGGCCAGGTGTGGTCCCGGAGATGCCCAGGACTGCTGGGGGAGGGGGAGCAATTACAGGCACTGCAGGGTGCCAGCAGCACTGCATCCCAGGTACTTGTACTGAGCCACCAGTGTGCTTGGCTGAGAATCACAGGTGGAGGGCCTGGGCCTCCTGGGCCGCTGGGAGGCTCCAAACAAACAAAAACGAGGAATTGAACTTTCATACAACCCAGCAATTCCAGCCCTTGGAATATCCCCCCAAGGCCCAAGAACACAATGCAGAAAGGGTGCCCGCGCTCCCATGCTCACTGCTGCACCACTCACAGTAGCCAAAGTCGGGCAGCACCCGATGCCCAAGAACAGAGGACTGAGCAAAGGAACCATGGCACACTTGGCGCACTACTCAGCGTAAGAAAAGGTGAAGTCAGACGCGTTGCTGCTGCATGGGTGGGGCTGGAGGGTGTCATGGTGAGTGAAGTTAGTCGGAGAGAGGGGAGCAGACACACAGTGATCTCCCCACATGCAGGGGATAGAGAAACATCCGGGGAATGACAAATGCTCAAAGGCAACAGAAGCAAAGAGCAGGAGAACTGCTTTCCAGGAGGAAACAGCCGTTGGGAGGCCCGGGAAGGTCATGGGAGGGGACAGTAGGACACTGGTGGGTGGAATGGTCACTCTGGAGGAGAACAGAGCGCTGAAAGGAGGCATAGCACGCCCAGCCTAGAGGCAGGGTGCTGCGGGGAAGGGCGACCAGGAACATGGGTGGAGGGGAGTGGGCTTTGGTGAAGAGATTGGTGTTGGAATATTGTACGACTGAAACTCAGTCATGAGTGACTTGGGAACTCTATGCCTCAATGACTCAATTAAAGTGATTCAATTAAAAAATTATATCTAAGAAGCACAACCAGGGCCAGAGAGATGGTACAGCAGGCAGGGCACCTGGCTTGTGTAAATGAATGGGTTCCATCCCCAGCCCCCCATGTGGTTCTGGTGGCCGACCCACACGAACGCCAGCCAGAAGGAACCTCTGAGCACAGTCGAGTGAGGCCCAAAATACAAAATGAATTAAAAATACCATCAAAGGCAATGTCCAAATCTTATTATGAATCTCTATTCAAGCAAACATTATACACCTGTGTATACATGAATATATGAAGACAAGCAGAAAAAATTGATAATCACAGGACTTTTTAAATTATACTAGAAAAATCACAAATTCATGGTATGAAAATCTCTACCACTTGGAGAAATTTGTTGAAATGTTTGTGTATGAAATTATATGAATTATAGGATACTTGGCATCTACTTAAAAACAATTTGAGTTGAGGCTGGAGTGATAGCACAGTGGGTAGGGCATTTGCCTTGCATACAGCTGACCTGGGTTTGATTCCCAGCATTCCATTTGGTCCCCTGAACACTGCCAGGGGTACTTCCTGAGTGCAGAGCCAGGAGTGACCCCTGTGCACCGCCGAGTGTGACCTAAAAAGCAAAAAATAAATAAATTTAAAAATTTTGAGTTTAGGGATCTAAATGGAATGTAACTAACCAAGAATCAGTATTTATTGAAAGTAGGTGAAAAAATTATACCACTCATTCTGTTTTTACATGTTTGTGAATTTCTAAAATAATATATTTCAAAGTAAAATGTTAAAAAAAGAAAAGAAAAGAAAAACTAGAGCCATAGTATAGCAAGTAGAATTGTTTGCTTCGAATGCTGCTGCTTCTGCTTCAGGGTCAATCCCTGGCACCTCATATAGTCCCCCAAATCCTGCTGCCAGGAGTGACTCCTGAGTAAGCCCTGAGCACCACCAAAAATCAAATATATATATATATATACATACATATATATCATTATATATATGTTTAATTGTCTAATTCTCTCTGGCATACAAATTTTAAACTAAATTATTTAACTAATAACTAAAACACTAGTACTAAAAAAATCAACTATGTTCAGAAAATTGTAACGACCAATAATAGAGAAATAAAAAGAGTAAAGGGCAGAGGAGGATAGGAGAGTCTCGTGGCCTCTGACATCAGGACTGTGAGATGTCGATGCAACAGTGACAGTCTTTAGACCCAGAAAAGATGCCCCGCTGCCTATCAATGTATTTTGGGGCCTCCCCAGCGGTGCCAGGGGATACCAAGGCTACACATGGCGCTGCCCTGAGGTCAAACCCAGGGCCATTGTTCCAGCCTTTTGTACCATCTCCCTGGCCCACTTATCTATAGTTTTAAGACAAAATGAGCAGCTTAGCCTACATAAAAAATAAATTTCAGATGAATTGAAGGCACATGAGTAGGTGGTATATTTGATTTTTCAAAAGACAAAATGTCCCGAATGATCTAGAACTTCTTAAAAAGCAGACAACAATGCACAGAGCATTAGAGATAGACATGAATGTATTTTTAAAGAATGTTTATTTTATCTTGGTACTGTGATATACAAAACTTTCAATAACAGGGTTTCAGACATTTAATGCTCCAGCTCTAAATCCACCACCCATGTCAGTATCTCTCCACCAGTGACCCAAGATTCCTCCCTTTTCCCACCCACCTCCATAGCAAAACCTTTAAGTTTTTAAAAATTATTATTGGACTAGAGCGATAACACAGTGGGTAGGGCATTTGCCTTGCACGCGGCTGACCCTGGGTCGATTCCTCCGTCTCTCTCTTGGAGAGCTGGCAAGCTACCGAGAGTATCCCGCCTGCATGGCAGAGCCTGGCAAGCTACTCGTGGCATATTCGATATGCCAAAAACAGTAACAACAAGTCTCACAATGGAGATGTTACTGGTGCCCGCTTGAGCAAATCGATGAGCAACGGGATGACAGTGCTACAGTGTTACAGTATTATTATAGATTGGACCATATTTTACAATAGTGCTGACTTTTATGGTTTTGATGCATAGAATTACCTCTCCTCGAAACAACTGAAGCTCCTGCCCAGTGCCCTGATGTTCTTGCCAGTCCACCTCCCCATTCCTACTCCCCACCCGTCTCTTCTTCCATGGCATTCTCATTTTTGTAATTCAGGACCAAGAAAATATGGATACACTTGATGTTAAAATTAAGAACCTTTGTTCAGGAATCAGCTTAACAAAGGAGGAGGAGGACAAAGAAAACTATAAATCACTACTAAAAGGAAAAAAAGGACACAAGGAAGTGAAAACACATTTGTTCATGGATGGGAAGGATCAACATTGTCTAAATGACAATCTTGTTCAGAACATTACACAGATTCAATACAGTCACTATAAAAATACCCATGACGTATTTTAAAGACTCTTGAAATTCATATGGAATAATTCTCCTTCTCCACCAAATAGCCATGGAATTCTAGGTTAAAAGAAGAAGAGATACTTCTATCTCCCCAACTTTAAACTGTCTTATAAAGCTATAGTTATATAAAAAACAAAACCAAACCAGTGTGGTACTGGAAAAAGGACAGATTCTGAGACCACTGGAATAGAACTGAGAGTGCAGAGACAGATACTTAGGTATATGGACACTGATCTTGGATAAAGGATCAAAAAATATGAAGTAAACAAGGGAAGTCTCTTCAACAAGTGGTGTTGGCATAACTGGTCAGTCATGTGCAAAAAATGAATACAGGGGCCAGCAGGTAGGGTAGAGCATTTGCCTTGCATGAAGCTGACTGGGGTCCAATCCCCAGCACCCCATATGGTTCCTTGAGCTCCATCAAGAGTGATTCCTGGGTGTAGAACCAGGAATAAGCCCTGAGCATCATCAGGTGTGCCCCCCCAAATGAATGCAGATCCCAATGTAACATGATGCACAAAAGGAAAATAAAAATGGATTAAAGACCTCAATATCAGATCTGAATCCATAAATAACACTAAGGAAAAATAGGTAGAACACTCTGTGGCATTGAAGCAAGAGTCATTGAAGCAAAGACTCAACATCATTGCCCAATCTAAAACAAAGATAAACAAACAGAAGTATACCAAACTAAGAAACTTTTGCATTGCAGAAGAAATGAGGACCAGAGCAAAAAGATAACTGACAGACTGGGAGAAGGTAGTTTCTTACTACTCATCTGACAAAGGGTTAATGCCCAAAACATATAAAATTCTGATCGAACTTTACGCAGAAACAAAAACAAAAAACCACCACCAAAAAAACAATCCCATCAAAAGATGGGTGGAGAGATGAACAGAAACTTCTTCAAAGAAGACCTACAGATGGCCAAAGGGTATGTGAAAAAGACTCTATATCATTTATCATGAGGGAAATGCTAATCAAAACAACAATGAGATATCACTTCACACCAGTGAGGCTGGCACGCATCACAGAGAACAAAAACAATCAGTGCTCACGTGGGTGTGGGGGAAAGGAACCTCATTTACTGCTGGTGGGACTGGTCCAACCTTTTTGGAAAACAATATAGAAACTGCTCACAAAACTAGGAATGGAGCTTCCCTCTGAACGAGCAGTCCCATTTTTTGACATCTACACTAAAAGCCAAAAATATATAGTCAGAAAGACATTTGCACTCATGTTCGTTGCTGCACTGTTCACAATAGCTAAACCTGGAAACAACCCAAGGTGTCCAAGAGCAGAGGACTGGATGAAGAAACCGTAGTCTGTATACACGATGGAATACTATTTGGCTATCAGAAAAGATGAAATCATGACATTTGCTGCTGTGTGGATGGATCTGGAAAGTATCATGCTGAGAGAATTTCATCAGGAGAGAGACAGACATGATACCTCTTATATGTGGAATATAAAAAACGTAGTAGGGGTATGGACAGATGCCCAAAGGCAACAGAAATCAAGACCTAGTCTTTAGTAGGGAGCTCACCACAGGCCAGTGAAGGAGCACTAGGAGTGGGGAGTGCCCTGGGCAATGGTGGAAGGAAGTAGACATTCTGAGGGAGAATGTGGTGAGGGATTGTGTTGCGTATGAAACCCTCCCATTAACAGTACCGTAAACCACAGTTCCTAAACTAAAAAAAAAAGCCAAAAAGAACCATTTTTCATGAAAATAAACCTAAAAAAGTATGAAAAATCAAACCCCAGATTAGTAAAAAGATTGACAAATTACCTAACAAATTTATTACCAGGTGTACCAATCTTTCTATGCCCCTGTGTCTACAGCCTTACATACTTGTACGAATTCCAAATTATCAAGCCAAATGGCTCAGCATCTCCCTCCAAAGGCCATCCTTCCTCCTCAGCAGCTGAGCTTGGCTCTGACGAGAAGGAAGCATTTCCCCTCAGGAGACAGACAACTGAGCTCGGTCCCCTGGGCCTCGCTCGGCTTCCTCTTCCTGAGGCAAGCAGGCCACACTCAGTGGTTTGGTTTTCCTCGGGCTGCCTGGGTGCCACAAACGGAGGCCTGAAACAACAGACTGTACTGCCTCGACGTCCGAGAGGTTAGAAGTGCTGGCGGAATCACACTTGCTCCAGTTGGGAGGATTCTCTCATGTCTCTAACAGCTTCTGGAAACCCCTGGTGCTCCTTGGTTTGAACTCCAGCCTTTGCTTCTGGACCTTCTGCTGTCTTTCCTCCTCTGATGAAGACTCCAGCCGGGCTGACTTAGGGTCAAATGAATGACTTCATCCAAACTTCGCATCAAGGTCACTCGCACGGGTGTGAAGGTTGGGGCATGAATGTAGTTTTGAAAGGGTCACATTCAACCCAGGACTCCTCCCTCCTGGGGCAGGCATTGCTCTTGTAGGAAGGGAGAGTGTCTGGGCTCGTGCAATCCACTGTCCATCCTCCTGAGGGCCTCTGAGCACCAGCAGGATGGGATGCACCGTCTTAGGGGCAAAAAAGGTCAAACCTAGCCATGGGTCGCCACGCCTGGAGCAGGCCATGCCCACGCAGGCCTCTATTTCTCCCTCTGCAGAGCGCTAAGATCTGTCCACAAGTCTTATTGTGAGGGTCACAGCGATGAGGTTTGCAGACGTGCCAATACATAGCTGACACCCCCAAAACACTGGTGTCCTCTCTCTGTTCCCAAGAGCCCCTCAGGAGCCGGAAGCCCGGCCTGCTGCCCTCCCAGGCATAGGTCTGTGCCCCACGCTCCTCCATCCCCTCACGCCCCGTGATGTCCCATCAGCGTCACCAGAGGAGTGACCTCTGGGAAAGGGCTGTAGATACGAAGAGAAAGTCAGTCACCCCTGGGAAAGCCGTGGGAGTCAGCACGCTCACGCTGACCCTCCAGGAAGGCTGAAAGGACAGTTGAGCGGCTTCTCAGTGGGCGGCCCGGCCAGCTCACGGCCCCTCGCCCCGTTTGGAGCCTGGCTCCATTGAGATTTGGGAATGTTTATCTTTTGGGGTGGGAACAGAGGAGGATAAAATATTTCCTTGTGTCTGGACAGCTATTTTGAGTCAGGCCAGCCGGGTGATGCTCCTGGTGGTAGACACAAGCTGACCCTGGGCTGGACCCTGACTCGCTTTCTCCCAGACTCAAAGTCCTGGCAGCTACAGGACCCGGGTTCCAGCTTAATAACCCTCCTCCTCCCCCCCCCCCCCCCCGTACTGTGAAATGACTCAAGCTAAGGGGGTTTGAGGGGCAGGAAGCTTCTGAGGTTTCCTGGGTCGTCTCTCTCCCAAGGGAGACTGGGGCCTGTGCTGCCCCCTGCTGGGGGTTTTGCTCAGGGACACTCAGGTCTGGGCTGGGAAGATGCTGGGGAGACCGTCGGGAGGAGGGGCCCCCAGCTGGTCAGTCCAACACCTCAGAAGTGAAAGAAACTTCGTGGCGGCGCCTCCAAACCCACCAGGCGCCACACATCTGGTCAGACTCTTCCTGGCTGTCTCCACTCCAAGGCCACACTGGAGTTTTCTGGAAAGTTGGTGTGACTGGCCGCAAACTTGCCTCATTCTTTCGCCATATCTCACAGCCTCTAGGAAGAAGGCCCAGTAGGCCCTGCCTGCGGGACCCTGTGAGCAAAACAAGGTCGCAGGAGCCCTAACATCCTCTTTCTTTCTAGTCTGAAGTCAGGGCCACATGCACATCTCGATCACTGACGTTACATGCTAAACTATCACTCAGGGGTACACAACCCACTATCACCTCAATCACTCCAGGGTACACTTCATGCTATCAGCTTAGGCACTCGGCAGTATATTTCCTGCTATACCTCAGCCACTCTGGGGGACACAACCCACTATCACCTCAGTGACTGAGGGTACACTTCCTGGTAATGCCTCAGTCACTCAGGGGTACACTTCCTGCTATAGCTTGGTCACTCAGGGAGAGCACTTGCATCCTCACTGCAGCCCTTTGCTGAGAAGGCTCTCCTTGGTCCTGGTGGAAATGATGTCTGCCAATGTGCCTGCCACACCATAGGCCTTAATAACTGTGGGTTTTCTTCCTTCCTGAGGGAGATACACCCTCTTTTCTTGACAAAACTCTGAGGCATCCACATAAATCTCACTCCAACGAGTGATGGCCATTCCCCACCCCATGGTGTGGAGGGGGTGGGGGTTGGGTGGGGAGTGGGAAGGCCCCGGCATGCATCGTCTGAGTGAGCAGAGAGGGGCCCAGAGTTCAGGGGCTCTACTCTCATCCTCCCCCGCTCCAGGAACTCCCTATTTCTCAATGGGGCTGGGGCTCAGTCTCCTCAGACAGGCTCAGCAGAGCTCCCCCAAGCCGAGGCTGTGCAGGAACAAAGGGCAACAGGGAATTTCTTGAACTGAAGCAGGAACAGAAGGAAGGGGGAGCATAAAAGAGGGAAACATCCTCAAGAAGGGAGTCCAGATGCTTAGGGACCGCCCCGGGAACTGGGATGGGGGACAAGAGGCCCCACCTGGACACCTTCAGACCCCTCCAGTCTCCCCCACTGCCAAGGCACCCTGGTCTGCCAAGTCTAGCCCCCAACAAGCCCAACACAGGAAGGCTGTGGAGCACTGCTTCTGGGGGACCCTTTGTTTGATAGCCAAGCACACCAGGTCTGAGAGGAGAGGCCCCGGCTCCCCACAGAGAACAGGACGGTCCGCACCCTTGGCCCAGGCAGTGTTGCCGGCCACTTCCACCTCCTGTGGTCCCCCTTGCAGGTAGCTGCCTTCCCTGGGGGGCTCAGGACATCGGGGCTGCAATGAGGGGGGGACCCCAGTTAGGCAGGCAGGAGTCTAGATGCCGGTCCTGGTCCTGCCAATGTCCCCGTGCTCTTGG
The DNA here is from genome assembly GCF_027595985.1 of Sorex araneus. Taxonomy (NCBI): domain Eukaryota; kingdom Metazoa; phylum Chordata; class Mammalia; order Eulipotyphla; family Soricidae; genus Sorex; species Sorex araneus. The sequence continues at coordinate 268,907,042 of NC_073313.1, read as the reverse complement.
AGCCCCAGTTTTTCCCGTGGTTCTCTGAGACTGACTGAGTTGGGGACAGTTGGGGCACACTCAACCACGGCCCTTGGCTCATCTCACTGCCAGGCCCTGCTCTATCCTGGGAGCCCGTGAGGTGGCCTCTGTCCCCGGGCCTGTTTGCAGAGACTGCAATGCGCCCCTTAGCCCACCACTCCTCCCCGCGGGACCAGGGCGCTGGGCCACTGCCAGCACATCTGCTCTGACACTTGGCACCCACATTCCTGGGCAGTGACGGCAGCACCTCTGATGCCCGGGCTGGGGGCACCCCGAGAGGTTCCGCTTGGCTACAAGTTCCGGGCCTCTCGGTCTCCCGGGGTGTCAGGGATGCTCTCGTTTCTGAGGGGCAGCAGAGGTGTCTCCAGAGGCTGAGAGGGCAGCGTGGCAGAGCCATGGCCGGGCCTGAGCAGGAGCGGAGAGACAGGGCCAGGAAGGAGCTGAGCTCAGGAGAGCTTGTGGGGGCAAGATGGGAGTCCCTCAGACAGACCCGCCTGCATCCTGGTCCAAGCTCTGAAGCATCATAGTTGGGTGGTGTGGGGGTAGGGTGTCAACCACCTCTCTGGGCCCCAGCCTCACCTCGCCAGCAGTGAACACAGGCTGGTTAGTGGGGTAAGCAGTGTGGCCTAGACGAAGCCAGAGCCCTCTGGGGCTCAGTCTTGGGGTCTGGGGTAGGGGTATAGGGGTACATCAACCCTAGATAAAGTCCTGGAGTACCCAGTCCTCACTCAGTTCTGGAGAGAAAAGCGACCCTCACACTGTCCATTAAGGCTGTCAGAGTCCACATCCTCCCCTGTCCACTTCTATTCTCTCCTTCATCGCCAAATGGATCCCCCTCCCCAGTTCCTTCCTATGTGATGGCCACTGTCCAGCAGCAGGGAAGTGAAGGAACGGCCTAGCTCTCCTGAGCCCCCCTACCAGGCTCAGTCCTCTGCGTGCCATTTTAAAGACCACTGGCATTTCAAGCTGTGACTGGCGACAGATGATGAGCATAGGTGAGTTCAAAGGCTTATCCTGGGGGACAGAGCAATCATACAGCAGGTAGGGTTCAGGGTTTGATCCACGGGACCCCATAGAGTTCCCTGAGCCTTGTCAAGGGTGATCCCCGAGCACAGAGCTAGGAGTAACCCCTGAGCACCGCTGCAAATCCGGTGGTAATCCCCCACCCCCTGCAAAAAAACCCAAATCGCCCAAGAGCTTCTCCTAACCCAGCCCCTACAACAATGCTCCCTTTTCCTTTCCATGTCTCTCTTCCTGCCAGATTAGGAACTTGAGAATGGAGTGAAGGGAAGTAGATCAGAGGGAAGGACGGGCAGAGAGTAAGGCAGCTGGGGATTATTAATAACACGATAGCACAGCAGGTGGGGTGCTTGTCTTGCACACCGCTGACCCAGATTCGATCCCCTGCACCCAATATGGAACCCAAGCACCACTAGGAACAAAGCTTGAGCTCAGAGCCAGAAGTAAGCCTTGAGTGCCGCTGGGTGTGGGCGCACCCCACCCCTGCAAAAAGTGGTGAGGATATGAAACTGAACAGGCATCTTCACAAAGAAGACATACAGAGGGCCAATAGGCATATGAAAAAGTGCTCATCATCAACAGTTATGGGAAATAAAAATCAAAGTGGGATAGCACCTTACACCCGTGAGGATGACCTATGTCAAAAGGCCAGAACCAGGGCCAGAGAGATAGCTCAAGGCCAGAATCGCTCCCGAGCACTACAGCATCAGCCCCGCCCACATCCTGGTCCTGGGGTAGAGGGATAGGACACCCTAAAGAGTCCCCAGGCACTGCCGGGGCAGCTCCTGAGCACTGAGTGGAAGCAGCTTCAGAGTATAAAGAAAGAAAAATGTTTTTTAAAAAAAGTCCAGAAACAATTAGTGCAATGAGAGATGTGATGGAAAAGGAAACTTATGGGGCCCAGAGAGATAGTACAGTGAGTAGCATGCTTGCCTTGCATGCAGCTGACCTGGGTTGAGTCCTTGGCACCACATATGGTCCCCCAAGTCCTGCCAGGATTGATTCCTGAGCACAGAGCCAGAAGCAAACCCTGAGCACTGCTGGCCCCAAAACCAAAACAAACTAAAAGGAACCATCATTCACTGTAGGTGAAAATGTTGTCTGGTTTAGCCTCTATAGAAGACAATAGGGGCTGGAGCAATAGCACAGCCCATAGGGTGTTTGCCTTGCACGTGGCCAACCTAGGTTTGATTCCCAGCATCCCATATGGTTCCCTGAGCACCACCAGAAGTAATTTCTGAGTGCAGAGCCAGGAATAAATCCTGTGCATTGCCAGGTATGACCAAAAAGCAAAAAAAAAAAGAAGAAGAAGAAGAAAAGAAGGAGACATCACGAAAGAAAGAAAGAAAGAAAGAAAGAAAGAGAGAGAGAGAGAGAGAGAGAGAGAGAGAGAGAGAGAGAGAACTTCCATACGTTCAGTAGTTTGAATTCTTGACCTCTTTTCCAAAAGCACAATAACACTCCATTAAAAAGATACATGCAGGCCGCTGCTGAGATGTGACCCCGGGGGTCACACGCATGTGCGGCCCCTCCGCAGCTGCACGAGTGTGAATCCAGACCCAGCTGAACCAAATTCAACATGGGCAGCTACTTGAAGAATGTCTCCAGCCTGAGAACCAAGCCGCAACCCCATGCCTGCCCAGGAGGGGAAAGGTATTTCTCTCTCGCCTGTCCCTTCCCGGGGATGAAGGGCGTGGGGACGCCATATTATGATGACCACAGATGGGGTTTACAAGCTTGCAATGATCCAATATCCGGAAGAAATCTCCCTGGACTTAGTTGTTAAAGTACAGAAATACAAAACCGCGTGGCCACAGTAGCGGCCTCATTTCCCTTCACAACAGGTCTGATTCTAGTGGGGTGCTCCTAACAATAATGGTGAGGATTGTGTTGAAATATTGAATGTAACCAAAGTAAATAGAAAGTAAAGTGAAATTTATCAGTTACAAGGCGGGGGGTGCGGGGGTGGGCGGGATGGGAGGTATACTGTGTTTTTTGGTTTTTTTTTTGGTGGTGGGATATGGGCACTGGTGAAGGGATGGTTGTTTCAGCATTGTATGACTAAGACTTAAGCCTGAAAGCATTGTAATTTTCCACATGGTGATTCAATAAAATAAAATAAAATAAAAAGATACATGCACCTGTATGTTCATATGTCTCCTATGTAGGACCTATGTTTGGTGCAGAACTATTTACTATAGCCAAGATCTGAATTACCTGTGTCCTTAATGACGGATGAGTGGATAAGGAACCTGTGAGGCATATGATGGAATACTACTCAGCTCTGAGAGGAAATCTTGCATTTTGCTATAATACGCATAAAAACAGAGGGTGTCATGTTAAAGTGAAATAAGTGAAAAGAAAGGTAAATACTGGATAATCTCATTCAAATGAGGGGTATAAAGAAACAATGAAGGCTATCAATAATGGCCTATGGAAACCAACCCTTAGACTCTGACTGTGAAACTAATGTTGGGGTGAAGGTTAGGGTAAGGTGTGTGGGGTGGGGAAGGAGGGACAAATGAGATTGGATTTAGGGAGTTTGTGGAGAGATATTAGAACTTAGGGTATGGGTGTGGGACAATAACACTGCACGCCTGAGGCATAAATATTAACACCACGGTAAACCATGACACCACAATAATGAAAAATAAATCAATAAAAGTCGAATTCAGATGAGTGCTTTATTGTAAAATTAAACATAAGCTCCACCATAAAAACTACAGTTCTGGGTGTGCAGTCATTCCAGTGAGCTGAGAACTGAAGTAAACACAAAATCTTGAACATAAACATTTATAGTAACTTAACTCACAATTGCCCCAACAGGAAACAACTAAGATATTAAGATGCCTCTCAGGACCGGGGGGTGGCTCGGGAGATATGAGGGCATGCTTTCCAATAGTGAGGCCAGTAGCCCTGGGGGAGACACAGAGATGGCCACTTCTCTTGACCCGCCTCTGCCACCCGGGACCAGCTGGCAAGGCTAGGGCTGATAAAGTCTACCATGAGCACGTCTCGGCCCAGACCTCGAGTCCCGCCAGTCCCACAGGTGGCTACACCTGACCCCCACTAGTTCTTCTCGGCACTGGAGTTCATCCCCACCACCCAATTTCTCAGGGACCCTTGGAGTCAGGCTGGAGCGAGAAATTACTCTTTGCAGGAAAGGAAAGGCAGTCCTAGATCTCACCCAGGCCTCTGGGTTCTTGCCTTTCTCTCAGAAAAGAATTTCAGACTCACAAATAAATCTCGTAAGAGAGTCACAAGCTGCAGAGATGTCTCCAGATGCCGCACCAGGCTGAACTTCATTTCTGGGACCCCGGAGAGGGGCGGTGAGCCCAGTACAAGCCCCAGTGGAGCCCCAGCAGCTGAAAACATCCAGAACCCAACCGCCACCATGCTCACAGCCAATCTCCACAGGCTCAGGACAAGCCCCTTCCGCATGGAAATGAATCTGCTGAAAAACCCAAGTATGCAGCTTTTGTGACCGAAATCTCTGGTCTCATGGAGTTAGGAATGGTCACCCCCACCCCAAACCCCGGCTCCCTGTATTTCCTGGAGCCTGACAGCCAAGCCCATGAACCATCTCTCGGGCAATATAAGCTCATTTACAGCCATGATCCAGAGACTCACAAATAAATCTCGGAAGAGAGCCACAAGCTACAGAGATGCTTCTGAGTCCTAAAATCATATCCAGTTTATCACCCTACTTAAAATTTTAGAATCCCTGACACAAATGCATCTGTACAAGATTTCATACGTTATTCCACTGATGTACCAAGAGTAGCACACCACACTTAATAAGTGAAGGTAGAAGGCATTGGATCTCAATTCATAAATAAATAAATATTAGCACACAAGGCTCAACATGTAAAAAAAGAAAAAGAAAAGAATTTCAGTAGGAGATGAGCAGTAAAAAGTTTGGTTTTGAAGGCTTTTGAAGAAAGGGAGAAAGAGACAGAGAGAGTGAGAGAGAGGGAGAGAGGAAGAGGGAGAGAGGGAGGGAGGGAGGGAGGGAGAGAGAGATGCATTCAAGAGAGAACACAGGCTTCTTGAAAGATAGAGAGCACCCCAGTGCACATTTCAAATGGGGAGATATAGGCAACACATGAACACATGTGATTGAGCACCACTTGTGCTTGCACTGTGGACACCAGCAGCACATGGACTGGGCAGCAGATGAACTTCTTTTGTTCAAGTTGGCTTTTACAGAGGTTTTCCCAAGCTGTCTGCCTGGGGCTTCTACCTAGCTAAGAATCTTTGCTAGTGTGGTTACCCCAAGGGGGAAAGTTGGGAGTGGTTGATGGCCCTCTTTTAAATTTCTTTACTGCCTTTGGTCCTGTTGGAGCTTCTCCTGGTCTCTGGTGCCAGATGAAGTCTTATTGGGCCTTAGTTCCTGTGTCCAAGAAGTAAGCTTTTTTCGGCCTTGGGATTGTAGCGCTGTAGCACTGTCTCCCCATTGTTCATTGATTTGCTCGAGCGGGCACCAGTAACGTCTCCATTGCAAGACTTGTTACTGTTTTTGGCATATTGAATATGCCACGGGTAGCTTGCCAGGCTCTGCCATGAGGGCAGGATACTCTCAGTAGCTTGCTGGGCTCTCCGAGAGGGACAGAGGAATCGAACCCAGGTCAGCCACATGCAAGGCAAATGCCTTACCCTCTGTGTATCGCTCTAGCCCTTGGGATTATTGGTTTTATTACTTACTATTGGTTTTATTACTTGAGAGATTGGTTTATTACTTCCTAAAAATTTCATTGCCATGGAGGCCCTTTTCTATTTACCTGCCTACATCAATAAGGAGCCCCAGGTTTGATCCCCACCACTTCCTGGTCCCACAGAGCACCACCTGGAATGATCTCCAAGCACCACCCGGTGTGGCCCAAAATGCACACACACAAACAGAAAAACAGACTACATGTAATAAGGTTCTGCATAAAAGCAGAATAGACCTTTTATATATACATATATGATATATATAATGATATATATGTCCCGTAAGTCAACTACTTAGTTTTTAATCTACATTACAAATGGAGTATACATAATCTCTCTTCATATATGTGGGTATATGTAAAATATCTCCACCCGTTATATATCATTACATATAATAACTGTATGGAGAGAAAGAGACTCTAAGAAATTGGTTTATGCAATTCTGATGTCTGGCGAGTCTGGATCGTGTGGGCGTGTGGCATGCTGGAAACCCTGTCAGGAGCTGACGCTGCAGTCTGGAGGCAGGATCTTCTTTTCATTCTGAAATGACAGCTTTCACTCTTAAGGCCTTCAACTGAATTAATGAGGTCCCGAAGCATTATTTGGGGGTGTTGAGCCACACCCAGGGGTGCTAAGGGTTTGCTCTGTGTTCAGGGGTAACTCCTGAAGTTGCCAGGGATTGAGCCAAGACCAAGCACGCACAAGGCAAAGCGTTACCCCCATACTATCTTTCTAGCTTTCCCACATGTATTGAGGCTCGTTCCATTTAAAGTCAACTAATGGTAAATGTAAACATTATCTGCATAATGTTTACATTCTCAATAACACCATACTCATGTTTCGTTAGAGCTTGGACAAGTTCACAAATAAAACTAAAATCACACCATGGCACAATAAAATGCTATCTAGATATAAAAAGAACCACCTTCGGGCCCTTCTCCCCACCCCGACAGACCCTGAGTTGCCGCCCACGAACGGCTCCTCCAGCTCCTGAATGGCCATGATCCCAGAGGTGCACAAACCAATCTTGGAACCCAGCAGCTTTTGGCAGAAATCCCTCCAGACTTACTTACTAAAATATCAGAAATCCAAAATTGTGCGGCCACCAAAAGGCACATGAAAAAATGTTCCATATCACTAGTCATCAGGGAGATGCAAATCAAAACAACAATGAGATATCATCTCACACCACAGAGACTGGCACATATTCAAAAAACAAAAGCAACCAGTGCTGGCATGGATGTGGGGGAAAAGGGACACTCCTTCACTGTTGGTGGGAATGCCGACTGGCCCAGCCTTTCTGGAAAACAATATGGACAGTCCTTCATAATCTAGAAATTGAGCTTCCATATGACCCTGCAATACCACTTCTGGGAATATATCCCGAGGATGCAAAAGAGCACAGTAGAAATGACATCTGTACCTATATATCCATTGCAGCACTGCTCACAATAGCCAAAATATGGAAACAACCTGAGTGCCCTAAAACAGATGACTGGTTAAAGAAACTTTGGTACATCTACACAATGGAATACTATGCAGCTGTTAGGAGAGATGAAGTCATGAAATTTGCTTATAAATGGATAAACATGGAGAGTATCATGCTAAGTGAAATGAGTCAGAAAGAGAGGGACAGACATAGAAGGACTGCACTCATTTGTGGAGTGTAGGGTAGCATCACATGAGGCTGACACCCAAGGACGGTGGATACAAGGGCCAGGGGGATTGCCCCATAGCTGGAAGACTGCTTCATGAGCAGAGGGGAGAAGGCAGATGGAATAGAGAAGGAATCACTAAGAAAATGATGACTGGAGGAATCAGTTGGGATGGGAGATGCATGCTGAAAGTAGGTAATGGACCAAACATGATGACTTCTCAGTGTCTGTGTTGCAAGTTATAATGCCAAAAAGTAGAGAGTATGGGGAATATTGTCTGCCTTAGAGGCCAGGGGAGGGTGGGAAGGGGGGGTACACCCAGGATATTGGTGGTGGGGAATGTGCACTGGTGGAGGGATGGGTGTTTGATCATTGTATGATTGTAACTCAGACATGAAAGCTTGTAACTATCTCACGGTGATTCAATAAAATTTTAAAAATTAAAAAAAAAACAAAATTGTGCGGTCACTATATGTGGCCACACAACATCACATGCTCTTCATAATCAGCAATAGAAAACAAATTATCTAATGATGCCTCTTTGGCAGGTCTCATTGTTGGGGAAAATTCCAAATAATAATGGTGGGTGTTTTGTCAAAATATTGAATGTAATCAAAGTAGAAAGTGAGTAAAGTGAAAAGCATCTGACACACAGGTAGGGTGGGGGGTGGGAGGGGGGATATAGTGGGGTTCTTGGTGGTGGAAAATGTGCACTGGTGAAGGGATGGGTGTTTGATCACTGACTGAAACTTAAACTTGAAAGCTTTGTAACTGTTCTCACGGTGATTTAATTAAAAAAAAAATACTTCCCTATTTCAGCACACACACACACACACACACACACACACACACACACACACAAAGAACCACCTTCATATCCATGCAAACATGAGTAAGTCTCAAATGCATTGGGTAAATAAAGACAGTCAGATCAAAGAAGATATTGTGAATGATATTTTGGAAAAAGAAAGTATTTTGAGATGGGAAACAAAATTGGCCAGTTCCAGGAGTTCAGAGAAAGAGAAAGTGGTTATAAAGAATGGTCCTGGATTGCTGCATGGGAGTATGAAGTTGCCAAAACCATGTTAAGTTTCTGGTACAAAAGGAATCTTAACACATGCAGTCCTTGGGGGGATAATCTATATCTGTTTCAAATATATTGTTTGAAGTAGATGGAGAAAAAGGAGCTGACCCAAGTGACTTGAAAGAAAATATTTGACTGGAAACTGTAAGGCTAAAGAAAAAAAGAGATTATACATAAACACTTGTCATAGTTCAGGCTGCTATACCAAATTGCCACTGATTGGCTGGCCTAAAGAACAAACATTGGTTTCTCACATGTTGGGAGGTTCCCAGTCCAACATTAAGATGCTAGCAGATTTGGTGTGAACTCCTGGTTCGCAGATGCTCTCTCTCCTTCCTGCTGTGTCCTCACATGGCAGTGGGGACACATACCGTCATGTTGGGATGGAATTCTAGAGAGACATGGACACTCAGGCCACAACAGCTCAGTACTTCAGTTAGGGGAGTTCTCTCTGGATACTGATGTGAGTTAATAATTCTGAGGCTACTGCATGTATAATGCCATTGAATAAATAAATGTCTAGTGGATTGTTCACACCAGATTTCTTATTACTTGGGGGACAGATGTTATAGATAAGCAAGGTAGTGAGGTTAGAATGAGCAGCACAGAGCTGAGAGGACTCCAAGTCAGCTTCATACAGACACAAATGGGTAGATATGATTATTATTATAGCTATTTATATAGTCATGGGTTAGCATCTACACATACTTAGAACTTCTCCAAGTTTGGGAAGGAGTTACAAATCCAGATGCAGGAAACCTGAGAGTTTCAACAAAATAAACCCAAAAAGATATATGCCAAGGCACAGTCTACTGAAAATACTCAATAGTAAAGATAAAGGGAGAATTCTTAGAGCAGCAAAAGAAAAGTCAATATTCCCAAAAAAGGGAACCCTGAGAAAACTATCAGCAGATTTCTCCACAGAAACTACTGGTCATATGGAATTTACACTATTTCTACAAAATCCTGAATGGATAAGCCTTTCAAGGATACTTTATCTAGATATGCTATCACTCAGATTTTAAGAGGAATAAAGATTTTTTTCATATAAATGACAAATAAATTAATCTCCACTGAACCATCTTTCCAAGAAATATGTAAGGGAGTTCTATAAAAGGAAAAAAAGCATCATTTCGAAGTCAAAAGATACTTAAAAAGCTAAAATGTGGGAGAGAAGGGGAGTAATATTGGGATCTTTCAGAAACAGTTCAAGATTTACTGGAGAGACAGGAAAGCCTGTTGGGCACTGCCTTGCTTGCAACAGAACCAGGTTAGATCCCCGGCACCCGCCCTGCTCCCCACGCCTGCCAGGAGTTATCTCTGAGTACAGGGCCAGGAATAAGCTCTGAGTACCACTGGATACGCTTCCCTGTGCCCCCACCCAAAAAAGAGAATTACTTGCTTTAATTTAAAGTAGGCTATAAGCTTAGGGCCTTAGATGTAAACTTTATGTTAACCTGAAGACAAAGATACTTAGATAAAATTAATAAAAGGCAAATGGGACCTAATCACTCATAAATGACAGATATCAAAGTACAGAAAAGAGAATAAGTGGAGAACCAAGAAAGATATACTAAACTACTACTCCAAATCATAGAGAAAAAATAACAATAAATTCACTTATTTCAGTAATTCTGCTTAATGTTATTGACTTGAAATCACCAATCAAAAAGCAGAGAATAACAGGATAAATCAGAAAACAAAATGCAACTTTCAGTTGTCTATCGGAAATCTGCTGAGTTCAATGATAAACACAGGCTCAAGGTGAAAGGTTGCAAGACAGACCTTTTTCTGGCTTATACGCATGATAATTGGGTGTTTATGAATCTCTGTGGCTCATGCCTTCCTTTAACATTGCTAAGACATCAGCATATAGCAATTTGGTATGACAAAAGGGGGAAGGACCAGGAAACAATCATGCAGGCAATTAGTGGCCTAAAAAAGTAAGAGGGACAACAATACTATGGGAAAGACAATAAGAGACAGAGATGGACATTAAAGGATCATTCATCAAGAGGCTCCAATGTTTATTAAATGAATACAGTAAACAAGAGAGCACCAAAATGTGTATAGTAATTATTGACAAACTGAAGAAAGACACTGGCAGCAGCGCAATAGCAGCTGAAAACTATAACACCCCACACTTGCCAACGGACAGATCAACTAGACAGAAAACCAACAAGGAAACAACAGGCTTAAACAATCAGTTGAACCAGATGGGTTTAACAGACATTTACAGGAACCTCCACGCCCCACAGCTGACACTGCATTCTTCTCTTCTCTGATGCACATGGAACATTCTCCAGGACAGAACAGATGTTGGTATACAGACCAAAAAGTCAAGAATTCCTGAAAATGGAAATCTTTTCAATTACCTTTACCAATCACAATACTATAAAGGGGCAGGAGAGATAGTACAATGGGTAAGGCATTTGCCTTGCATGTGGTGAGCCCGGGTTTGATCCATGGCATCCCATATAGTGCCTAGAGCACTGCCAAGAGTAATTCCTGAATCCAGAGCCTGCAGTAACCCCTGAGCACTGCCAGGTGTGACCTAAATACAAACAAACAAACCCCCCAAAAGCATAATGCTGTAAAATTAGAAATCACTCATAAGAAGCAAATTGGAAAAATGCTAAATATATGGAGCGTAAACAACATTCTACTGAATCGAGTTGATGAGGATAGAAAATAAAAATTTAAAAATTCCTTGAAACAAACAGCAATGAAGACATGAACTATCAGAACATATGGGACATAGCAAAAGCAGTACTGAGAGGGAAGTTCACAATAATACAAAATTATTTCAGGAAACAAGGAAAAAAAATCTCAAATAGGCAATCTAATCACCCATGTGAAGGAACTAGAAAAATAAGAATAAATGAAATCTAAAGTCAGTGGTAGGTAAGAAAAAAAATTTTAAAAATTAAGTCAGTGGTAGGGAGGAAATAATAAAAATTTGAGCATACATAAATGACAAAGAAATCAAAGGCAATAAAAGAGATTAATGAAGCAAGAACCATTTCTTCAGAATAATAATCAAAACAGAAAAATCTTTAGTTCAGCTCACAAGGAAAAAAGAGAGAGAAATAAACCCCTAATAAATAAGATTAGAAATAAAAGAGAAGAAGCTATAATCAATAGCAGAATTGCAAAAGATCATAAGACACTGTTATGAACAACTTTATTCCTCTAACTTAGAACATTTATAAGAAATTGGAAAAACTACACATAATTCTACAACCTTCCATGACTGAACCAGGAGAAAATAGAACACTAGAATAAACCAACTACAGAGAAAGTGAAAAGTGACCAAAAGTCCCCCCAAAAACAAAAATTCAAGATCATGTATTTTCATTATGTGCCGTGTTCTACCAAATTTTCATTGATAAATTACTAGCTGTCCCTCTCAAATTCCTCAAAAACATTGAGAGAGAGAAATTCTTCCAAACACACTGTATGATGCCAACATCACCCTGGTATAAAAAAAATGATTAGTGATATCACCAAAAAAAGGAAATTATAGATCAGCATCCCTTATACACATAGGTACAAAGATCCTTAACAAAATATTAGCAAATCAAATTCAACAATGTCATCCGTTAAAACTAAGCTGAATTCATTCTTGGTATACAAAGTTAATTCAACATATACAAATCGATTCATATAATGTACCAGTTCCAGAAACTGGAAAACTTAAAAATCACATGACCATATCAATATATCTAGAGAAAGCTTTCCAAAAAATTCAAAAATTTGCTTACAATTTAAGAAAAAGCACTCGTTAAAATGTGGATAGAAGGAACATCTCTCAACATAGTAAAGAACACATCTGACAAACCCATAGCTAATACCATACTCGATAGTGAAAAACAGAAAGTTTCCCCCCAAGATCAGACCACAAGACAAGGATGTCCACTCTCGCCACTATTATCCAACATAGTACTAAAAATACTACTCAAAGCACTCAGGCAAGGAAAAGAAATAAAAGTGATTTAAATTTCAAAAGAAGTAAAATTATTTCTATGTATAGGTTTTTTTATACAGAAAAAAATCCTAAAGGCTCAACTCTAAAACTATAAAATTGACAAACGTATACAGTAAAGTGGCAGGCTATAATCAATATATAAAATTCTGTTGCATTTCTCTCTTTTTTTGTTAATTTTGTTTGTTTTTGTTTGGGGGTCATACCTGGTGATGTTCAGGGATTACTCCTGGCTTTTTGCTCCAGTATCACTCCTAGCAGTGCTTGGAGACCATATTCCCATATATGGTCATTGATCAGGTATCAAACCAGGAAAGCTATGTGCAATGCAAGTGCCTTGTCCACTGTACTATCTTTCTGGTCCCCAAATCTGTTGCATTTCTATGTGTAAGCTATGAAGTAGACAAGAAAGAAAGTAAAGAAAGCAATCCCATTTATGATCACATCTAAAAGAATTGAGTACCTGGTAATAAAACTAACAAAAGAGGTAAAAGTCTTCATCCGAAACTCTAAGTCTGGAACTGAGGATGTAGCTCATTGTAGAGTGTTTGTCTTGTATGTGTGAAACACTGAGTTCATGTCCCATAAACCAAAACCAAAACAAAAAGCTCTAAATTACTGTTCTTTAGAAGACACAAGGAGGTAGAAAGCTATCTCTTACTCATGGATTGGGAGAATCAATATCCTGGAGGTGCTCATCTTACCAAGAATCATTACACAGCTTCAACATGATATTTATCCAAATCCCAACTATATCCTTCGAGGAAATAGAAAAAAATGACTGAAATTCATGTGGAAGTACACACACACATACAGACAGACAGACAGAGACACACACACACACACACACGAATATCTACAGCTTCCATATTTCTATACTAAATACAAAAGAAGAAAAATGAAAGGGCCATGCTCTAACCATATTACAAACCTATAGTAATCCAAAGGGCATGTTGCTAAGGTCAAAACAAGTCTCACAGGAAGCCGGTGTGATTGTACAGGAGGTAGGGTGTTTGTCTTGCATGTGGCCGACCCAGGTTCCATTCCTGGTCCTATTCCTGGTCCAACAACTCCCACGAGGAATGAACCCTGAACATACAGCCAGGAGTAAGCCCCGAGTACAGCTGGCTGTGGCCTCCAAACAAAACAAATCAAAAAACAACCCAAAGAACAATGGAAACAAACAGACAGCAATCAACCCCAACACAAAGCAATCCCCACACAAATGTACAGTTAACTTAGGATCAAAGAGCTAGGAGCATAAAATGGGGAAATGAACATCTCTTTGCCCACAGCTACCACCACGTGGACTCACATTGCAGTCCTGCTTGACCCATTCCTGACTAAATCTCTCAGAAGATGCATGCCAAGCCGCTCAAATTTATGGAACTGCCAGTCCCTGCAGCTGAAAACTCACGGGCACCCTGAGGAGGCAAGCACCACCTGCAAGGCCTTCCTCCCCACCAAACCTATCCCCAGTGTAAGCGTGAAGGAGGCCCAGTCCCCATCCTGCAGAAGCCCCACAGGGATGTGGGTCAGCAGCACCCACACTCCACCACTGCAGCCATGCCAAGGGCTCAACTGCACGGCTTCACAAATACTTTCTGCAGAGACGACAAACAAATCTTCCAGGGCGGCCATGTTCTTATCCGCTGGATCTTTACTGCCCTCGTGATTTACCTGAGGTGTCAGAGCGCGGAGAGCCCAAGCAGAATCTGAAACGCCTGAGCCAACCATTTTGAGTTTACTCTAGGGCGAAAAGATTATTTGAGGGGCTGGAATGATAGCACAGCGGGTAGTGCATTTGCCTTACGTGCAGCCGACCTGGGTTTGATCCCCGGCATCCCATATGGTCCCCCAAGCACCACCAAGGGTAATTCCTGAGTGCAGAGATAAGAGTAACCCGCAAGCATCGCCGGGTGTGACCCAAAGAAGCAAAAAAAAAAATTATTTGATCATCTGCATTTGGAGGCAACCAAAATTCAGGGACAACACTGGTGGGAAGAGGGTTCTCTGTCTGGGATAAGAAATGGGGCCTTCTTCTGGTGAGCAACGCGGCCGGAGAATGCTCCGGACCCGAGATGGGGCCAGCAACACTGGGGATCCAGATGGAGGAGGTACAGCCAGCACACCTTCTCCAGATGGAGCCCCAGCGACACTGAGCAGCAACTAACACGGCTCCAGGACGCGGGACTGGGACAAGTCCGAATCGAGTTTGAGATGTTGTGCTCCAGGAATTCTAAAGATTTTAGACCTTTTCTAAAATCTGAAAACATACAATCTTTTAATGGAAAACTAATTATCAAATGCTTCCTTGGTAGTAGAGCTGTCTTTCTTGGTGGGAAACTCCAACAACAATAGTGAGTTTTGTATTGAAATATGGAACGTAATGAAGGTAAAGAGAAAATGAAGTGAAATTCATCAGTTATACAGTTGGGGATGGGGGCGGGGGAGGGGAGCATACTGGGGTTTCTGGTGGTGGAATATGGGCACTGGTGAATGGATGGGTGTTTGAATATTGTATAACTGAGACATAAACCTGAGAACTTTGTAACTTTCCACATGGTGATTCAATAAAAATTTAAAAAAAAGAAATGGGGCCTTGGCATTTTGGAAAACAATATGGATGATTCTCAAAAGATTAAAAATTGAGCTCCCATTTGACCCAGCAATACCACTTCTGGGAATATATCCTGGGGATGCAACAAAGTATAATAGAAATGACATCTGCACTTGTATGTTCATTGCAGCACTGTTTACAATAGCCAGAATCTGGGAAAAACCCAAGTGCCTGAGAACAGATGACTGGCTAAAGAAACTCTGGTACATCTACACAATGGAATACTATGCAGCTGCTAGAAAAGATAAAGTCATGAAATTTGCATATAGATGGATCAACATGGAAAGTATCATGCTAAACGAAATGAGTCAGAAAGAGAGGGACCGACATAGAAAAACTGCACTCATCTGTGGAATATAAAGTAACAGAATGGGAGACTAACAACTAAGATTATTAAAGACTAGTACTGGGAGGATTACTCCATAGCCTAGAAGCTGGCCTCACATACTGAGAGAAAAGGCAGTTCAGTTAGAGAAGGGATCACCAAGTAAATGGTGCTAGGACAACCCGCTTGGGATGGGAGAGGCATCCTGAAAGCAGACTATAGACTGAACATGATGGCCACTCAATACCTCTATTGCAAACCACAACACCCCGAGAGAGAGAGAGAGAGAGAGAGAGAGAGAGAGAGAGAGAGAGAGAGAGAGAGAGAGAGAGAGAGAGAGAGAGAGAGAGCAAAAGGGAATGCCCTGCCACAGAGGCATAGTGGGGGGAGGGGGAACAGGGTGGGGATGGTGGGAGGGATACTGGGACCATTGGTGGTAGAAAATGGGCACTGGTGGAGGGATGGATACTTGATCATTGTATGACTGAGATGTAAGCACGGAAGTTTGTAAGTTTGTAACTGTACCTCACGGTGATTCACTAATTAAAAATATAAATAAATAAATAAATAAAAGAAATTAAAAAGAAATTTTAAAAAATGGGGCCTTGTGGCTGGAGCGATAGCACAGCGGGTAGGGCATTTGCCTTGCACGCGGCCAACCTGGTTTGATTCCCAGCATCCCATAGGGTCCCCTGAGCACCGCCAGGAGTAGTTCCTGACTGCAAAGCCAGAAGTAACCCCTGTGCATTGCTGGGTGTGACCCAAAAAGCAAAAAAAAAAAAAAAAAAAAAAAAGAAGAGGAAAAAGAAATAGGACCTTATTCTTTTAAAATTTTATTTTTATAAAGTTGTTCATGGTGATTTATTACATTCAGTATTCCAACACCAATCTCACCACCATTACACATTCCCACCACTAACATTTCCAATTTTCCAATCCACCACTCAAGCCTGCCCAAATTAGCAGGCCCTAAATAATTTATTCTGTATTGCTTGTTATAAATAATTAGCAAAATGACCAAAAAAGATTTCCTGAGAAGAAAGTTTGTGAAGAGAGTTGTATCTCACCCTGGAGCCATTAGGCCCTTGTATAAGATATTACTAACATGTTACAGGTTGAGCCTTGTGTGCCAATATTTTTTAATCGAGAACGGTTGCCTACTACTTTACATCCCATCCAATGTGGTGTGCAAATCTTTTTTTTTTCTTTTTGGGTCACACCCAGCAATGCACAGGGGTCACTCCTGGCTCTGCACTTAGGAATTAACCCTGGCGGTGCTCAGGGGACCATATGGGATGCTGAGAATCGAACCCGGGTTGGCCGAGTGCAAGGCAAACGCCCTACCCACTGTGCTATCTCTCCAGCCCCGTGGTGTGCAAATCTTAGTACATCAGTGATGTAGAGTTTGAGATGTTGTGCTCCAGGAATTCTAAGATTTTGAATGGGGTGATAAAGCTGTAGTTAAACTTTTAACTGGATGGTGACTTTGGGGTCCAGAAGCATCTCTGCATCTTGTTGCTCTCTTCTGGGATTTATTTGTGAGTCTCTGGATAATGGCCATTGATGAGCTTATATGGCACCAGAGACAGTTTGTGGGCATGACCTTGGGGCTCCCAGAAGAATGGGGGCTGGGGAAGGTCGCCCATCCCTGACTTCATGAGAGCCTGGAGATTTCAGTCACAAAACCCATATACCTGAGTTTTTCCAACAGATTCCAAGCCTGTGGAGCCGTGAGCACAGCAGCAATTGGATTATGGAGGTTTTCAATTGCCAGGACTCTGTCAGGGTGGGCGGTGGGCTTACCCGCCCCTTCGGGTACCCTGGATATGAGACTCAGCCTGGCATGGGGTCCGGAGGCATCCTGAAAATTAATGTTTTAGCAGCATTGAAAACAAACAAGGGGCCAGAGCAATAGTATGGGGGAAGGACATTTGCCTGCTCGCAGACAACTGGTCCCTGGCATCCCATATGGTCCCTCAAGTACTGCCAGGAGTAATTCCTGAGCACAGAGCTGGGAATAACCTCTGAGCATTCCCAGGTATTCAAAAAAAGAAAACAAAATAAAAAGAACGTGGGGCTGGAGCAATTAGAGGTTAGGGTGTTTGCCATTGCACATTGGATTCTATGCCTAGCACTGCATATGGTCATCTGAGCACCACCAGAAGGAAACCCGGAGCACTGGCAGAGTGAACAACGGTAGCACTGTAGCAATATCATCCTGTTGTTCATTGATTTGCTCGAGTGGGCACCAGTAACACCTCCATTGTGAAACTTGTTACTGTTTTTGGCATATCGAATATGCCACGGGTAACTTGCCAGGCTCTGCCGTGTGGGCGGGATACTCTTGGTAGCTTGCTGGGCTCTCTGAGAGGGACAGAGAAATCGAATCCAGGTCAGCTGCGTGCAAGGCAAACGCCCCACCTGCTGTGCTATCGCTCCAGTCCTAGGCCAAATAACAAGAACAAAAGCACAAAATCCCATTAATCCAAAAAGAAATTAGTACAGCGGGTAGGGCACTTGCCTTGCATATGGCCAACCTGGATTCTGTTCCCGGCATCCCGTATGGTGCCCTGAGCCCCACCAGGAGTGATTCCTGAGTGCAGAGCCAGGAGTAACCCCTGAGCATTGCTGGGTGTAGCCCAATCCCCAAGCCCCAAGCCCCGTAGCCCCCAAAGATGCAGTAACATATAATGGAATGCTCCTCGGCCATGAGGAAAAATGAAATCTTGCCTTTTGCAGCAACATGGATAGATCTTGAGGAGTCGTGCCAAGTTAAATAAACCAAAGACAGAAAGACAAATAATCAGATGCACTCGCTTATTCAGGGACATAAAAAAAGCAAAACAAGGGGACCAATCAGACGAAGGGAAGCAAGTCCTCGGCTCAGGTGTGGAGCGGTGAGGCTGGGAGGGGCAGGGGAGAAGCGAGGGTCAGTGCACTCTGCCGGAGCTTTGTCAGCACTTGGTGGCGTGGTAACTGAAGAGGCAGGAAATTGTGTCTCTAGTGGGCTGGAGCGAGAGTGCAGTGGGGAGGGTGTTGGCCCTGCACAGGGCTGACCCAGGTTTGATCCCCAGCATCCCATATGGTCCCCTGAGCCACACCAGGAGTGGATTCCTGAGTGCAGAGCCAGGAGTAAGCCCTGTGCACAGCCGGGTGTGCCTCAAAAACAAAACAAAAATAAAAAACATGTAGTCATGTAAACTAATGCGATCTAAAAAAATTTCAAGAAGATGAGCCAGTGTGATAATATAGCAGGTAGGGCGTTTGCTTTGCACTTGGCTGACTTGGTACGAGCTCCAGCACCCATATGGTCTCCTGAGCCCCACCAGGAGTAATTCCTGAGCACAGAGCCAGGAGCAACCCCTGAGCATAACAGGTATGGCCCAAAACCAAACAAAAAATTTCAAGAAGGGGCTGGAGTGATAGCACAGCGGGTAGGGCGTTCGCCTTGCGTGCGGTCGACCTGGGTTCGATTCCCAGCATCCCATATGGTCCCCTGAGCATCTCCAGGAGTAATTCCTGAATGCAAAGCCAGGAGGTAACCCCTATGCATTGCCGGGTGTGACTCAAAAAAAAAAATTCAAGAAGAGATTATCATTGAGGGGCTGGGAGATTCTCAGCACTTCATAGTCCCCCAGACATCACTTAAGCAGCAGCAAATCCTGGGTCCTGAGGCCCAATGGGACCCCTGGACCTATTTAGCCCCACTGCTGTAATTGGTGAGACAAGGGCATCACGTGGATGGCCTTCTTACTCCACACCACACTTCCCAAGCCTGTTCCCCAGCATATGTATGAAGTATGAAGGAGGCATTGGGTTACTCAAGGAGAAGGGCATTCTTCAGAAAACATGGCCAATATTCCTCTCCCAAGATGTCACGTAGGAAAGACAAGGAACTGCCATCAAGAGAAGACGGGAGAGCTAAGACAATGAAGTGAAAAGTGGCATTCGGCAAGGGATCCTGGACAGAAAACTGTGAGTGGAAACTAGTAAAACCAAAGCATGTACTTGAGTTAGCTAGGAATGCGCCAGAGTTGGTGTTTCTGTTGTAACAAATTTAGGGTAATTCAAAGTAAGGTTAAATATTGACCATGGGGAAAACTGAGTGAGGAACATATAGGATGTCCTGTGCCATCCTCACAACTTTCTTATGGACCTAAAGTAATTCAAACAATTATTTTTAAAAAAATAATCTATCAGATTGCAAAAAATAAGAGTAAAGTTATCACTTTATTACCGGATAAAGTGCTAGGAGATAGGGCCAAGGAGACATCACAGGGGTTAGGCAAGGTTCTTGTCTGTACATGCCCAGACCCAGTTTTGATTCCTAGCAATTCATATGGTGCCCTGAGCACGTCCAGGAGGGATCCTGAGCACAGGGCCAGGAGTAGTACCGGGTGTGGCCCCAAAACAAACAAGCAAAAAGATGGGGAGTGTACAATGCCGGTAAAGTTGTAAATTAATCAACCACTTAAGGAAATGATTGGTATTATAAAATATTATATTTTTATTTTTATCAATGATCCTGAATAGATTAGAGAGGGGAAGAAGAAAAGACAGATGACTTATACAATGGAATACTATGCAGCTGTTAGAAAAAAGGAAGTCAAGAATTTTGTAGTTAAGTGGATGGGCATGAAAAGTTTCATGCTGAGTGAAATGAGTCAGAAAGAGAGAGACAGACATAGAAAGACTGCACTCATCTATGGTATATAGAATATCAGAGTGGGAGATTAATACCCAAGAACTGTAGAAATAAGTACCAGGAGGTTGACCCCATGGCTTCGAGGCTGGCCTCATGTTCCGGGGAAAGGGCAACTCAGAGAAGCGATCACCAACTACATTGTAGTTGAAGGCCATGTGGGGGAAGGGAGTTGCGGGCTGAATGAGGGCTAGAGACTGAGCACAGCGGCCACTCAACACCTTTATTGCAAACCACAACAGCTAATTAGAGAGAGAGAACAGAAGGGAATGCCCTGCCACAGTGGCAGGGTGGGGTGGGGGGGAGATGGGATTGGGGAGGGTGGGAGGGACGCCGGGTTTACGGGTGGTGGAGAATGGGCACTGGTGAAGGGATGGGTTCCCGAACTTTGTATGAGGGAAGTATAAGCACAAAAGTGTATAAATCTGTAACTGTACCCTCACGGTGATTCTCTAATTAAAAATAAATAAATTATAAAAAAAAATAAAAATAAAATGCAAGTTTAAAAAAAAAAAAAAGAAAAGACAGATGACAGATGATACTATCCTGGTCCTGAAGAAGTTTAGAGACATACATAAATATTTCTAGGCTACAAAAAATTAAAATCCATTCACCTACAGTGAGCTTAAAAATAAACTGGCATAATTCATTCAAGAGAGTCTCTTGCCCGCATGCCTGGCTATCTTCCCCAGGGCCCCTCAGATGGGGATGGGCTCCAGCTTTCCTCCCCACCCCGAGCAGAGCTCCTAGCGGCCGAAGACCACCGGAACTTAGCTACAGCCATGCTCGAGGCCCCTCTCCACATGTTCGGACAGGCCTCATGCATGAAGGTACCAGCAGAGGAACCCGGGTGTGTGTAATCCCATCAACGGCCAACATCCAGAGAAAGACTTAAAAGCAAGCTCTCAGAAGCGTGGCCGCTTTGTGGCCGCACGATATCCTGTAGCCTACTTCTCCCTCTGGGAGAAACTGGCAAGCTCTGAGAGTTTCCTGCCCACATGGGACAGCCTTGCAAGCTTCCCATGGTGTATTTATATGCTAAATCCAGTAACAAGCTGGATCTCATTCCCCTGACCCTGAAAGAGCCCCCAATGTGACATTGTTGGGAGGGCCGAGTCGAGATAGACTTCTAAGATCTCAGGGAAAGGACAAAATGAGAGGTTACTGAGCCCACTCAAGAAATTGGAGATTAACGGGATTTCGTGATCGTGATCCTGAATTCATTCAATGGCATATTGTAAAAACGTTAATAACGAACGCATCCTCAGATATTTCAGTGCAGAAATAGCTTTCCAACCTAATGATAGAGCGAAAGAAGAAACTTCACTTGTATCATTGGTCATCCCGTTGATCTTTGACTTGCTCGAGCGGGCGCCAGTAACGTCTCCATTTGTCCCTGTCGAGTGCTACTGGTATCTGCTCGCTTCAAGAACAGGAAGAGCCTCAAACCAAATCGCATTACGTGTCCGGCCCATCTGATTTTTGACGCTTTGGCAAACAAGACAGCATCCCTGATTCTTGATCATCGACAGGGGTCAGAACTCCAGATTCCTTCTCTCATTTGAGTGAAATGTGATAGTCCAAGCATAGTTCTTTTGATTCCTCTTTGGGATACCTAAATAGTGTTCTCGTCCTGTTTTTGTAGGGCCCAGGTCTCTGAGGTGTATGTTAGTACAGGAAGAACGGTGGAGTTGAAAAGATGTGCCTGGAGCTGGAACTTCTTCGTCCTCTTAACCACTTCTTCAATGTTCTTGAAGGCATTCCACGCTGCTCTCTTCCTCCTGCACAGTTCTGGCGCCAAGTCATTCCTCATGTTGAGTTCTCAATCCAGGTACACATAGCTGCTGCATTCGGAGATGTTTGTTCTATGGAGAGCAAATGGAATGTCAGGGACTAGTTTGTTTTTCATGAACATTGTCTTGGTGAGATTCAGCTGCAGTCTGACCTTTCCACACTCTCGGTCAAAGTCGGCCAGCATTTGTGCCACTTGGCTAATGTTTGGTACTATTAGAAAGGATGTCATCAGCAAAGCGGAGGTGGTGTAGTTGCCGACCGTCTATCTTCACTCCCATTCCTTCCCATTCCAGTCATTGCATGATGTTCTCGAGGGTGGCACTGAAGAGTTTTGGTGAAATGGTATCACCCTGCCGCACCCCTCTCTTTACATCAATGATCACTTCCTTGTAGAATGGTGAGATCCTGGTGGTGAATCTGCAATGCAGCTCATGGAGGATCTTGATGTACTGAGTTTGAATGCTCTGTTTGGCTAGAGCTTCGATGACCACTTCAGTCTCAACAGAATCGAAGGTCTTCTTTAAATCAATGAATGTTAGACAGAGCGGCATCTTGAACTCTAGCAATTGAAGCATTGAAGACCAAACTTCAATGAGCTTGGTCACCGTGTGGATATGGTCGATCGTGCTGAAAGAAGAAACTCAAGGAAGAATTACATTAGATGTAACTTCTTTACACAAAATTCAAAAAAGATGAAAATTATATAGTGATTCACACATAGATGATAAACTTCCTTTTCCGTGATTTCTTTGGTTTTGTGGGGAGCACACTCAGTGGTGCTGGACTGCTCCTGGGTCAGAGTTCAGGGGTGCTCCCAAGCAGTGCTTGGGGGTCTTTTGTGCCAAGGATCAAAACCCAGCCTCCAGCATGCAAAGCATGCACTCGATTATTTGAGCTATCTCTCCGGCCATGATAAGCTAAAAATAATAATAACAATTTTTGAAGGGTTACACCCACTCAGGCACTACTCCTAGCTATAAATTGGAGTGGGTGGTGGTCACTTGATCAATTGTGGTGGTTCCCTGGGGTCAATGTGGTGTTGAGAATCTCTTTTTGTTTGTTTGTTTGTTTGTTTTGGGGTCACACTCCTGGCTCTGCACTCAGGAATCACTCCTGGCAGTGCTCAGGGACCATATGGGATGTTGAGGATCATACCTGGGTTGGCCACATGCAAGGCAAGCACCCTACCCACTGTACTATCTCTCTGGTCCCTGTTGAATTATCTTTGCCCCCACACCTTCGCCTTTTGTTTTTTAATTTTGGCTTTTGTGCCACACCTGACAATGCTCAAGGTTAATTCCTGGCTCTGCATTCAGGAATCACTCCTGGCAGTGCTCAGGAACCATTTGGGATACGAGGGACCAAACTCGGGTTGGTCACATGCAGTGCAAATGCTTACCTGCTGTACTATCTCTCTAGCCCCTCTTTTGTTTCAATAATATGTCTTTAATGAAGGTGTGGCTAGAACAAAACTCAGGAGAGTGAGTGGTTGCCTTGAATGTCATCAGCAAATGGTTATGAATGTCCTATTTTTAAAAACTTGTTTTTATTTATTGAGATTCCTTGGTTTACAATAGTATTAATATTAGTTTCTAATGTACATAATCCTAACACCACACCCATCACCAGGATCCCAATGTTTCTCCCTCTCAACCCCCACCTCCAACTCATTTGTGTGGATCCATTCTCCCGTTTTGTTTTCTTTGGCCCTTTGTTGCTACCTGGCTGTGTATCTTTTAAGTCCCATGCCAGAGAGAGATCATTCTGTATCTACCCCGTCCTTCGGACTGACTTCACTCAGCATGATATACTCCAGTTCCACCCATATTGCTGCACATAACAGGGCTTTGATATTTCTCAGAGCTGCATAGTATTCCATTGTGTATGTATACCACAACTTCTCGATCCTGAATGTCTTACTTCTTCATCTGGGTGATTACTAGCTGTCTTATTTAACATTATTCTTTCAATTTGTGTGTCTTATACACTTTCCTATGCATGGGTTTCCCTAAAAAATAAAATGAAAAGAGTGTAGGACAATCTGTTCCTCTAGCACTTGCCTTGCCCTAGGTGCTCATTCTGCAGACTCAGAAAGCAGTCAAGTCTGCACCATGCAGACTACCTTGACCACCAGCACAGTCTTTGAGCAACTCTCCCTGACCTGGATAACTCAAACTCAATCAACAACCACGTGCCAAGCACTCTGATGCATGGTGGATGTAGCAGGTTTAAGATCAAGAACCTTTTCCCTCAACAAGGCTCTCTGCCCAGATGTGACCCCAAGCGGCCGCACTGGAACGGCTCTTCCATTCCTGAATGCCCATGATCCTGGAGGCCAACTAACTACTTTCAGCACCTTGAAGAAATGCCTCTGGACTGTGAACTAAGCTATGGCCCCATGCTGCTCCGGGAGGGGAAAGGTTTTTCTCTCTTGACCTTTACTTTCCCCAGTGGTGGTGTGGCGACCACCATCTTTTAAGGCCCACTAAACAGTGAGGTTGCAGTGATGCGACTTCTGGCAGAAATTTCTCTGGACTTTATTACTAAAATACCAGAAATCCAAAACCGCATGGCCACGACCTCATATGCTCTCCATTCTCAGCAATGAAAAACAAATTATCAAATGATGCCTTTTCAGCAGATCTGATTGTTGGGGGAAAATTCCAAATAATAATAGTGAGTTTCCCGTTGAAATATTGAATGTAATCAAAGTAAAGAGAAAGTAAAGTGAAAATCATCAGCCACACAGGCGGGGGACGGGGTGGGGGTGGGGGTGGGGGTGAGGTATACTGGGGTTCTTGGTGGTGGAACATGTGCAATGGTGAAGGGATGGGAGTTTGATCATTGTATGACTGAGACTTAAGCCTGAAAACTTTGTAACTTTTCACATGGTGATTCAATAAAAAATTAAAAAAAAAAGAACCTTTTCCCTCAACAAGCTGACATTATAATCCAGTGCAGGGGAACAGACAAGTGTGTCAATAAACAGGATGTGCTCAGGTGCACATTCTCATAAGACGGATACAGCTGCGCAGGGCCGGCTACTAGCTCAGCAGGCTGGGGTGCATGCAAGAGGCCTGTGTCAGTCCCTGACATATGGTGCCCAAGTACCAGCAGGGAGCTACCCTCCAAAAACACAGAGCCAGGAATGGTCCTTGAGCACTCCTAAGTGTGGCTCAAAAATCAAAAAGCAGGAAAGTTAGTAATGGGGACTGGAGAGATAATAGAGGGGTAAGACGTGGCCTTGGATGCAACCACACCTGATTGGTTCCCCGAACCACATAGGGTCCCCTGAGCACTGAGCAAGGAGTGAGCAGCGTTGGGTGTGTCCCCACGACAAAAATAAATAGATCAATGAAAAACTAAGCAATGAAGGGAAATTTCTGTCATTTTTAGGTTGTCTCTCTGGTCTTTCTTCCCCTTTTATGATCCTCAGCATTCTTGGTAAGCCTCTGATGAGATCACCTGAAGTTGTCCTACAGATAAGTGATGGCCTGTTTATTAAATTTGTATCTTCTTACTGTGTTTCATATTGGGTAATGTCCATTACCATCAGTAAATGCACCGATCTTTCTTCTGAGATGCTTAATCTGCTGTTAATATCATTTGATACTGATAGATGATAACTCGGACTTTATAACTTTTGCCTCCTGAAATTCAATTTGGGTCTTTTAAACTACACTGTACGTCTCCATTTAATATTTTAATATATACAAAAATGCAGTTATAACAAATGCTTAATACCCTTATCTGATAAACTGTGAATCCTACTTTTAGAAAAAATGTTTTTCTCAACTGTAAGGAAAGAGAAAGTCTTGTCTTTTTTATTTTGACAAGGGGCAACTCGAGAGTGTCTTTTTTTTCTTTTTGGGTCACACCTAGCGATGCACGGGGGTTACTCCTGGCTCTGAACTCAGGAATCACCCCTGATGGTGCTCAGGGGACCATATGGGATGCTGGGAATCGAATCTGGGTCGGCCGAGTGCAAGGCAAACTCCCTACCCGCTCCAGCCCCAGGAGAGTGTCTCATCAAGAGAAATAAGTCAGAGGGAGAAAGGCACATACCAAATCATCACACCAACGTGTGGCATAAAAATAAACAAAGCAAAGGAACGAACAAAGTCTGATGAAAATAAGTAAATCCTTAGACTGACCCCAGGAGGGGTTGCCAAGGAGTAGGGGACAAGGTTGACAGAGAGGACTGAGTGGACCCGCACTCCGGTGGTGGACGTGGTGTAAGAACATTGTACCCCTCAAACATAAATGTCTACACTCTTGTAAATCAACATTACCTCAGTAAAAATAAACGTTACAAAAGAGTAGTTTTTTTTTAAAAAAATAACTTTAAGAATAATTATTCTTAATTATTTTATGGGACTAGTGATAGCACAGCAAGTAGGGTGTTTGCCTTGCATGCAGCTGACAGGGTTCGATTTCTCCATCCCTCTCGGAGAGCCCGGCAACCTACCAAGAGTATCTTGCCCGTACGGTAGAGCCTGGTAAGCTCTCTGTGTCGTATTCGATATGCCAAAAACAGTAACAAGTCTCACAATGGAGACGTTACTGGTGTCCTCTCGAGCAAACCGATGAACAACAGGACGACAGTGCTACAGTGCAGTACTAATTATCTTAAGAAAGATTAATTTTAGTTTGATTGTCATTATTTCAGCGGTTCTGGGGATTGAACTCAGAACTTTACACAAGCAAGCAAAGTTCTCTGTTGCTAAGTCACATCCTGGCAATCTTGCTTTTTTTTTTTTTTTGGGGGGGGGGAGGCAGACCCATTGATACTCAGGGGTTACTGCTGGCTCTGCACTCAGATGGTGCATCATTCCTGGGAATTATATGGGCTTCTGGTGATTGAACTCAGGTCAGCTGCATGCAAGGCAAGAGCCCTACCTGCTGTACTATGGATCTAGCCTCAATCCTGCACTTTTTTGGGGTAATCTTTTTATTTATTTATTTATTTATTTTGGTTTTGGGGCCACACTTGACATTGTTCAGGGCTTACTCCTGGATCTGTATTTAATTATCACTCTTGTTAGGGCTTGGGGGACCATATGGGGTGCTGGGATTGAACTTGAGCTGCCCGTGTGCAAGGCAAGTGCCCTACCCACTCACTGGATATCTCTCCAGCCTCATGATCTTTGTCATTGATTGTTTCCCTACTTTTTTATATTTACTGAATGCTAACAGTTATAAATATTACTGTTAAGAATTGGGTCTCCCTTTGCTCTACCTTTGAGCTGAACATTCTTGGTCCCCTTAGGTGAAAAGTTTTTGAGAAGTCCATTTCTATGTTGTTATTTTAAAATAAAATGAAACAATTAAGTTCTCTTGAAAAAGTCATATAAGCCATGTGGAGTGGGGAAGCTGAAAATCTGGTGATCAACCACATGCCACACACCAGTGAATGAAGCACTAGAACATGCCTCATTACCCCCCTGAGCATCTTTTTTTTTTTTTTTCTTTTTGGGTCATACCCGGCGATGCACAGGGGTTACTCCTGGCTCTGCATTCAGGACTTACCCCCAGTGGTGCTCAGGGGACCATATGGGATGCTGGGAATTGAACATGGGGTGGCTGCCTGCAAGGCAAATGCCCTACCTGCTGTTCTATTGTTCCAGCCCCCCTCCTGAGCATCTTTATCTGAGACAATTCCAGACTGTACCTTTCTGTCACCTACCTCTCTTACTCTCATTCCTCCCACTGATTAATCCACATACCTATAGCTTGCTTTCTCTCCAAACTCTGAGAATCAAATAGAAATGTATTCACAATCATGTACTTGTCTACTTGCTGATGGGAATTGTAAACAAGCAATTCTTTTAGAAGAGAAACTGGTGGTTAGAAGACAGAAAAGAAAAGAACTTTTTTTTTAAAATTGACCTTTCAATTTTTCTACCCTGGTGTATGTGTGTATGAAAAAATAATAAAGTAATATGCTACAAAAAAAAGAATTGGGTCTCTTTGTTTCTATAAGTGTTTTTATTCTTTAAATTAATATACTTTTCTAGCAGTTTTAGAAAATTTCCATATACCCCCTTGCCCATCCAATTGCCCTATTATTAAGGTCTTTATAAATAACCTCAAACCTTGTAAGACAATACTTAAATTACTAAGGAACAGTTGGACCTTTGAGTGGCATTTCTTGTTAATTTCAAGTGTGTGACTGAGGTGGGGGTGGGGGGAATCTCTCAGCAGTGCTCAGGATGCCCAGGACCTCCTCACAGGGATACTCAGTCTCTCAGGCAGGCAGTTCAACCAAAGGCCTTGAGGATGCAGTGCTTCTTGGGGGTCACTCAGCCACCCTGGCAGTGCTCAGGCGCCACCAGCAACCTCCCTGGTGGTCTAGTGGTTAGGATTCAGTACTTTCTCCGGTGCCACCAGGCCACATTCAGATGTTGGGAGAACCCAGCTGACAGTATTCAAAGCGATTACCTTAACCCCTGTACTATCTCTCTCCAGCCCTGAGATAGTTCTTTTAAGATTTTCAGGCAAGAGCAGCCTTGAGGCTACAGTTTGTTATTTCTCACCACTTATAGGCAACACTCTTCTGAGTACTCTACCGCAGGGTTATGAAATATTGGGTTTTCCAGACGGGCTGCTGGTGGGAAGAGACGTTCTCGAGCTGTGTGGATGCCAGCCCTGCTGGAGCTAACCCTGTGGGTGCAGCGGGGAAGTTCTTTCCCGAGTCCCAGGTGGCTTTCTCCTGCAAACACTATGGTCAATTCTGTGGGATTCGCAGGGAGACCTGTAGGTCTCAGAGGGCGGGCCCAGGACGCGCTCTCTGGGCAGTGCCTTGTCCTGCCCATTCTATAGGCCTCAGCCTCCCTGGGTCTAGCTCAATCTTTTCAACTCAAGACCTGCCCGAGTTCTCCCTACGCGATGGTAGGGTAAGTTTGTCTCCTGGGTTTGTTTCTACTTATCAAGAATGGCCCTTCACTGTTGCCCGATGTTTCAGCATCTTGAAAACCACTGCTTTATACGTTGTGGGGGGGATGTCATTATTCCATATTGGTCAGAATCAGACCACTGTCTTAAGAATCATATTGAGGCACACCTGCTGGTTTGAAGGAACTAGTAGACAAAGATTGAGATGGGGAGAGAAGGGAGGGAAGAAGCCCTGCGTGGAGGCCAGAGCCTACCTCCTTTCTTGCTCATCCTCTGGCTTACGGGGTGGCTCAGCTGCTTCCTCCTTCAACCTGGGCTCTCATCTGGACCAGCTCCAGGGAGAGACTGAGTCTGTGTCCCCTGCCCGGGCCCCTCTCTCTTTAGCCAGGCTCTACCTCCCTATGGCCATGCCACTGGTTGGGAAATTGGATTGTTGTTAGGTTCCTGAGAGTGGGATGCCTATGAAATTTATCAGTTAAAATGGTTCAAATTAATAACAACAATGATGTCCTGTTGCTTCATTTATTTAAACTGTAGTAATCCGGAAAAGTCGTCAGTCCAAAATGACTCATTCCCTGAGAGTTCTAAATAAGATTCTAAAATCACCATGTAAGGTTTTCCTGCACTTTGAAGAGGCAGAACAAATGACAGCAGAGATGGGCACAGTCCCCTGGGTCCATAGTGGCTGATACACAAACACTGCACAATAACATCCTCATCCAAAACAATCAGAAATAAGGGTGTCTTTTTTTTTTTTTGTAACACCGTTGTGCATTTCATTTAAAAACTTTTTTTAATGTAGGAGTACTGCTATTTATTCAACCATTGATTAAGCTGATTGAATTGGGCATGAACTCCATTTTTTAAAAAATCGAATCACTAAGAGATAGTTACAAAGCTTTCATGTTCGAGATTCAGCCGTACAATGATTGAACACCCATCCCTCCAGCAGTGCACACTTTCCACCACCAGTGTCCCCAGTATATCCCCCCACTGTCCCCCCGCCAATCCCAATCCTCACCCTGCCTCCATGGCAGACAATTTCCCCAATACTCTCTCTCCTTTTGGGCATTATGTTTTGCTCAAATTTTTTCACCACCATTCAAGCCTGCCTGCCAGGGGCTGATGCTAGATCATTTATTGTTCCTTGCTCATTTTGAATATCACGGGTGCCGCAGCTGCGTGCTTCTGGAATCATAGACAGTAGATGGTTGGGTACCAGAGACATTTCTGTAGGGCACTAGTCCATTTTTGGGTTCAGTTGGGTGTCTCTGGACCAGTGCTGTTGGTGTGCTAAGATGGGGCCCCAAGGCACATTGTGTGTGTAACAGCCAGACTGACTAGTGGGCGGGAAGCAGGGAGGCACAGCCCAAAGCCTCTGCTGCCATGCAGCTTGGATTTTTAGTCCTGGAACCTGCATATGTGGGCCTTGCTTGTGGCAGCTCTTTGTTGCCGGGATTCCATCTGGAGTAGCCAGGGAGACTGCACCTGCTCCATCTGGGGTGCCCTAGTGAAATCGGCTCGGTATGGGGTCCGGAGAGATCTCTGGCTTTGTGGTGTCTCCCGGGACTCGCTGCTGTGTCACTGGCTTTTGATCTCTTTTGAGATTTATTTATGGGTATCTGAAGCAAGGTCAGTAGTAGGATGGCGCTGGAGTTGGTTTGTGGGGATGACTGCCAGTGCTTCCATGGGTGTTGGGAAGTGGGGGGAGGTAGCCCACCCCAACTCTGTGAAAGCCTGGAGATTTCAGTCACAAAACCCACATGCCCGAATTTTCAGCAGATTTTACCTTAGTGAGGTGTGTCCTGAGACAGAGTCAGGCCAGGGGTATGGTGACGATTTTGGATTGTGGAAGCAAGTGGCTGCTGGGGGCTCTGCTTGGGCAGGCACAGGGAACCTGTCCCACTCTGATTTACCCCAGTCTGTTCCACCATGTGCGGGGTCCAAGATTAACTGTGGCTTCTGATCTCTTTGGAGATTTATCTCTGGGTCTCTGAAATAAGGCCAAGAAATGAGCTGGTATAGCTGAGTCGGAGGCGGTTTGTGGACATGGCTCCCACATATCTAACTTTTGGCCTTTTAAGTTCTTGGCAAACTTGGTCCCAAGTTGTTGGGGTCTGGTCAAAGGCACAGCAGCAATTTGAGAGTGTCAGGAAGTCTGAAGGCACCATCAGGCTGCTGATGCACTCGCCCTGCAGGTACAGGTTGACCTGTTGGTGGCACCATAACCCGAAACCCTCGTGCATTTTAGAAAACAAGTGCATGTGTGCTTGGAAGCTGAACCCTGGGACCAGTCTGCCATTGCAAAGATGGAGGGAAGCTACAGTCACAGAGTTCCGGGGGCCTCTCTATCAGGCCCTGTTCTGATGATGTGGGCAAAGTCAACCCTGAGAGCAAAACTGTCAGGAAGCAAAAACTGGGAGCCATTAATGAGATACCAAAGAGCCATAGAGATTTTGTTTTTTTTTCCCACATCCAAGTGCTTACTCCCGGCTCTGCACTCAGGGATTTACTCTCAGGCTGGTCATGGGCAATCTAATGATAGGGGAGGAGTAACACAGGGAACTATGTGGATCCTAACACTTTACTGTATTGGCCTCTGGGAGTTTAGCAGCCTCTGGATGACGGGCTCTCCTAAAAAGCCCAGGTTCTCAACTCATGTTTGGGATCTCTGCTGATTTCATTATCCTGCCTCCTAGCTCAGAAGAGATGTCTACCATCTTTCAGTCTCAGCACTACACTGTCTTTTCCTGGAGACCTCTACCCTAACCCCCAAGCTTACCTTTTATTTCCCTTCAGCTTGGATGGGGAAGCCACACAAAGGTAAGTAATGCAGCAGAATGAATAAGAAAAAGTGGTTTTCTTGGTTTAAATTGGGGAAAAGTTGTGACTGAAGTGTTTACAGGGAATTCGGCCAGGGCTGTTGCAAGGGGTGTAGCTCAGGGAGAGATGTATATAGGGATTTGAAACCCATCAGAGAGATAAAGCAAATGCTTCTACTCACCGCCCAGCTTCCGCCTCTGCAGAGCTTCTCTCATTGCCAGTGATGAACCCAGTGTCCCCACCAGTTCTGTCCCCTCCAGCCTCCCACACTCGTGAAGCACAGTGCACCAACATGCCTCTACCCTACACCTGAAACTCCTTTCTCTCTGTTGGATCTATCCCATAAATAATACCAGTTTGTTAAGTTTCTCTTTCTATCTCTCGTCCCCATTTGCTTTCCCCAACTGCTCCATTTCTCTGCTCCTCTTTACTGCAACTCACTGAATTATGCTTAAAAAAAAAAAAAGTCAAGAAAAGTTACTAGACAAATGGACCACTACAGACTTGAACAAAACAAACAACTGCACACATGAGAGTGCATACACACACACACACACACACACACACACACACACACACACGGGACAAAAGGAACATCTGATTTCTCATACCCACATCATAGTTAAATGCTTACTATTCAACAAGAAGATATATAAAGTAGACTTATAAAAGGAGAGTATGTCCCATTCAGAAGAACAAAGTTGACTCTAAATAGTTCCCAAGAAAACCCATGCATCGGGGGCTGGAGCGATGGCACAGCGGGTAGGGTGTTTCCCTTGCACGCGGCCGACCCGGGTTCTAATCCCAGCATCCCATATGGTCCCCTGAGCACCGCCAGGGATAATTCCTGAGTGAAGAGCCAGGAGTAACCCCTGTGCATCGCCGGGTGTGACCCAAAAACCAAAAAAAAAAAAAAAAAGAAGAAGAAAACCCATGCATCAGGGTCACTACAGAAAACTTTAAAGTAACACTCTTAAGTACATTCAATAGAGAAAGGATAACATAAAGGAACATCACTCTCACTATCAAAAAAATGCTAAAGTCAATAAATATAAAATTTAAGGAGTCATAAATACTGGAAATAAAATTTGTAATTACTGAAATGAAAACTTCATAGAAGACAATAGAGGTTCTTCAAAAAAAAAAAAAGAAGAAAAAAATAGAACTCCTAAGAATAGAACTATGATCAAGCAATGCCTTTTGTAGATATATCACCAAAGAAAATGAAATCAGTATCTTAAGGAAATACCTGTAGAATTAGTCACTAAGTCCCAGAGAAGGAAACAAGCTAAGTGCCCCTCAATCTCATGAATAGATAAAAATGATAAGAATGAATTAAAATGTGAACTAGTAGAGTATGATCCAGCCTTTAAAAAAAAAGTAAGTCCTGTGATAGCCAACAATATGGATAAACTGGAAGGACATTATAGTACATTAAGTAAGCCATGC
Organism: Sorex araneus; assembly: GCF_027595985.1. Taxonomy (NCBI): domain Eukaryota; kingdom Metazoa; phylum Chordata; class Mammalia; order Eulipotyphla; family Soricidae; genus Sorex; species Sorex araneus. The sequence goes on along the minus strand of NC_073313.1, from coordinate 268,873,957 downwards.
ACAGAAATACAAATACATGTAGAATATTAAAAAGGCAAACTCATAAAAGCAGAGAGAATTGGCGTTGTCAAGGAGTGGTGAAATGAGAGATTAAATTAATATGATAAATTTCTCTAGCGTGGTTCAACAGCAAGTCTGAGCATGCAGAAGATAGAATCAATGAATCTGAGCATCCAATAAGTTAAAATATCTACTCCAAGGAGCATAAAGAACAAAGAAGTGCAATAGAATCTGGGTTATTTGTGAGAAACCAGAAGACAAATCGATCCATATGCCATAAGCCCCAGAAGACAGTGCACCAGGAATATTTAAATAACTGACAACTCCCCCAGATACATGAATGCACTTATTCAAAAGCTCAGTGAGATCAAGTGAAGGAGATCCACGCTAAGACATGAATAGCCACACCATGACAGGGACCCTTGAACAGAACAGGTTTGAGTTGCAGAGACACACTTATATACAGTTTTTTCCTATCCACATCTACACATCTATATATTTCCCCAACCACAGATGTACACGAATACAGCTTACTCTGCTGGAAATGTATCTCCCTTGACAGGGCCACTGTAGGATAACATAACCACAAGGAACTTAGGTTTATCCGGGTCACACCCATCAAGGTGCTCCCAAGTCACTCTCATTCCTTTATCTCTATCACTCCCATTCCTTTGTCTATCTGTAATGATTTCTCTATGCTCTCTTCCCCAACCAGTTAATCAGCTTTTCCCCCTAATCAGACTCTGTTAATTTGTAAGGTCAGATCTTTCTAGGACACTGAACTTATATTGTAAGTTAATATTGCCTTTATCCTCTCCTTAGGCCTTTTGAATAGTTTACTTTAAAGCAATGTCCCTTTTGATAGACACAAGAAGACAATATTATGCTTTTGGGATTTAATTGGCTTAGGATATTATTCATTCCCGGGCATCTGTTTTCCTGACTTAAGCCTCTGTGGCCCTCAGTTCCTAGCAGCCCAAAAGCAGGGTCCCGACGAGGGACAGGATGGGCCCAGGGCAAGCGGTGAGTTATGTGCTACCCTGGCATCAAGATGGGCCTGGCCAAAGTGCCTAATTCTTAACTATAAGTTAAGAGCTTGATCATGGACAAATGCTGTCATGATCCAAAAGCAACGACGAGACTAGAACCCTGCTAGAGATAGGAAAGACTAATCTGGCCTGAGCACTGTAATCTGAGGTTGAGATGGCTGCAGGAGAGCAATTCTATAAGCTTAATGCATCTCTTACTGTGTCCATACAAAATGATTAATATTATGAATGCTTATATGTTTGCTGGACGAGAAGAGAAGAAACACTCATGGGATTCCACCCTTGGGTGGGTTGTCCTGCTGAAAGAGAATTTGTCCTAGAAGCAGCATTTCCTAGAACTTTAACCCTATTGTGACCACACCTATGTGTAAGTCCCAACCCCCTCATATTTGGGGGATTTAACTAGGCTGTAAGAGTGGGCAGGGGGGCAGATCGAGAGCAGGGAGAGAAGCAGAGAGACAGGAGAGCAAGAAATAAACAGCAACTGATCAATCAACCAGCTTGGCCCTTGTTACCTCCTTCGCCTGCCCTTGACCAACAGCCATCTCGATCAAGTCCACCACACACAGCGGCTCTAGAGCACCAAACACAGGCGGTGAGACAGAGCCACCCGGAGAGCCTGCGAACACACACCCTTCGGTGTGTGTAGTTTTTTACAGGCCACCTCAGAGGTTGAAGTTGGCAAGACAGTGGCTTCGTTGGCTGTGAAAAGCCCTGTAATGAGAAAACGTCTGCCTGTCCTGCTTACTAGCTGCTGGAAAGAGCATGAACACTTTGAATGTGCAACTGTGTCCTCACAAACAAGGCGTCCTTTTTAGGAGAATCAAGTAACTTTTAGGAGAATCAAGTAACTTTTGTTTCTTACATTGTCCCCCACAGACAGCTGAGTCAATCAAGGGATTACTTCCTTTATCAGTTAGGAATACTAGAAATTATTCCTGAGCTGCAAAGGTGTCTTTTTGGTTAGAGAACAATTACATGTTCTTCCTATACACAAAAACGACATAATCGAGGGGAGGTAGCAATTCAGAGATATTAACGATCACACAAATTTCTAAGATTCTCCCTGAATGTCTCCTTTAATAAAGTTCTGTTATCTAGGAGGTGCAAGATGGAGTAGAATAAATACTAGAATGAAATAATAAAGTACCCAACTCTGTACTTTTGGGTCACACTGTGCTGGGGAATCACTCCTGGCGGAGCTCAGCGGACCATATGGGATGCTGGGGATTGAACCCAGGTGGCCATGTGCAAGGTAATCGCCCTACCTGCTGTACAATCTCTCCAGCACCCAGTTTTTTTTACAAGCACCATTCATCAGGTCTTCAGAGTCTTTCTGAAGTGGCAGAAATACTCAAGTTCATATGATCTATACACAAGGGAGCTTGGGGCTCAAATTCAGACATGACTACTACTTCTGTTGTAGTAGCACACTGTAAAGAGGTTCTCGCAAAAAAAAAAAAAGGATTTAAAAGCACTTTTGTTGGTATACAACATCCCATAATCTCAGGCCTAGCTAGGCCTGGATCTAAACGACAGTTTTTGTTACTGTAACTTTAAATAACTGTTACTGTTTCCGTTGGTTAATTTGCATATTCAGCTTATGTGGCTGAATATGATTGGTTTGTACGTTAACCTACAAAATAAAAGGAGGTTGAACAGGCTGCTCTCCGGCAGGCCATATCACAAAACCTCCTCCGGAGGCAGTCCTGTGATCCTCCCCCAAAATGTGTATTTCTTTTGCAAGTAAAATGCCTCGGACTGTCAAGTAAAACTGCAACATTGTTGCAACGTATGGCACCCAATGAGGAGGCTCGAAGATAAAGACTCAGTACGGAAGAAATAGAGAAAAGGGAGAGATTAAAAAAAAGGGAATTAAGAAAGATAGAAAGCAAAGAAGAAAAAGAGAAAGGGAATAAAGAAATATAGATAGAAAGGAGGAAGAAGAAAAAGAGAAAGGGAATAAAGAAATATAGATAGAAGAAAAAGAGGGAAGAAAAGGAGAAAGGGACAAAGAAGAAATATAGAAAGAAAGGAAGGAAAGAAGAAAAACAGAAAAGAAAGGGGATAAAGAAATAGAGATAGAAAGAAAAGAAGGAAAGAAGAAAAAGAAAGGGAATGAAGAAATATAAACAGAAAGAAAGAAGAAAAGGAGAAAGGGAGAAAGAAGAAAAAGAGAAAGAAAGGGAGAAAGAAGAAATATAGATAAGGAAGAAAAAGAAAAGGAGAAAGAAGAAATACAGTAAGAAGGGAAAAGAAGAAAAAGAAAGGGAGAAAGATAGGCAGGAAGAAAGAAAAGGAAAAGAAGAAAAGGAGAAAGAAAGGGAGAAAAGAAATAAAGAATAAATAAAGGAAGAAAAAGAAAAAGGGGCAATGGGCAATTCTGTAACTTCTCAGCAGGATGCCTATGTTGACACTTTGAAATCTCTAACAAAAGCAGCTGGTCTGCCCTTAAAGGAACAGATAATAAGATGCCTCCTTGAGAGGATACAAAAGTATTGTCATTGGTTTAAGCCAAAAAATACAGAACAATTCAATCTAGATTTATGGATAAAAATAGGGAGAGAACTGTGTTATGCACAGAAAAATGGAGATTTGATCCCAGCAAAGGAATGGAGGGTGTACAATTGCATTATTGCTGTCCTGAATTTTTCACAGTTTAACTTTGAGTGTGAGGAGCCTTCTCTCTCATCTTCTCATATGGCTCTCTCCACTGATTCATCAACTCTTTCGTCTTCTCATATGGCTCTCACCACTAAGTCATCAAATTCTAAGGCAACTTACAGGGAAACTCCTGTGTTAGAGGAGAAGAGTGGGGAAGAATCTTTAATATTGCCAAAATTTTGTGCTAAGCCAACAGCATCTGTCTTGTCTGGTGAATTGTATCAAATTGATGGTTCACCTGCCCAGTCTGAGTCTGACTGTGTCGAGTCAGACACACAAAATTCGGTTTTAAAAGAGGATGTAAACTCCCAAGAGTTGAGAAAAGTTAATGAAAAATTAGATAAATTAGACAAGTGAAGTACCTTGAGATGCACCACCCTTCTGAAAGAACAATAATGCCTGCTCTACAGGGTATCACTGACCCTGACCCTTTAGCAGTTCCTTCCCCTCAATTATATAAGAATGGGGAAGAGGAATCTCTGTGTTGCCATTTTAAGCTTAATCCTGAGTTGCATTCTCTGATGCAAAAATATGAAGCTCCTTTATATAAAGCAAAGTTGAGTCAACAGCCTGCTCAGTTTATGACTTTTCCAGTTGTTTGTAATCCTGATATACAAAGAAAAAGACAGGCAGGAGAATATGAGCCTGTTCCTTTTAAGTTTCTTTCCTCGCTTAAGCAAGCTGTGACCGACCACCTATGGTGTTACTTCTAACTCCGTGCTAGCCCTTCTAGAAAATTTTGTAGAGCTAATACTGTAATTCCATTTAACTGGCAAACTCTTGCAAAGGCAGTGTTAGAAAATTCTCAATATGTACAATTTAAATCCTGGTGGAGAGAAGAGGCTAAGAAATTTGCTAGAATTAAAACGCCAAAACAAGTTGATAACACTGTGAACCAGATTTTAGGCACTGGCCAAGTGGGCTTTAGTGGAAGAACAAGTCCGTTTAGAGGCAAACATTTTAGAAGCTGTTAGTAAGACCTGCCTAAAGGTGTGGCGTTATCTTGAGACCTCTGCAAAACATACTATGTCATTCACAAAAATATTTCAAGAAGTAAATGAACTTTACACAGATTTTATTGCCAGACTCCAAAACTCTCTTGAAAAGGCTATACCTGATGAAGGCCTTCGTGAAATGCTTATGTTAACTTTAGCAGTGGAAAATGCTACAGCAGACTGCAAAAAGGCAATTCAAACTGCTAAGCTAATGGGAAAAAACTCTCTGGATGATTTTATTAAAGTATGTAGGGAAGTGGGAACACCAACCCATCAGGCGCAAATAGCCGCTGCTTTTAAAAGAGTAAACCAGATAAAATGTTACAGCTGTGGAGCTTTGGGACATCTCAGACGAAATTGTACAAGTATTAGCTCTAGGATGACAAAAGAACCAGGCGTCTGTAGAAAATGTAGGAAGGGGAAGCAATGGGCCAATGAATGCCATTACAAAAGAGAAAAAATTAGAAACGATAATGGGCAGTCGGGAAACGGGAGTCGGGGCTCGACCTGGGGCCCCTTCAACGATACAGGAAATCTTCAATAAAATCTAAAATTAAGTTAAAGAGTTCTTCATCCCCTACCATGATAACAAAAGGCTCAGCTGGATAGAACTGACTCTTCAGAAAGTTTAAATCTGATAGTGTTACGGGATTTTGGTACAAGGAACTAATATTGTGGAATGGAGTTTTTTACGTAACAAGTCTAGTAAAACACTGGGAAATTTAGGATAGTTCATAAGAAATAAATTCTAATAGAATTAAAAATGATTTAGATAAAATTAATAGGAGACTTGAGGTCCTTTACAGGGAGCCAGTCTCTTGAGGTCCTTTACAGGGATGCCAGGCCAGGTGGAAAGGTGGGGACAAAGTTTTGCTTTTATTTCAGCAAACAGAAACCACTTTTGGTGTTCTACAAAGAGACTAAAGCTTCTCAGTGAATAATGGATAGCAAATGAAAAACTGCAGTATGGATTTCTTTTTTATGGATTTTTGCCAGCTTTGTAAAAACAGAAGTGCTTCTTTTCTTTTTGGATCCAATTCTACAAGCAGGAAACAGGCTAGTTGGACTGAGAAACGGGGGATAATCCCAATCGGTTGACAGGGAAATTTTTACACTGGGGACTGCCCTTCCTTTCTCTGTCCATCAGTTTTTCTTTCCTGGTTCTTGGAGGGTCAGAATCAGGATCAGGTATGTATGAATGCACATGCATGTGATTTTGTTGTCTTTCTGTATGTCTGTTAAGTGTTTAAATATTGAAGTCAGATTGAAATCAGAAGTGGTAATCCTACTCCAAAAAATTTTTAAAAGTTTGAGTGTTTTTTGGAACTTATTAAGAGTTGTAAAATTAGAGCATGAAACCAAGGTGAAAACTGTTAAAGATTGATATAAAAGGTTCATGATTTAAAATATCTAAAGTATAAGAACAATTAAATGAACTGTTAAAAGAGAATTGAAATAACTATATAAAATAGGTTCAAAAGATATTGGTTTATTTTAAGAGATAACAGGTTTATTATGAGAAACTGGATGATATTCCATGCATATTTTATTGGGACATCTATGAAGTTTGAGAAGAAGGAAATTTCTAATTTTACTTATGGATGCCGGTGATTCTTCTTTGTCAATGAGAGAAGAATCTGATAACAGGAGTACTTTGGCAGTTACTGATTGTGGAAAAACCTGGACTGTGAAGTTCATCCAGAAATGGCATGAGAGTGTTGTTTTTGTTTAGAGACTAATTGGTCTTCATTGACAAATGTCTCTGAACCAGGACTGGAACTGAAATATTGCTTAATGTGTGTAAACTCTGTATATGCAAACTCTGTATTGTAAAATGAAAAACAATTTCTGTAAAATAAGGTTAGATTTTCTTAAGATTTTCTTGAGGTATTACTGGAAAGATTTGTGAAAATGTTTGTATTGTTTACTACTGGTCATTTTAAACAAAAAAGGGGGAAATGTTGGTATACAACATCCCATAATCTCAGGCCTAGCTAGGCCTGGATCTAAACGATGGTTTGTTTTTGTTACTGTAACTTTAAATAACTATTACTGTTTCCATTGGTTAATTTGCACATTCAGCTTATGTGGCTGAATATGATTGGTTTGTACGTTAACCTACAAAATAAAAGGAGGTTGAACAGGCTGCTCTCCGGCAGGCCATAACACAAAACCTCCTCTGGAGGCAGAGTCCTGTGATCCTCCCCCAAAATGTGCATTTCTTCTGCGAGTAAAATGCCTCAGACTGTCAAGTAAAACTGCAACATTGTTGCAACACACTTCCATCCATAAATCACTATACAGTTTAAGAATGTTAAGTGATTTGTTAGTTTGGAGAGTAAGAACTGGACCAGATTGAAGGGCTTAAGTTTAAGGGTGATGTATTACCAGATTACAGATTACTTTTCTCTGACCAGTAGTAGTATGAACTGTGCTTCAAAGGTTCTCAATTGAAAAAGAAAACACCAAAAAACAACTTCAACTTTAAATGTATAAAAAGCCTCAATAGTTTCTCCAAAAGACAGTCACTAAACATATTGGAAAAAAAAAAAGTCTGTCATCAGTCAGAGGTAAACCAGAACCACATTAAATCAGTACCTCTTCACACACTGGAATAGTTGTAACTAAAAAGATTAAAAAGTTAAAATCAAGAGCTGGCAAGCATGCAGAGAAAATGGAACTCTGCAACATTACTGGTGAGCAAATAAAACATAGTCACTATGTAACAGAAGTTGGCAGATTCTCAAAAGGTTAAATCCAGTTACCTTTGTTCCATCAATTAACACTTAAGATATATATACAAGAGAAATGGAAACAAACAAACAAACACAAATACCCATAGCAGCAGTATTCATGAGGTAAAAAGTGACAACCAGAATATTTCAAAGCAGGCTGCACCAAAGACTGCACTTTCATGAAATGTGCAAAACGTTCCAATCCACAGAGAAAAAGTAGTCTAATAGTTCCCTAGGGCTGGGGTGGGGTTAGTGGTGGATTCAGGACTGAGAGTGACATGGTAAATGGCTTCATTTGGGAGTTATGCAAAGGTTTTTAAAACTGTATTGATAAGTTACTCAACTTTGTACAGATATGAAAAACCACCAAACTGAATGCTTTGTAGAGGCTAATTATAAGTAAGGCAAATGAATTAACCCTGAAGAGCTGTTAATATTTTAAAATTCTCAGAATTAACATAAAACACACCTGTGCAGAGATACTTATTGTTTATATTTATTTATATTATTTAGATGGTACAGGAGGAAAGACACTTGCCCTGCATGTGTCTGTAACAGCTGAGACCCTGGTTCAAGTCCCTGACACCACATAGTCCCCTGAGACTGCAAGGTGATCCTCCTAAGCACCACTGGGTGAGGTTCAATGATGCCAGTAACCCCCTCCACCTCACCAAAATACAGCACAAAGCAGCTCTCAAAATTACTTTAAACCAGAGGGTTGGGTGTTTTTTTTTTTTTTTTTGCGGGGAGGAGAGGGGGAGGTCTCACTGTTGGAATTCTAATAACTTTGTTAGCATTTGCCTTGCACTTTCTAAATGTCTATCCCTGGCATGACTTAGAATTGTATTTAATTTATGGACTCAAATACATGAAGTATGTATAAGCAGATCTAATGCTAAGATTTCACTTCCTGAATGCAGGAGATCTATACATGGCAACATCATCCATCTACTTAGAGAAGTGCCATTCTTGTTTCTTCAATCCTTTTTTCAGTCCTCACATTTATTTCATCAGTAGGAAACCCTGCTGTAAACTGTTAAGGGTAGGATTTTGAAATACTTTTATAAATCCACAATGCTGTTCCTGGTGTTCAGAATAGAACCTGGCTCTTATGAAGTGACCCACAAATATTTAAAAAATATTTTATTTTATAAAAACTGTATTTGTTGTAGTGGGATTGGTGTTGGAATACTGAATGCCTGTAACAAATCATCATGAACAACTTTGTAAACCAGTGTTTATATGAAGTGTAAGGGTAAATTTTTTAAAATTAAAAAAAAACACACAAAACCCTTACATTTGTAAGTAATGGACTGACCATAACAGAGGACTTAACTGGAATAAATGGACAAGCTTAGAGGTTCATGGTCCCTAAGATGATATCAATGGCATCTAAGATGCATATTGGCAAGTGTAACTTTTTGGTGAGAATTCATAATGTAATCAGATATTAAAATGCTTAACTAGTATTTGCTGAATAAATCAAACAGTTCATGTTCTCTTAAAACTAGTACCACTAAGGAAAAAACCATTAGGGCTTGAGAGATAGTAGAAAGTAAGGCCCCTGCCTTGCATGCGGCTATCCTGGTTTTAATCCCCAGCACTATATAGGGTCCCCTGAGCACCACCAAGAATTACCAGAGCACCACTGAACGTGGTCCAACCATCCCAACCGCCCAGCCCACCAAAACCACATCTATAATACAAAGCAGCTATCACAATTACTTTAAACCCAAGGGGTGTGTGTGTGTGTGTGTGTGTGTGTGTGTGTGTGTGTGTGTGAGAAAGACTGTTGGAATTCTAATAATTTTATAGAATTTGCCTTGTATTTTCCAAATGTCCAGGAGTAAGTCCCTTATTCCTGGTGTGGTCCCAAATCCTTCCCCTTCCCCTAAAATTAACTCTCATCTAATGACTTTTAAATGTTGATTTTTTAAAAATGTAGACTATAGAAGTCTTATTTACTATTCCAATTGCTGAAATGTTAAAGTATTATTCTCAAAGGAACACAGGTATGCCATGCTGCTAGAATAGGTAGAAATAAAACATAGTAACTTTATTCAAGTTTGCTCATGTGACCTGATCCACAAATATTTAAAAGATATTTTATTTTATAAAAACTTACATTTGTAAGTAATGGACTGACCATAACAGAGGGCTTAACCTGGGATACATGGACAGGCTTAAGGGTTCTTGGCCCCTAATTGGTATCAATGGTATCTAAGATGCATATTGGCAAGTGTATCTTTTTGGTGAAAATTCATAATGTAATCAGATGTTGAAAGAAGTTTATGACCCAAGATTAAAAAATTAGTTAACTAGAAACAGAGTCACAAAGTCTTTTAAACATGAATTTGTACAATAAAATAATATCCAACAGCTCCATCTATGGGTAAGTCATTATTACCTACTAGAAATAATGACAACTACCAAAGATCAGTGCATCTTATGAATGCTTGTGTTTAAATCTTCAGTGTCACTCTAGTGGGAGTTTATTAACTATAATATCACAGTTTTTTTCCAGATATAGATGCAAAAATTAGGAGGCTGTTGATGAATTCTACTTACAGTACTTCAGCACCAAAAAATTGGGCAGTTATGCTGATATATGTTATCTACAGTTCAACATTTGTCAGTCTTAAAATGCTTATTTATAATGAAATCTATATAAAACCGTTAAAAACCTTTATATTTACATTTTTAAAAAATGAAAGTATAGTTTCCTTTGCCACAACCTGTGAAAACTGACTCTGACCCTCCCACCCTCTTACCTTACTGCTTGTGACAGACGATGATCACAAGACCCAAACATATTGCTTAAACAAACTGTGTCCTAACAAGGTAGATTGCTGAAAAACATTTAGAACCGTAAATGAACTTTTTTTTATACATTTCAAAGGGTGGTTAAACAAAAACACGGAAAGACTTATTTAAAAGCGTCAGTCCAATGTGTATGTGCAATTTTTTGTTGAGATAGCATTATATGAATAGTTTTCCTGAATATAACTTGAAACTTTTCCTCTGGACGAGAAAATGTTTCTTCTCTGCTTCACAAGGAAACTTTTTTTTTTAATAAGTTATCTTAAAGGAGGGGGAGATGAAAGGAGGTGGGTAGGGGAGGCAATTCTGGTTTAAGGAACTCTGTTATAAGGAATATGGCCGGTTTGAAAGGTTTACATTTAAATAAATAGAAGACAAGTATGCTGCCATAAGCACGAAAGGGTAACAACACAATAAATTAGCATATAATTGGTGAGACTGTACAAACCACCCAAAAAGCACTTCCCACTGGTTAGGGGTCTGATTTCCACTATCCAACAAGGATTCTTTAATGCCAGTATTATTCTAGTTATTTTTATAAACTATGACTTGAGCAAATGTTAAATGTAAAATGCTATCCAACTCAACACTTCCAAGGATCTGCAAAAACATATACAATTAAAACAAAACAAAACAAAGCAAAACAAAACAAAACAAAACAAAACAAAACTGTTCCTGACACACCATTTCAAAACACAAACCATTCACATTCTCCTTCTTCTGGATGGCGTTTTGCTTAGTAGAAACCAGCTGAGGAACATTCACAGGAAAAGTCCTTATCCATTGCAAGACAAACTTTTCCATGGTCCGAGAAAGAATTTCAGGTCTTATATGTCACTATAGATGTGCATCTCTCTGTTTTGGTATTTTTTTTTCATTTTTTCTTTTTTATATAAAAAAAAGTACATTCCCCTGTGAGTTTTATCTAATTTTAAAATGCTGCTCCTGCAGCAATTGTTGAAACACTGCTGTTTCGGGGTCCACAGCATAAGCATGGGCAAAGTGCTCTCTACAGATACCAAAAAACAAGGGCTTCCCTGGACACTTGGTAACCAAGTTGGTTTTAAAGTGCACTCCCGTGTGCGCCAAACACTAGGACCGTTCAGCAGAACTCTGAGAGGGGCTGGGTTCAGTTCCATCCTCTGTGCTACTGTCTATGTCCTGCTCCATGGCTGTCTCATCGTCATCCAACTGCTGGCTGGTGAAGTTGTTAAGCTCGAGGAGCCCACTGGGCTCGACGACCACATTGGAGCTGGCGTGACAGGGAATAGCATACTGGGGAATGGCCTGGAAGAGAAAACGCAGGAGAGAGTTTACGGTAAGAAAAGGCAACACAGGGACATGGTCAGCAAAATCACGAAAGGAAGAAACACTGAACAGCTATTAGACACTGGTCACTGGGGTATGGTGACCTCATGTAACAGCCTAGAAAATCCCCCTAACGAAGCACTGAGGTACATAACATTCCATTTTACAACCGAGGAAATCAAGAGGGCAAATGACTGAGAGCTGCCTCATCAGTTAATGTCTGGAGTAAAATGCAAGTCGTATACAATTCAAATGGAGTTTTAATGAAGGCAAATGAAGTTCGTATTTAATTCAAGCAGCAGACTTTGAAGGACATTTTCATTGAGCATATTCAAAGGCAAATATCAAATTTCATTTGTTTTAACTGCAAGATGAACAACTAATTTGCCAAAATCATAATGTGATTAAGCCCTTTGGTAACCCTCTGGGTAGTTCAAAAAGTTGAATCTCGGGGCCGGAGCGATAGCACAGCGGGTAGGGTGTTTGCCTTGCACGCGGCCGACCTGGGTTCGATCCCCGGCATCCCATATGGTCCCCCAAGCACTGCCAGGAGTAATTCCTGAGTGCAAAGCCAGGAGTAACCCCTGAGCATCGCTGGGTGTGACCCAAAAAGAAAAAAAAAAAAAGTTGAATCTCACAGCAGCAATCTAAGAACATGAGAGTAATGGACTATTTTTTTTTTGGCAGGGGCCCACACCCAGCAATGCTCAGGGTTACTCCTGGCTCTACACTCAGGAATTACTCCTAGTGGTGTGGTGCTCGGGGAACCGTATTGGATGCCAGGGACTGAAACCAGGTCAGCCACATACAAGGCAAGCACCTTACATGTTGCACTATCACTCTGGCCCAATAATGGATTACTTTAACAACAACAACAACAACAACAACAAAAATACCTATAGATTAACACCTATTATAACTATATTGCTTTGCCAGATTCTTCTTTTTCCTCTTTATTACATAATTTTTTTTAAAGGTTTATCAACCTATACTAAATTATTTCCAATTCTACCTGCTATAAAACCGAACCTGTTATGCCAGACTAATTTCTTAGGGCCTTTACACTAATTCTGAAATAAATTTTTTTTTTCCAGAGTTAGTTCCATCTTACCATCTGAATCTTCACTGAAGTAATTTGTGTAAAAAACTTTGAGAAGTCTTTATTCTGTGAATTGGTCCCACTATGCGACCTCTTTTATGTTCAGTTAGATTTTCTTTATTGCATTTATTTGTTAAAGTATCTCCCAACGAGGGGCTGCATGAGATAGTACATTGGGTAGGGCGCTTGCCTTGTACACAGCTGACCAGGGTTTAATACCCAGCATCCCATATCCCCCAAGCACCACCAGAAGTGATTCCTGACTGCAGAGCCAGGAGTAAGCCCTGAGCGTCAGTGGGGGTGGCCCCCAAACAAAACAATAATCTTTCATTCTTACATTTTGAGTTCCCTACAAGTATTGACCACAGCACAAATCTTGAGCATTGTTTTCATAACTAGATGCCCAAAGCATGAATAGGACTTACCATACATTATATGATCAATAAAACTTGCTAAACGATCAACACATCTTTACCATTAAAAACCTTGATGCAAATTTGAGTACCAGCATTTTGCAAATGAGACAAACAGCACCCTTTGCTGGGGGAGATGTCAATTTAATTTCAACACTAATAAAAAAATATTGCAAGATGCCTAGATGTGGATTCTATGGTGGTGGTTTATTTTGTTTGTCCCCTGTCCCTCTGTTCCATATAGAAGATAACAGGTGGAGCCAGGAAACCTGGCTGATTTTCATTCATTCCTGTCCCTCTGACTTACTATGAACCTCTGAGTAAGTCATTCCACTTCCTTGCAACTTAGTTTAAGATAACTGGAAAGGATGATCTGAATATTTTCACAGTTCTTTTATTTTGAGCCCCGCTCTGGGCTCTGCACTCAGAGATCATTCCTGGTGATACTCAGGGGAACCATATAGGGTGCGGGGGATCCAACCTGGGTTTGCCATGTGCAAGACAAGCATCCTTACCCACTGTACTATCACTCTGGTCTCAATATTCTTAGTTCTAAAATTTTATCAATTACACATACAGACTCCCTTATGATAGAAGATGTATTTATCTTGCTTACTCCTCTAATCTCAGTCCCTAGCAGTCTCTCTCTCTCCCTCTCCCTCTCTCTCTCTCTCTCTCTCTCTCTCTCTCTCATACACACACACACACACACACACACAAATGCAACCGGAATGAATGGTAAATGAATGTACACAACATTATCTACCAAAAATATGCTTTCTATTCAAAGCATTTAATATTAACTTGATGAACTTTTATGAATAATTTTCAATGACTCAAAGTACTTCTCTAAATTTCACTTATTTCCAATGTATTTTACTGAATATATATAATCAATACTTGAGGTTAATGCTAAGATCTGAGAATAATCTAGCAATATATTAATGATGCATATAACAATAAGTTATCTCTACTGAATATTATGCTGCATCAAACACTTGACCAGCTGCTATACACAGTTTTTTCACTTAATTTTTAAAACAATCTTGTTCTGTTTCATAGGTAATGAAACTGGGACCCAAAAGTTAACCTATTGTTCAAAGTCATAATGCTGCTATGGAATATAGGTAAGAGTCATATTTAGGTACTTGACTCCAACTAATTTCTATCACTATGCTACCCTTTTCTCTGGGGAAAAAAAAAAAGCTCACACATAAATGATGCTAAAACCTACTCCAAGCTATCATCCTTGATAAGAAGTTATATTTTGATCCCTGTTCATAGGTACAAATAATAATTTCCAAATCAACTATCAAAAATTATTTTCATTTTCAAGTTGGTGATCATGGCAATTTAGTAACCATAGCAATTTAATCTCCCAGTACACACAGTAGAAATAGTAATCCTACTACTTATGTAGTAATCTTGAAGAGCCAGGCATACTGTGCTAGGTGCTTTGTCTCAATTTTGTGTAACATTACATAAACCATGTAAAGTAGGCATTAATACTGATAAGGAAACCAAGTGACAGTAAGGTTAAACAGTCCTGTCCAAAGCCACACAGTGAATGTCAAAATCGGAAAACCATTCCTTTCTATCATAACCTCTTCCAGCAGAAAAAACAAACCAAACCAAAACAAGAAAAGCCCAAAAACCCTTGTCAAAGATTATTGAGTACATTAAATATTTGATTTTATGGGTAAAAACATTATCTGAATAACTCAACGTTCATCTCTACCTGCCTTTAAGCATTTCCCCAAACTACTTGGATTAATATTGGTGAATGTGTATTCTCTCATGCTTGGCATCATGGGAATGGAAAAGTTTTACCTCATGAACTTCCAGGTGACATTATACTAAAATTATGTTAAGAATCCAGACCAGCATTTTTTAACCTCTTTACACCTGCAGATTCACACCTGTTTGTGAACTGGCATTTGAAAACCCTGTTTTGAAATATCCGCATTTCAATAAATCTAAACTCTCAGCTCAAATGTGCCACTCTAATACCTCCATTTTCCAAGTATATATCATCAATTCAGCAAAAAGACATGTCAAGAAAAATCATGATACTATGCAGAGTGAGGGAAAATAAAACATGACTTCTAAAGGCTATCCTCGACTCTAATTCTTCAGTTGTGATCTATTTTTATGCATGAAGACAGATGAATTTTAGAATGAAGGGAATGCAAGGCACAGAAAGATCAATGAATAATAATTCATTATGTTCACGAGCCTGTACTTACCAAGGTGGGACAGTAACCATAACAAAGATTTCAGTAACAATGATTGAAAAAAAAAAAGCTTTATGGTTAATTCCCAAGTGAGATATAAAAATTACTCTGTAGAAACATTCTCTTACAGCATGCGTCTGGTATTTTATATATTATTGTCCTGAAAACCAACAATTTGTATCAAGACTAGGATGCACCTTTTTTTTTTTTTGTGGGGGTGGAGCAAATACCTGATGCAGTGCTGAGGGGGACCAGGGGCTCTGCACTCAGGGATCACTTGAACACGGGTCAGCTGTGTGCCAGGCAAGTGCCTTACCCACATTACTTCTGGCCCCCAGGACTTGTCTTTTTTATTAAAGAAATGGTTCTGAAATTAATATAGACTTGCAATCTAGTTATATTTCAGGAGTTTATGAACCAAGATTAAGAACCCAAAACTTCACACCAGGATGTTGCTGATTCTTTGAGTATATCTGCTCAATTAGTATGGGCAAGTATGGTTTGCATCTACAAATAAAGCTGATACATGGACTTGGGACTGAAAGCATCCTCTAACATGTGCTATGTAACATCCGTCACTAACTTTCCAGAATGCTCTTCTAGGAAACAAATAAAAATTTGTGTATTTGTAATAGGGATGACATCAAACTTGCCAAATTCTGTCTCAGAATTGATGTCTTTTAGCTATTCGATTTGACTCTTTCCGTAATACCAAACCCACAACCACCTTCAAATGCCCATAATTTCTCACGTTCTTTCCAAATTCTTACCTGGATGATAATTTCTGCTGGGCTCTCTTCAGCTTTCTTTTGGCCTATATTCTGAATACGCATGAACTGGCCTGTCGTAGGCACTCCTGGTACATCGATTTTCCTTGTCGTTAGGGAAGAACCAACAGCAGATGGACTTGAACAGGACTCTCTACATTTCTGTTGCTGGGGAGTTGAATTCGTCATCCCTGTTACCACCACATGGGTAGAAGGTAACGATCCTGTTTCACCAGTGAGCATACTTGTGGCAAGAGCCTTTTTTGGGGGATCCACTACCATATGCTCTACATTTGTGTCAATCTGAGCTTCCATCAATGACATTTTCAAAATGTCTGATACAGCTGTCTTCTCAGAGGCGTGAATGGGAGATATGCTTGTAACTGGTGATGTCAGCTTAGGCACAGAACCACCACCAGTTATCTTTGTAACTGTGGGAGGCTGACGCCCCTCAAAAGTTATCTTTGTAACAGAGGATCCTTGGGTTATAATTGGCTGCTCCACCTGAAAATAAATTGGGGTTTTGTGTGTTACAGCTACATCTCTGAGAAAACCTATCAAATAACTCAGACAATATGGAAAAAGAAACATTTGTGCAGTTACAAGGAAGACATTTTGCAGATTGCTGTTTTAATAAGGTTGAATGTCTATGGTTTCTTCAAAAAAATTGAGGTTTAAAGGAAGAGCTGAAAGAACTTTTGTTCAGTCAGCCATGGTTCATAGAAGAATAAAAAACTATAGCAATTTTGTTTTCCTTCGGTAACTATATCCTCACACAATATACCACCTCCAACCCCTCTCAAGTTATTTCACATAATCTCGAGCTTTTTAAAAATAAAGGTAGGATTTTTTTCAATCTCATGCACTAAAATACATTTATACAAACATAATCTATATGTATTTAGAATATATACCTGCACCTGTACATACATATCACTCTAATGTACTGGGTTCCCTAATATAATTTTCTTCTGAATATCCACAGATAATTCCTTTGCAGTCTAGAAAATAAATCTAGAAGATAAATGTACTCTCTGGGTGATGATAGAAACTGTAAGGAAATATATTTAATGAAGCTCCTTGAAAGACTATAGTTTACTTAGGATATCCTACTGCTACAGAAATAAGGGTATATAGGCATGGAAATAAACCTTTTTACCTAAAAAATAAAAACGATTTATGGCTATTGCTTTTATGCATTGCTGGTCAATGCTGAAGTGATTAAAAACTGCCTAGACAGCTGGGTGAGAGACAGGATCACTAAGTCAATGATGGTTGGAGGGGTGGCTTGGGATGGGAGATGTGTGCTGAAAGGAGATAAAGGACCAAACATGAGACCTCTCAGTATCTGTACTGCAAACCACAATGCCCAAAAGTAAGAGGGAAATTATCTACCATAGAGGCAGGGGGCGGGGTGGGCTTGGGGTGGAGGGGAGGAATACTGAGAACATAGGTGGTGGAAAATGTACACTGGTAGAGGGATGGGTGTTGGATCATCGTATGACTGAAACTCAAACATGAAAGCTTTGTAACTGTATCTCATGGTGATTTAATAAAAAATAAAGAATAAGATAAATACTGCCTAGAAAATTTCCCTATCTTGAAGCATGCATTTCTTTCCTAATGCTAACCTTCTGATGGGGGATGAAAGTAACACCAGTGTAATGAGGCTTTTGGTCTCCTCTTGCCTGGAGAAAGCACTGCTCACCACGATACGGCTGTGATGTTCTCATTTTCCCCATAAACAGGGAAGTTTAACTTTGCATGCTATCAACATTCCATTACCTGGCTTGCCGGCTGCTTCTCTGACGAGGCTGGGAGCGGCATTTGGCTCTGGGGGGTTTGGGGCTGCACGTAGATTTTTGGTTGGTTCGGAGCCTGTTGCAGTTTGGGGAGCTGCTGCGTGGTTTTCACTGCGAGCACCTGTACTACAGTTTGCGGGGGCTGTGCCATTAAGGTAGGAAGCTGCCTGTCTTTGGCCACCATGGGATGCTGTGTGTGCTGTACATCTGACTTGGGCTGTGCTTGTTCTTGCTGGAGAGGGGTGAGTTTTTGATGCCTGATGGAAAGCTGGGGCATTTGCGGGAGTTTGTGCTGGAGCTGGTCTGCCTGTAGGTGGATGGTCTGCTTCTGTTTAGTCTGGAAGCACTGCAGAGTTTTCACTTGCAGCTGAGTCTGTTCCAGCTGAGGCTGGCTAAGTTTCTGCTGCTTAGCTGACTGGGTCAGGGCAGATCGGTAAAACAGACCTGTCTGAGGGTCTAAAGTGTCCATCTCTTCAACCTCGCCCTCCTCTGTTCCAAGTTCCTCGCTGTGTTTGGTAAAAGCAGTGTGACTGCTTAAAGCCTGAGTGAAAAAGACACAAAGTAAGAATAAAGCAAGAATAACACCTATCTTGCTACAATTACCTCAAACTGGAAAGAATAAATTCACTTAATCATTTTCTGAAGAGTCTAAAAGGACAAACAGCTCCCAAGATTTCTAAACCTAAAGGAAGCATTAGAATAAAGTTCTCCAAATAGGGTTGGAGAGCTAGTACAGCGGGTAGGATGCTTATCTTGCATGCAGCCGATCTGGATTTGATCCCATACGGTCCCCAGAGCCCTGCCAGGAGTGACTGATCCATGAGCACAGAGCCAGGAGTCAGCCCAAACACAGCAAACAAACAAAAGGCTCTCAAAATAACTTAAACTCTTGGGAGCTGGAAAGATAGTAGAGCGGGTAGTGCACTAGATGTGCATGTGGCGGGCCTGGGTTTTATTCTAGTACCCCATTTACTCCCCTGTGCCCTGCCAGCAGTAAGTCCTGAGCACTGCTGGGTGTTGTCCCCACAAAACAATGAAGACTTTAAAAAAAATACAAAATTTAACTCTCAGACATTAAGAGCTCTCAAAACTGTCTGTATGCTTCTGGGGGGCTGGAGCGATAGCACAGCGGGTGGGGCGTTTGCCTTGCACGCGGCCGACCCGGGTTCGAATCCCAGCATCCCATATGGTCCCCTGAGCACTGCCAGGAGTAATTCCTGAGTGTAGAACCAGGAGTAACCCCTGTGCATCGCCGGGTGTGACCCAAAAAGCAAAACAACAACAACAACAACAAAAAAAAAAACCCAAAAAAACTGTCTGTATGCTTCTATATGAAAAGTTCTAAAGAACCTAGAACTTTCTGTTAAAAAAAAGACTAAGACTGTTCTACAATTACAGCCCAGTAAAATAAGGAAAAAAGGCTCCCTGGCTCAGGAAACACTTCCCAGTCTGGCTCACCAGAGATGCTAAGTCACCCACAGAAAGACCACAGGAACCAAGGAGTAACATGCAGAGAAAAGAAAGCCCACTTTAGCCATGAACATGGCCAACACTGCCTAGAAAAGAGGCTCTCAAACTTACTTGGCTTACCACCCACTATTCAGAAAAACATTGTCACCCCCTAGAAATCTTCCTTCTTTTAAGTCAACAGACAGGAAGCAACCTCCTAATTGCACACAAGGCTTCTACTGCCCTGCCCCCATAGCTCCAGAATTCCCGAGAGGTGGTAACCTCACTGTCTAGAAGAAGCCTGTGTGTTAAGACCAGGCCCATTCCAATCCCTGCAAAGGGACTCTGCTCCAAGTGGCAGCTCGGATTCCACACCCAAGGCAACAGCTTCCCAGAAACTCACCTGCCAGGAAGGCAGGAGACTTGGGATGGGAGCAAAGCACTCCTGTGGATGGGAAGGAAGTAACTAGAGGGTGTTACTTAAGTGTTTGGACGAGGCAATGGTCTTGAGTGACATAACTGGGGCCAATCTATTGATCTCTTCTAGGTGTCTTGAGAAATCAATGTCAAGTAGACTCCAATCTGAGAACTAGCATAATATCTGGTCACTTGATGCCGCTCCCCCTTCAGGTTCCCCCCTCAGTGTCACAGTATCTACCACCCTTTCCACTGCCTTGACATATACTACACCTCTAAACTTTGAAATGTGAGATTCAACCAAAATCTTCCCCTGTCTTATAACAGGACTTCACACACCCAAGGTTGTAATTAAAACTTTTCTCTATTGTCTTTCAAGTAATTTCTCTGAAATTGGGATTACTTGCTACAAGTTGAGTGGTTGGTGTTTTAGTGACTATTAAGTAAGTAATGTTGAATCTGCTATTAGTGATATTACCTTTTAACAGGCAAGATGCTCTGGGTTTAAATCCTGGTACTGTTATCTAGAGTAAGTTATCTAACTTCTAAAAGAATGAGTTTCCTCATCTGTAAGAGCGATATACACCCAATTGTGAAAACTAAGTTAATGTTTTTAAAGCTCAAAGCATAGTATCTCTCTCTCTCTCTCTCTCTCTCTCTCTCTCTCACACACACACACACACACACAATATATCAATTTGAGGGGTTGGAGCGATAGTACAGTGGGTAGGGTATTTGCCTTGTATGCGGCTGACCCGGGTTCTATTCCCAGCATACCATATGGTCCCCGAGCACCGCCAGGAGTAATTCCTTAGTGCATAAACCAGGAGTAACCCCTAAGCACTGCCGGGTGTGACCCAAAAAGCAAAAGCAAAAAAAAAAAAAAAAGAAAAAAAAATCAAAAATCAACTTGAATAACTGGGACTTAAACCTGAAAGCTTTATAACTTTCCACGTGGAGATTCAATAAAAGAATAAATTTAAAAAAAAAATCAACTTGACATTTTTTTTCCTTTTCCCCATTACTTAACTGATGAAGGATAGTAAAATAATTCAAATATTTGCTTACTCATAATGTTCTTATGAGTATTTTAAAAACAAACCAAAAATAAAAATCCCAAAACCAACTTCAAAAAAGAGACAAATCAATTTCTATTTTATTTAAAATTTTTACCTCAGAGATAAATTCTCTCATAATAAAACACATAAAAATAGTGAACACATTCAACAGAGAAGCAGCCAGGCATTCTGGTGAGCATCGCGGCCGAACAATGCTCCGGACCCGAATCGGGGCCAGCAACACCGGGGATCCGGACGGAGGAGGTGCAGCCACCACACCTTCTCCAGATGGAGCCCTGGCAACACTGAGCAGCAACTAACACGGCTCTGAGATGCGGGACTGGGACACATCCGAACCGCGCGACCTTTTCTAAAAACTGAAAACATACGATCTTTTAATGGAAAACTAATTATCGAATGCTTCCTTAGTAGGGCTGTCTTTTTAGGGGGGAAACTTCCACAACAATAGTGAGTATTGTGTTGAAATATGGAACATGATCAAGGTAAAGAGAAAATGAAGTGAAATTCATCAGTTATACAGTTAGGGGTGGGGGGCGGGGGCAAGGGGTATACTGGGGATTTTGGTGGTGGAATATGGGCACTAGTGAAGGGATGGTGTTTAAATATTGTATAACTGAGACATAAACCTGAGAACTTTGTAACTTTCCACATGGTGATAAAATAAAAATTTTAAAAAAATAGTGAACAATTCTGATGTCCCTGATTCATTTAGATAAATCCTCTTCTTTTTCATCTAGATAAATCCTAACCTTTTGAAATGGCAAGAATTCATGGAAGAATGAAGAACGGTATTTCTTTTCTTTTTTTCTTTGTTTTTTTTTTTTTGGGGGGGGGTCACACCAGGCGATACAGAGGTTACTCCTGGCTCTACACTCAGGAATTGCTCCTGGCAGTACTCAGGGAACCATATGGGATGCTGGGAATTGAACCTGGGTTGGCCGTGTGCAAGGCAAATGCCCTACTTGCTGTGCTATCACTCCAGCCCCCAAGAATGGTATTTCTTAATCATTTCCACTGCTAAGATGAATTGCATTTCCTACAAACTTGCTGCCTATAGATGAAAGAACTATACAAATACCCTTTAATTCTATTATTTCCACTCTTATAATAGGAATAAGCTAAACCTTATTCCAAAAAGAGGCAGTTGCAGAAATTGAAAAGAAAAAGAATATACAACCTGTTGCATAATGTGGGTGATTGCTCCAGGGGAAGATGCCGGGATAGACTTCACCACCACTGATGTCTGTGTCGCAGTTTGTGACTGAGCCACATGTTGGAGAAGGGTCCTCTGGGGCTGCGAGGGCTGTTGGGGCTGGGAGCGATGGCTGACTGAAAATAGAGGAGGTGATGAGATTTCTCCAGAAATCACCAGAGCATCTGTGACCAGCAGTCGCTGAAAACAAAGGTCTGTCTGACTGGATCACAGAGATCAAGTGTGGGACTGTGAACTCAGAGGCGGGAGGTCAGAGTCTGCTCATCTAGCACCTATGATCTAGGACTCTGAGAAAACTGGTTACAGCTGAGATTCTGTTTCCTCTGTAAAATGGGAATAACAGTGATTTGAAGGATGAAATGAAAATTACATAGGGAAGTATTGTAAAAATTATCACAACGAGGAACAAATTCCTTAAAGTTATATCCTCCTGTGAACTATACTTTCACCAACCATCCTGACCCCAAATAAAGGTCACAAAATAAGCATCAGGTTTCCATAATCAAATTCCAGATAATACCTTCATGAACAATAATATAAGTTCTTTCCCTCTTGAACCCAGCTCCATATGCAAAATAATCCCCAGAAGCATTCACTTGTTTATATACAAAAGGGACTATCTCACAGTCTACCAGTTCCTAGAGATAGTAAAGATCAGGAGGATACTGCAGAGGGAATAGTGGAGAGGGTGCTGTTGAGTTCAACAGGCTGAGGGTATGTACTGTACCATCCTCATGAAACGCTCAGAGCAACTCCCAAACAGAGCTGGGAAAGCAGGCCCCAGCACTCTGGCTGTGCCCCTCACCCCGCAAAAGATGATACTTCAGAAAGAGACCTTGGTCGAGTCACACCTGACTCTCCCACCGGGTCAGCCACCAGCTTTGTGAATATGAAGATGTCACCTAACCATTAAAACCTAGATATTCTTGGATGTTTGGTGGTTTTTAAAAAACGATTATAAAAATTTCCTTCTACCTAGAGAGGATTGGATAAAGTAACAGGTCAAAAATGATCCTTTCCTAAGCACTAAAATATAAATCAACAAAATAATCAAAATGCTTTCATCCTCTCAAATTTAGCTTATCTGACACAAAAGGATGAGAATATAGCATGGGGAAACAACCAATAATTTACTCTTACTACAATGATGCCATGGAGTAAACTATACATTTATAGTTACATTTATGTGTATCTGAAACCATGCATCTACAAAGATGCATCTCTTACCCACCTAAATTTTAAACTTTTAAACGGCATAACCATTTACCCCACATTCTACAGAGTTTTAAACAAAAATGCTGATGCTTACTGGAAAACCAACCTTTAAAATCAGGAACACAGAGAGTACAACAAAAATATGTAACAGATTCTGAGAATTGCAAAACTCTCTCAATATCTGAGTTTCTAATATTTGTTCAGCTTGATCTACAATTTCAAATAGTAGTGATCCCATACTTAGATAAATCATAGTGGGAGGCCCAAGCGTAAAATGATCACTAGAGAAATCAATGTGAAAGTGCCACTTCTGTATCTTAAGTATAGAATTTTAACTCTGGCTAGTAACATATAAGTCATCTACACATCTTATCTGTTAAATATACTTTTCTATTATTGCTATCCATTTACCTACATGTTATACATGCTATTACAGGCAGTGTCATCCAGCAATATTTTTATAACTGCATTATGGTATCTTAGTGAATTTTACAGTATGCTTTATTTATATAAGTTATGATTAAAATTTTCCAGATATGCTCAATGAACTAAAAAAATATAATCAAGGTTTATTATTAAAACAAAAAAAGGCTAAAAATCAGTATGTCTGAGTAGGAGAAAACAAAAATAATTTCTACTAATACTAGAACTAATCTAACAGATTAATAAAGTTTTTATTGAGAGACGCATCAGAAATAAAGGACATGAAAAATAATTTCTGATGAAACTATCAAGCTATAAAACGTTTTATGCTACCCATACTGACCTTCATAATTATTACATTAAAATATTTTTAGTAAGGCATGAAATAGATTTTGGGCTGGAGTGATAGTACTGTCCTGCACGCAGCCAACCTGGATTCAATTCCCAGCACCCAATATGATCCCCCAAACACTGTCAAGAGTGATTCCTGAGCACAGAGCCAGGAGTAAACCCTGAGCACCACCAGGTGTGGTCAAAAAGCCAAAACCAAATCAAAACAGGATTTAACAAAAGATAACTAAAACCATTTAAAAATAATCCTTATTTAAAACACATAAATATTGTTATAGTAATTCCCCAGGAAGCAGGAAAGGTAGGGAGCACTAATATGCACTGCAGGATAATATAACATGTCAGGGTCAGGAAGCTGACTTAGAAGTAAAAAAAGAACAAAAAACAAACAAAAATGTTCAACAAGGCAAAGGATATGATGGGAGA
Organism: Sorex araneus; assembly: GCF_027595985.1. Lineage (NCBI taxonomy): Eukaryota > Metazoa > Chordata > Mammalia > Eulipotyphla > Soricidae > Sorex > Sorex araneus. The sequence goes on along the minus strand of NC_073313.1, from coordinate 268,849,498 downwards.
TTATGAAGGTCACAAACACGCAAAAAAACAGCTGAAGTGACCTTAATTAGGCCACATATACACCAAAACTAGCCACTTAATTTACTTCAAGAACTGTTTCTACCCCCCCTTTCCATACCCCCTCCAATGTCATACTGCTTATTTATCACTGAAAAAGAATTCCATTATTTTCAAAGAAAAGGCTCTCTCCCTTTCACTGGATGGAGCTTACCATTTCCTCTACCAGATCAGAGTAGAGCGCATCCATTTAAGTGGCTCCCACTCAAACAAGAATCTTTTACCTTAGGTTAGATTACAAATGGATGCACACCACTTACCTAGAAGGGGAAAAGCAACCTCTGTCCCCTCATCAGTGCGTTCTGAAAAGGATAAGTAAGGAAGAAATCATAGGTCTTTTCATCTGTTTACCATATGATAATCTATCTGTCACCAGATGCTACAACTGTAGCACAATTATTTCCCCAGTATTTGCCTCCTGCTTGACTTACAGTTTTCTGCTAGGTACCTCTAAAGAAAGACACACCTTTCTGTAACTTGAAGGGAATTTTTCCTTTTAGGCATTTTAAACACATTAGTCTTAAGGAAGATTCTCTCCTAAAAAAATGATGCCAAAGAATTTCTTAGATATTATTTTTCTTTCGGGGGTGGGAGTGTTTATTTATGGCTCACAAGAGCTACTCAGGAGGTCCAGGAGCCACTCCCAGCAATTCTCAGCCAACTGGGCCCGATAATTCAGTGCAAGGGCCCCAGAGACTTAGTGGGGCTCAGGCCCTGTGGTGCTGAGGACAACTATGATCACCCCCTCTCAGGTGCTCAGGGGATGTTCACGGAGCCAGAGATCAAATCAAGGTTCTATACATGCAAGACATATTCCCTAATTGCTAAATTACCTCTTCAGCTTCTATCTTCTGTTTTGGTAGTTAATTCTTTAAATATTTGGACTTTGTTTTCTTTTAATCGCTGCTTAAGAAAACTTCAGATAAATATCCTTTATCTACTGTCTTCTAAGTTATCTCTCCTGACCCCAATGATTCATATTATTACTCTCAAAACTATTCCAAATCCTGAAATAATAAGTGTTCAAAACAGACATTATTATTTAATAATAAATGTCCATTATTATCAAGGTATGGTGTGAACACAAAATATGAGAAATAGAATATTATCTTTCCTGTTCTCCATCCAAAAATCTCACTAGTGTTTTATGCCAAATCACATTTTAGACTTTTTGTGAGAAGGGGGCTCTGTTTTATATTTTCTTTTTCTCCTGACCCACTTTCTCTCCTTCAAAATAAAAATGCATAAAAATATTTTATTCTTGGAAAAAATATATTTTGTCTTTTTTTGGTGGTGGTAAAGGTGGGGTAACTTTGTGCACCAATGCCATGTTATTGATGCTATTGATGCCATATATTGTTTAAAAAACGTATAAATATATTTCATCCTTTCACTACAACTGTTACCCTTCCTGTTTTTACAGATGCTGTTTAAGGCCAAACTGCAATTTTCAACTACTTACAGAGCTTGCGACAATTTATTGATAACTCTCCCCATGTCATTAAAGACAGGGTTTTAATCTCATGGTCAATGTACATTTATTTGCTCACAAAGCAAACTGGAAGCAATTGAGAAATATAAAAATATATTCTCCCCCAAGCACCCACCCTATGAAATCCAGAAGGCAGCTCTCCTATAGTAATACTACTTTTTTAAGAGGACACCTACCAGTAGTGATGTACTCAGCAACTAGCTCTGACTCTACCACAGCAATTGATGGACTCTCAGGAGAATGTCTCTTTTCCTGGGTCATCTGAATAGGCACTGCCATTTGACTCAAGTCAATAGTGGGTTGTCTTGGTTTAGATTCCAATTTTTCCTTTACTGCATAAAAAAGTCAGGGGAAAAATTAACTTTTATCACCAATGAGTACCAAAGCCAGGGCAGTCCGTGGGAGTAATGACCCAGACCTCTGGTGTGCCACCTCTTGCACTGACTAGGAGACAGTGAGCTGAAAGGCAAAGCAGACTGCAAAGTATGGCAGTGAGCTGTGCGGCTCGTACAACTATACCCAGCTGCCAAGTAATCAGACTAAATGTGCCCCTATTTTCAAACTGCTTGTTTTCCTTGTACCCAACATTCCCCTTGGGCCCTTTCCTTTACCCTTCTTCAAGGTTGCCCCTGGTATTCTTGAGCTCACCAACCTGAAAACAAAGGGTGAATATATAGTATGTGCATAGCATAATTTGCTTTACAGCAACTAAAAATATCTACTAAAAATAGGGCACAGTGACCAGCTTAAGCTATTAAAAATACAAGATAATCTCCAAAGAAAGGCGCTCATGTCTCTAATGACTAAAATTTTTCTTTTAAAGTTCAGTGTTAGGGAAAATGGCCTCTTAGCTATAAAATGTATTATAATCAGGAATCGAGAATGGCTTCTGGGGAGATAGGGAGACAGCTCAAGGGGCTGAGCACATGCCTTGCAACACGTTCTCTGAGAGCCAATGAGAGCAATCCCCAGAGCACTGAGTGGGGAGTAGTTCTACACCAGCAGGGATGACACAAAAGCCAAACCAATAACCACTCCTAAACCAAGAATGGCGTCTGCTGGTAGACTGACTTTCTGTTTACTTTCTATCTAAACATTTTCTACACACTCTATCAGTAATTAGGAGAAATGGCTGAGTAAGTCAAAGACAAGAAGCTGAGGAAATACTTAAGGCCAAAAGTAATACTAATAGAAAATTAATTAAAGACTTAAACGCTAGTTTCCTGGGGTAGTATAAAAGTGGTATTATAACAAATGTTAATTAAGCCCAATGAAACTTAAGTCCATTTAGATTATTCAAAGCAAGTATAAAATGTAATATAATTACAATAACATTTTACCAAAGAAAGCAAAATAAAAACAAAAACAGTCACCCCATAAGTTAAAGGAACACTGACGGAATCAAAAGATATAGTCTCCCTAACTAACTGGGTAACCTCTCTATATTTTTTTACTCGTCCACAAAATGAAAAAGTTTGATGAGATTATTGCTAACATCCTTTAAAAGCTCTGAAAATCTTTGACCTATTATAATAGAAAAGTTAATATAACACACACAGGTTTTGCTTAGCATTTACTGAAGATAAATATTGATGAGGGTCTTGTTAAATGAGGACAGCTTTGCATGGAAACTCAAATGGTCAAAACTATACAAATAAATAAAACAGTAAAATTAAAATAAACCAGAATGCTAACAAGAAACAAATATGGTGTTTTATGATTATAAAGCAAACCTGCCAACATTAAGGAGGAGGGCAGGGGCCCTTCAATCTGCCCCCAGGGGCCACACCCACAGGTGCCTGGGGGATACTCCCAGTGGAGTGCTTGGGGGCTCATGCCCAACAGAGCTTGGAATTAAATGCAGGGCCAGGGATTCGACCTGGAGCTCTGTCATACAGAGCATGACCTTCAGTCCTTTGAACTGTCACTCCAAAACTCCCAATAGGATTCTTCAATAGGACTGGCAACTCTACTGCATCATTTTTATGCTTAAAAGAGACAGATTTAGTCCTTTCTGGTGACAAAGGATTGTTCATTTTATATGAGACAGAGGAAAGAGCTCTCAATTTTTCCTCCTTTCTAATTCTATCTATCCTTTAGTATTCCTATACACAGCTTGATGAATTCGTAAGTAAAATACAACAATGATTATAGACAAGTTCAGAGGGGAAAAGTATTCAAATGATAAGAAAAGTAACAGTGGTAGTATCTTGCACAACCCATCTCTAGAGAAAACATGCTTCATTCCACTGAGCATGTGAATTCATACCTGTTGTCTGCTGGAGTTCTAATAGAGCTTTGATTGTTGAAGTAGCTGATTGTGATTCACTGGATACATCCTGATAAATTATGGTGGGGCTAGTCTCCATTGCAATCTCATGCTCTGACCAATCCTGACGCCGGGAAGCAATTACATGAACTACAGGCTGGGAATCTGTTTTGTATTAGTTAAAAAAAAACAAACCCTATAAACAAAGTTTCTCTTAAAAACAAAACAAAACAAAATAAAACAATGTCTATTTACTCATTTTTATTTATTATAAAGTCATACTTTATCTCCCCAAGAAGATTGTAAGCCCCCAGAGGGGATGTCTTTTCAATTTTTATTCACTTATCGATCCATTTCTTGACTCAACCAGCTAGGCAGCTATGTTTGAGAGTATATATATCTGACACTGAGGTTATGAAGGAACTCAGAATAATCAAGGATGGCCAAGAAGCACACAATCTGGTTGAGGAGACAGACATGTACAATGACAACTTAAAATGACAATTTCAATGTGATCATTGCTATACTAAAAAAATGTGCAATTCTGAGGATGGGTGCACACTGTACATAAAAACAAAATGCTACAGAAGTCTTATTTTCCCCAATACACCTAACAATGTAGTCTGCATTTTAACCTGAGCATTCAGTCAACACTAACTAGACAGATAAATTACTGAAAGAAAATTCTGTCCACTGACAATAAGAATAAATTAGTGATGTGTAAGAAATAATATATGACATGTATAACTCTTGAAGTTCAAAGTCTTAAGCAGTAGAGTATCTGCTTTATCAATTATTAGTAATTTAACTCTTTGGGTCTTAGTTTTATGACTTTTAAACTGTAATAATGAATTTATCTTTCTACCTCAGAGTTACCAAGAATATAATGAAATAAATGTGTAAGAAATCTTTACAAATTATAAAGGAAATGTTTTGTAACTGTAGTGGCCAGAAGAAGAGTAGTTCTAAGGCTTCCTGTCAGTTTAAAAATAAGTTACATTCACAATTCAAGGCTAATTATTCATGCTACACAGATATTATAGACAGCCCTAATCAAGACTAATAGTCATGTGATACAGATATCCATATAAATGCTAAAAAGTGCATCATATAAAGCAAATTATTTGCTGACTTTTCCATAAATTGGACTAAACTATTTTAAGTTCCTGAATTCCTTTGTTCAAGATACCATAGAGAAAATTATGTAGTATATAAAGGCATGTCTATTATCATTAAATCTTGGTAATAATGGAGGAGACAACTAAAGATACACTCACAGCTTTGCATTTTGGAAGTAAAATCAAACAATACAGGCAAACAAAGACATACACATACAAATTACAGACTGTTTTAAATTGGAATGGTGTTTTAAATTGGAATTCTTACCTAAAGTATTAGGTAAGAATGAAAAGAATGTATTCCCCCCCCCCCACACACACACAAATAAAAAGAATTCATTCTTCTATAAACCTTACATTTTGGAAAAGCAATTAGTTGTCCAAAGGGTAGGGATAGTGGCATAATTCTTCAAAACTGCTTCCCCCTCAAATAACAAAATCAATATATAGCAGGAGTTTTAAATTCCCATGACATGTATGTATTTCCACTCTTTCACACACACCCCCAAACATTATCAAATACCATATGAAGCATATGATGATTTTTATTTACTCATTCTATTATACAGAATTTAAATTTACGAAATTGGTAATCTGAGGAATCATTCTTTTTACATAACCTAACTTCTAAAATATAAGAAATTCCCAAGATGGAAAAAAAATGAAAAAAGAAAAGAAAAAAAAGAAAAGAAATTCCAAGACGATGGACTGCTTGGTTAAGTAAAAGGACCGTAGTTCAAAGGATAGCTCTAAAATCCAACTGTATAAAATTCACAGAATACCCAGGAGAAAGCAGGACTGACATTGGAGAGAGGGAAGGTAAATAAAATTTCACATAGGAGTACCTATAAAACACATTAACCAAAATAATAATCATGCACAGGTTCAGACTGTTCACTTTGCCCATACTCTGGAGCTGAGTATCAAAGGCTGCGCGTAGCAATCCTCCAACAGTGAAACAAAGATGTAAAAATCACTCCATGCGTGATTTTCTTTCCTCTACTCTGGCATGTGCTTAGAGTACATACACTGTCTATTCAAGTCTAATGCTGGGGTCAAAAGTGCCAAGACTGAGACAACATGAAAGTGATCCCAAATCATCCCAGAATGATTCCTCAGATTACCAATTCTCTTAAATTTAAGTTCTGTATAATAGAATGAATAAAAACTGTCATATGCTTCATATGACATTTGAAATCCTACAATACAGAAACTCCAGTATCAAAGAACTTACAACTTTTTAAGACAGTTTCCTCCCACCTCTCTACAAAAGACACTAGAAAATGTTCTTATATGGAACATTTCCATCCATGTATCTACAAAGACCAGTTCTTTTCTTGTCCATGCTGCAGTACTCAAGATAACTGATGACAGCTTACATATCCTCCCAACCCAACCTTCATCTTACCGTCATGTAAAATATCCTTTTGACCAACTGTTCTTCACATAAAATAAATTCCTTATGTTTAAACCATCTAAATCATCTCCTGTTAACTAAATCCAAGACGTCTATAGCTTTTCTGTGATGTGGTATGTACTATCCTTCACTCTGTCATAAAGCCCAAGGCTTTTAGAATACTTAGCTGACAATACTTAATACTTAACTGTGGCAGGAACATTAATTCCTCAAAATGTTCTGCAAAAGAAGGCTACAATCATCAAAAACTTGGGGGGAACTGTACATTATATATTCTACTCTAAATCTTTCACAATATATAAACACAAAATAGTTTTGAAGGTTCTTATAAAGTTACATTTTGCTTATATGGATTTATGTCTCACTTTCAAAATGACCTAACAAAATCACAAAGCTTCTAAAGTGCTGTCTTTACTGAACACATTTTTCTATTTGTCTATGTCTGGTTTCTGCTTATATCCCTACGCTTAATTTTAATCTCCTCATTCTCTCCCATTTTACTTCAGAAAAGTCTTACAGTCTTTTGGATATAAGTAGATATTAAATAAGAAACCCCTGAGGGTCCAGAACGATAATACAGTGTGTAAAGTGCTTGCCTCACATGTGGCTGACCTGGGTTTAATCCCCGGGACACCATACGGTCCCTCGAGCACTGACAAGAGTGATCCCTGAGCACAGAGCCAGAAGTAGGTCCTACTTAAACCTGAAAGCTTTGTAACTTTCCACATGGTGAATCAATAAAAGAATTAAAAAAAAAAAAGTACATCCTAGATACAAATAGGTGTGGCAAAAAAAAATCAAACAAAACAAAACACCAAAACCAAAAACCCATAATACTTTATTAATCTGAAGCATACTGACACTAACCTGGATCTCAAATGAAAAAGGAGGGAAAAAGATCTCATTAGGCATATGGCCCCATCTTCATTCACTGACCAAGAAAGTTTAGCATTGTTTCATTAGGCTTGGTGACCAAGTATCAATATGTAAAACTGTCCAGGCTATACACTCAAAAGGCCCATCCACAAGGTTAGGGAAAATCCCAGGAATAACACTTTGAATCTAGGCAACAAAAATGTTTTATATGGCTCAAGCTTAACCTTATATCACAGTAATGAAAATTTTACTGTGTGCCCACTAACTTCTTGGCTAAATATTGGATGTGTAATATAAATATAAACCTTATCTCTAAGAAGTTCTTATAGTGAAATGAAAATTTTAACGCACAAATCAAAAAATAACATGACTAATAATAAAATAATAAAATAAATAACATGACTAATGATAAAATAGCTGGCTGGCAGTGCAAAACAATTTTAGCAACAGATTGTAGAAAGAATGACAAACTCTGCCAGGGTGATCAAGGAAAGTGTCAGAACAAGATGAAGACAGGGAACTTTTCTAAGCCCTGAGGAAACAATTGGGAAATAGGTATAAAACCTAAACTACTCTTCCTTGGGGATGAGGTATGAGGGGTGGAAGCTCAGAAGTCACAAGTAGAATCAATACATTCACTGAGCAGGGTAGTTGAGCAGATAGAGCACTTGCCTTGCATACCACCAACCTGGGTTCAATCTTCAGAACCCCAAGATCCCCTGAGCCTCACAACGAGTGATCTCTGAGTACAGAACCACGAATAAGTCCTGAGCATCACATGGTATAACCCAGAAACAAAACAAAACAACAGGGCTGGAGCGACAGTATAGCGGGTAGGGCGTTACCTTGCACGCAGCCGACCCGGGTTCGATCCCCAGCATCCCATATGGTCCCCTGAGCACCACCAGGAGTAATTCCTGCGTGCAAAGCCAGGAGTAACCCCTGTGCATTACTGGGTGTGACCCCCCCCCAAAAAAATAAAATAAAAAAATAAAATAAATCAATATAGTCCCTTGTCATAAAAGATATTCTTATTCCAGAACTTGTAATGGGACATTGCCAAAAAATAAAAAAAAAACTAAAGTCAAGAAAAAAGAAATTTCTTTTTATAGTATAATAACAATAATCAAGCATATCAGTAATAATCATAAAATGTAAACTAATACTTCTGTTTGATAAGAAACATTTATAAAGTCTCAAAGGTACCTCTCCCACAATTACTATTAGTCTCAAAGGGAAATATGGGAACATTGTAATATGGAAATCAACACGTTAGCCAAGTAATCAACATTAACATCAACACTGAGGCAAATATGATATATATATGTATATATATATATATATAAATCACATGATATCATGTCCAGATAAAATAAAAACTATACAACTTTTACCTGTGAAATTCTCACTGAATCTATTCATGAGTAAACATTAGATAAAACCAAATTAAGAAATATCCTACAAAGTAAGTGAAACAAAGAAAGGCTAATATATGATCCCAAGTTAAAGAAAAATACAAAACTATAACAAATGCAGCTAAAGGCAATACATACTCTGAAGTAAACTGTATACAGAAGAAAACTACAAAGAACATAACTGAACAGCTGAAACATTTGAGTGAACTGCAGATTGTAGTATTATATTAAATTCTTAATTTTACTAACTATACTTCAGTTATGAAGACAGCATTGAGACATATAGACAAAAGAATATTAAGTATTTAGATTTAATCACGTGGTAATTACAACCTGCACTCAAATGGTTAAGAAACATTAAAGTTATAAACATACACAGTAAGGTCAGAAAGAGAATCCACAAAAAGCAATTAGGGCAAAATTAAACAAGTGGTGAATATAGGTAAAATACGTATATGAAGTTTTTTTTTATCCTTCCTGCAACTTTTTTCTAAGTTTGCAATTACCTTATTAAAAAAAAATTTTTTTTTTCTTTTTGGGTCACACCCAGCAATGCACAGGGGTTACTCCTGGCTGGCTCTGCACTCAGGAATTACTCTTGGCAGTGCTCGCAGGACCATATGGGATACTGGGCATTGAACCCGGGCCAGCCGAGTGCAAGGCAAGCGCCTTACCCACTGCTCTATCGCTCCAGCCCCCGCCCCCAATTTTTTTTCTTACAAGGGCAGAATCAAGGGCTAGAGACACAACACAGCAGGCAGGGCGTTTTCCTTGCATGCAGCTGACCTGGGCTTGATCCCCAGCATCCGAGATGGTCTCCAAGTCCTGCCAGGAAGGATCCCTGAGCACAGAACCAGGAATAAGCCTTGAGCTACATCAGGTGTGGCCCCAAAACTAAACAAAGCTAAAAACTCAAATATCATAAAGGGAAGACATGACGAAGGGTTTAAATTTCTAGCAGTATATTCTTTGTAAACTTGCATTATCTTAGACTGAGTCCAAATTCTTTATCCTTTCCTTTTTAATCACATATGATTCCCAGCTCTTATCTGTGAAATGTACCAAGGAGCAGTACAAAAATATTAGGGAAGGACCAAGTGCAGATTATAAAACTGGGTTTAACTGCCAGGAGTGATCCCTGAGCGCAGTCAGTAGTAAGCCCTGAGCACAACAAAAAAAGGAAGGGCTTTAGAGTCAACTGTAATATAAGACTATTCTGAACTGAAATTTTTTTTTTTTTTTTTTTTTGCTTTTTGGGTCACACCCAGCGATGCTCAGGGGTTACTCCTGGCTTTGCACTCAGGAATTACTCCTGGCGGTGCTTGGGGGACCATATGGGATGCCGGGGATCGAACCCGGGTCGGCCGCGTGCAAGGCAAACGCCCTACCCGCTGTGCTATCGCTCTGGCCCCTGAACTGAAATTTTTGATACAAATATTTTTAAGTTACATGCAATGAAAATATAGAATGAATAATTTAAAGTAGATAAAAATATGTGTACCCAATCAAAGAGCAAAATATTCACTCACTCCTAAAAATAGCAAAACTTTGACCTCTTCTTACAATAAGAACTGAAGACTCATCAATGAAATGGCAGGTTTAGAAAATTATTGGTGATTATAGCAGCTATTTTCAAGAGATAATCCAAGATTATATACAACATCAATTGCTCATGTCCTCCTTTCAGTAATATCTGACAAGTTAAACCTTCTACCTGCCTGTTATGAAAACAATTCTTTAGGGGGAAAAAAGAAAGCTATTACTCAATGAACTGCAGGCTCAGATAAAAAAAAATCAGCTGGTGTGTTGAAATCAGAACAATGTCTACAAATATATGATCAATAAGTTCAAAGGATCTAAGTAAAGCCTGAGCACCACTCTAATGCAACTAGCAGATGAACTGGCTTAAAAACCAATATACTCTAGGGGCTGGAGCGATAGCACAGCGGGTAGGGCATTTGCCTTGCACGCGGTCGACCCGGGTTCGATTCCCAGCATCCCACATGGTTCCCTGAGCACCGCCAGGAGTGATTCCTGAGTGCAGAGCCAGGAGTAACCCCTGTGCATTGCCGGGTGTGACCCAAAAAGAAAAACAAACAAAAAACCAATATACTCTGATAAAGTGAATCTAAACAAATTGATTCATATATATATATCCTTTCACTGAATGATGTACTGAAGAACACTATCCATTTTGTAAAATAAGTGCCACATTGTTCAAAACATTTAGATTTTTAGGTATTAAGTTTTCAATACCTAAGATCATTTCCAGTGGTACTTCCTTTTTGAAACCTTTTAGCCTCCCTGGAGGTTGCCTGTCTACCTCTGGCAATCTCTTGTTCAATCATAATAAAATTCTTGGGGTCGAAGAGATAGTACAATGGGTAGGGCACTCCGATCCCCAGCATCCCAAATGGTCCCCTGAGCACTGCCAGGAGTAATTCTCTGAGAATCTCTGAGTATGGCCCCAAAACAAAAACAAGCAAAAAAAGAAAATCATAATAAAATTCTTATATTGGGGTTACAATGTACTTTTTAAATCTCCTTCACTGGATTTTAAGCTCCTAGAGCTCAAGAACTATATTTTATTCAACCTTTATAGGGTCCAGTACAGAGGTCCCCAAATTTATTTGGCCTACTACCAGATTTTAGGAAGAAAACTTACTCACTGAAAACCCATTTTCTTTCTTTTTTTTTTTTGGTCCCTGGAAACCCATTTTCTTTAAGCTAACAAACAGCACACCCCAGCCCACCCACCCCAAATACACCCAGACTATTACTGACCCCCATGGACTGTTTCAGTGTCTAGGGAGGTGTTTCACCTCCATGAAACACTGATTTAGTACAATGCTTAGTACATATCATAAAGTAATAAAGAATTGTGAAATTGAATTAATGGAATAAACAGCAATTTTACTATGTCAGACTAATCAGGGAAGCCTTCACTGAAGAGCTAAAATCATCAAGGACTAGTATAAAAAATCTGTACTAAGAAAGTGTAGTGCGGGGCTGGAGCGATAGCACAGCGGGTAGGGCGTTTGCCTTGCACACGGCCGACCCGGATTTGATTCCCAGCATTCCATATGGTCCTCTGAGTGCAGCCAGGGGTAATTCCGGAGTGCAGAGTCAGGAGTGCCCCTGTGCATCGCCGGGTGTGACCCAAAAAAGCAAAAAAAAAGAAAAAAGAAAAAAAAAGAGAGAGAGAGAAAGTGGAGGTGCTAAAAAAATGTACTCCAAAGATGATTGAGGGGAGGCAAAGAAAGAACAAAGGGAGAAATGATCAAGGGAAGACAGACTTAATTTTGCTTAGTTGTATCAGAGTATAAACCATGGCATAAGCACATCACCTAACAATAAAGGGAGTGAAGGCTAACAGAAACAAAAGTACTAGATAGTAGGTTACAAAGTTTATTTCAATAGACTCCCTATAAGAACAACGTAACTAAGATAGTAATATGGGGTCTGGCTTCATAGTATTTTTCTTACAAATAGGATAAGTATACAATTATCGTCCAAACTAGGGATACTACTAAAAGCAAAAAGGAGTGTTACTAATAATTAAGCTAACTGGAAATAGTTCCATGGAAATGGCAATGTATAGTTCAGTTAGCTTACTTAGATGCTACTAATTGTCCACTTCTGTCCACCTTGTTTTTCTCAAAGTTCAGCAGTATCTGTTTCAAAGGTATATCTTTCTTTCTGGCATTCTTCTACTTACCCAAAGCAAACACAAGCTCTAACCAGTTTGGTAATACTTATGCACATCAAAATCATCATCTAGAGTTTACCAGTTATTTTATGAGCATATGCCATGAAGAAAAGATAATAAGCATCACCAAGAGGAAAATTTCAGCTCACTGAAGTTTTAACATGCAAAACAAAAGAAAATCAGTCCATTAAATAATACATAAAATAAAATGAATTTTACCTTGGGAGCTTTGGGAAGATTCTGCAGAAGAGGAACTACTATCTGTATAATTCTGTGGTTCTTCCTTTCCCTCCTGAATAGAAGAATTACCAGCCTCTGAGACCCTGGAAGCCTGTTGCAATGTTTCTGTGACGAGCTGCCTTGTTTGTTCACTAACAACCGTGGCTTGAAATGTCACTGGTTTAGGTTTAATAAGAACCTAGAAGGAATTGAGAAATAAATCCAGTTTAAAGTACTTATTTTTTCAATTATTTTCCTGACAAGGAAAAACAACACTATACTTATTACACTTCAGGCACACCATCAAATACTAACTCAATCTAGAAACAAATTTTAATCAAGCCACGTTCAGTGCTTTTATTTTAGTTTTTGATTTTTGAGCCACATCTGGAGGTGCTCAGGGGTTACACCTGGCTCTGTGCTCAGGGATCACTCCTGGCAGAACGTGGGGACCATATGTGGTTCCGGAGATATATTACAGGTCGCTTGTGTGCAAGACAAGTACTTTACCCACTATTCTATCACTCAGGCCTTCATTTACTGCTTACAGTGCTACATTGTAGATTACAAAAGTTTTAATTCTTATAAAGTTGGCTCTTGTTATTTTTTCCCTTGCCTATAATGCCTTCAAGTTACATTTTACAGTCTGTGCGCTAGACTGCAGAATGGGTGTCACAGGTTAAGGGGTTCAGAACAGAAAGACACTAGACACCTAGTTTCCCCATAAAATTTTTGAGACACAATAACAAGTGTAAGATTTCCGCCCTTAACATAATGAAAAGAAAACCCTAGTTTACTTAAGTCATTGTTCTTGGGGCAGAGTAAAGCTGGTAGGGCACTTGCCTTGTACGCAGCCAACCCAAGTTCGATCCCTGGCATCCCATATGGGCGCCCAAGCACAGCCAGGAGTGATTCCTGAGTGCAGAGCCAGAAGTAAGCCCTGAGCACTGTTGGGTGTGTCTCCCTCCCCAAGAGTCCCCCAAAAGCCACTGTTTTTTAGGTTACTTTTCATTAGCAGTAAAATGAAGTTCCTAATTTGATATTTGTGCACATCTAATCTTTGAGACTTATGTCTTTGAAAAACCAGAGAAACAAAATCTATTAAAAACAATACAAAAAATGTAGTAGGATCAACTCCTCTGAAAGTAAGAATCACAAACACTAACACCAGTGAAACTGGAAAAAAAATTTCTAACTGAATCTCTCCAGTTCAAAATATAAATTCCAGGAATTGACCTCAATCAGGATGCATGAAACAAAGATGCTAATGTGTCATATATTTTAACTCTCTCATACATATCACTCTAAGCCTTTTAAAGACTCTTCAAGTCACCCATTTCCAAGAATTCAAAATGAAAATACTAGTGACACTGTGACTTGTATGATGAAATGAAAGTGTTATTAAGAGAAATTTAAAGGAAATCTGAACTTATTTCTAATCACAAACTTGTTTAAATATATAAACTAGGGACTAGAGAGATAGTTCAAGGGCTGAACATATAAGCTTGCATACAGGAGACCCTAGTATGATCCTTGATACCAACTGCCAAAATCAATTCTGAGCAATGAGTAGGGAGTAGCCCCTGAACACTGTTGAATGTGGCCCAAAACTAAAAAAATTTTAAAAAATTTTATAAGGATATGTATAGTGTTATGTATGTATATATGTATATATATGTACATCACTGTCACTGTCATCCTGTTCCTCGATTTATTCAAGTGGGCACCAGTAACATCTCTATTCCTCCCCAGCCTGAGATTTTAGCAGCCTCTCCTTCCTCATCTTTCCCAACGACTGGAGGCTCTTTCAGGGTCAGGGGAATGAGACCTATCTCATTTTTGGCATATCGAATACACCAGGGGTAGCTTCCCAGGCTCTGCTCGTGTGGGCGGGATACTCTTGGTAGCTTGCAGGGCTCTCCAAGAGATATATATATGATTTGTTGCCTACTGTCTGAACTCCATCAGAGATGGTGTGGTAATTATGGAAAGTGGGTAGGAAGTGTCTTACAATGTGTCCAGGTCCAGAAAGTGGCCTGGAGCATGACAGCGGTTGGGTAGTGGAGGTCAGCTGCAGGGGCTGGGTCCCTTGGGGCTGGGAAGGTTTTCACCCGCCCATTTCTGGGGCGCACCAAGCAAAAACAGCCTGGCGCGGAGTATATGTATATGTACAACTATGTTTTGAAGGGACTCAGAAAACTATTCTTATTTTTGGCTGTTTGGGTCACACCTGGCGATGAACAGAGGTATTCCTGGCTCATGCACTCAGGAATCACTCCTGGCGGTGCTTGGGGGACCATATGGGATGCTGGGAATCGAACCCGGATTGGCCACTTGCAAGGCAAACGCCCTACCCACTTGCTATAGCTCCAGGCCCAAAAACTATTCATTTTTAAGTACAATAATAACCTTTACAAAATGTTCTAGGATAGCATTTCTCAAGCAAACCTGATAATGGTGGTGGAATGCAAGTTTCAAATGTGCATGGGTTTGGTGTCCAACAAAGCAAGCACACTCACACATACAAAGCTAATGAAAAAAAAATCACCATATTTTAAAGCATACCTGTGTTTTACCTTGCTGGCCATAAACAATTTTTGTTGGGATGATCTTTGCTGCTGGCTGAACTGTGGAGCCTATTCCTTTTGGCTGGGTTACAATCATTTTGGTGATGGGTCTTGTAGCAGTGATGATCGCTGGCTTTGCTCCAGTTGGCACTGTTTGTATAGTCTTTTCTCCCTAAATTGAAGTCAGTGACTATTTAAGGAATTTATATGCAAACACGTGATAAAATAAAATGATCTATTTCCTGAAAACTTATAAAGGTTTTACCAGGATGAGAGGAAGAGGATTATAAATCACACTATCAAGTAGATTTGCCTTGTTGCAATGATCACGTCATGACAAAATTTCTGTCTAAAATGCATTTGCTGATAAGCAAATTAAGCAATAGCACAGCAGGTAGGGCATAAGCCTTGCACACGACTGACCTGGGTTCGATTCCTCTGGCCCTCTCAGAGAGCCTGGCAAGCTATCTGTGGCATATTCGATATGCCAAAAACAGTGACAAGTCTCACAATGGAGACGTTACTGGTGCCCACTCGAGCAAGTCAATGAACAACAGGACAAAAGTGCTACAGTACTACTACTGTAATACTTATTATATTGTCCCATAATAAAGTACCTATACAAAACAAAAAAATTCTAGAATATATGTTAAAATAGGGCTATATGTTTGCCCTCCTACATTTCTAAATTTATCAATAACAAACATTTATGTAATTAAAAAATTATCGTGCTAATATATAATTACCAATAGCTAACAAATATAAGGCAGATTTCTTGTTTTCAAAATATGAAATTCTAAGAACATAAGGCAGAACATCCATATGAAAAAGTATAGACAGAGATGAAATCAATGTAGTATTTTTTCTGTGGTTATATGGAAAATTACAAAAATATTTATGGGGCTGGAGCAGTAGTCTACAGCACGTAGGGTGTATTACCTTGCATGCAGCTGATCCAGGGTTCAATCCCCAGCATCCTATATAGTCCCCCAGCACCCCCAAGATTATTTCCTGAGTCCAGAGCCAGAGGCAGTCCCTGAGCAATGCCCGTGTGACTCAAAAAGGAAAAATAGGAAGGAAGGAAGGAAGGAAGGAAGGAAGGAAGGAAGGAAGGAAGGAAGGAAGGAAGGAAGGAAGGAGGAGGGAAGGAAGGAAGGAAGGAAGGAAGGAAGGAAGGAAGGAAGGAAGGAAGGAAGGAAGGAAGGAAGGAAGGAAGGAAGGAAGGAAGGAGGGAAGGAAGGAGGAAGGAAGGAAGGAAGGAAGGAAGGAAGGAAGGAAGGAAGGAAGGAAGGAAGGAAGGAAGGAAGGAAGGGAGGGAGGGAGGGAGGGAGAGAGGGAGGGAGGGAAGAAGGAAGGAAGGGAGGGAGGAGGGAGGAAGGAAGGGAGGGAAGAAGAAAGAAAGAAAGAAAGAAAGAAAGAAAGAAAGAAAGAAAGAAAGAAAGAAAGAAAGAAAGAAAGAAAGAAAGAAAAAGAAAGAAAGAAAGAAAGAAAGAAAGAAAGAAAGAAAGAAAGAAAGAAAGAAAGAAAGAAAGAAAGAAAGAAAGAAAGAAAGAAAGAAAGAAAGAAAGAAAGAAAGAGGGGCTAGAGAGATTGCACAGCGGATAGGGCGTTTGCCTTGCACACGGCCAACCCGGGTTCAAATCCCAGCATCCCATATGGTCCCCTGAGCTCGGCCAGGGGTGATTCCTGAGTGCAGGGCCAGCGGTGATTCCTGAGTGCAGAGCCAGGAGTAACCCCTGTGCATCGCCAGGTGTGACCCACAAAGCAAAAAAAAAGAAAGAAAGAAAGAAAGAAAGAAAGAAAGAAAGAAAGAAAGAAAGAAAGAAAGAAAGAAAGAAAGAAAGAAAGAAAGAAAGAGAGAAAGAAAGAGAGAGAAAGTATTTATGGTATTTACCATGTTTTATTATACATACATTACTAATATCACTGGCATGTTAACTAGATAACTTAAACCCATTAGTTTTTCACCTTTTTTCATCTGCTTGTTCCTATGTACTGTATTCTGATCATTTGTATAGTTAATACTTGAATTAAAATTAAATTCAAATACAGTGAATTTTATATTACCAACATTTTATAAATTAAAATCCAGAGTTAGAGTACAGATGGCAAGGCACATGCCTTAGAGCCAACTCCAGTTCAATCCCTGGCACTATACATAGTCCCCTGAATCCCACCAAGAGTAATCCCTGGGCACAGAGCCAGGAGTAAGCCATAAGCACAGCTGGGTGTGGCCCTCAAACAAAAATCCCACAAAATTAAAAAGAATCCAAAATTTTTTATTCTATCAGTTTTCTTTAGTAGTGCCATTATCTAAGCACGTGGCTATCTAAATGTAATAACCAATAAAAACAAAACACCTTGGTGAGTTGACAAAAACGGTAAATTCACGGGGCTGGAGCGATAGCACAGTGGGGAGGGCATTTGCCTTGCACGCGGCCGACCCGGGTTCGATTCCCAGCATCCCATATGGTCCCCTGAGCACCGCCAGGGGTAATTCCTGAGTGAAGAGCCAGGAGTAACCCCTGTGCGTCGCCGGGTGTGACCCAAAAACAAAACAAAAACAAAAAAAAAACGGAAAATTCACTTTGAATTTACAGCTAAGAATACCTACAAAAACCACATGGTCAACTCTCTGCTCTAATTATCTAAGAAAAACATGAAGTACCTGCTAACTGTATGGCAGCTTATTTAATACACACATGTTCAAAAGCAGCATCTCTGATAAAAGATTTAATTTGTCTGGAAAAGAGCTACTTCAGCTGCAAATTGGCAAGCTATCAAATAATTCAACAAGCCAAGCTGAGTTACTATTCAACGTTGAATTACGAATAGTATAATGACCTAGTCACGGCTGATCAAAACCAATCAGCAGGAAACTTATAAAAATGTTGTCTGACGGGGGCTGGAGAGATAGTACAGGGTTTAAGGCACTTACTTGCCTTGCATTCAGCTGGCTGGTTTGATCACCATATGGTGCCCAGAAGTGACCCCTGAACTTAGAGCTCTGAGCACTGGCCAGGCATTCAAAGTTCACCCTAACCCCCAAGAAAAAGTTCTGATGAGATGCCAGAGTGATAGAACACAGTGGAAGGACCAGTGTCTTGCCTGCAACTAATCTGGGTTTGACCCTGACATTACATACTATTCTCTGAGCACTATCAGAAATGATCCCTGAACACAAAGCCAAGAGTAACTCCTAAGCACAGCTCAGTGTGGTGCAAAAAAAAAAAAAAAAAAAAGCAAGCTAAACTTCTGATGAGTTTAATATGAGAGTATACACAGGTGCACAGGAGTAAGCACAAGTGCATATTCACATGTGATGAAGAGGATGGTCTTATATGCTGTCATACTCTGATCTGCTTGTTTTATTATCAGTTCCTGTGTTGTTATTACTATTAAATATTATCAAGCAGACTCACATATGACTCCTGGATATATGTGAACAGAATATCACATATAAAATACTATGAAATTAAAAACAAGACTATTTAGGATTCTAAAAATCTAACTTCTAATCATTGCATCATTTCTGGTTTACCATGAGAAGACAGACTTGGGAACAACCTGTTATCCTATGAGATTAAAACAAACAAATAGGGCCGTAGCATTAGTACAGCAGGTAGAGCATTTGCCTTGCACATGGCCAACCTGGGTTCAATCTCTGGCATCCTATTTGGTTCCCTGAGCAATGCCAGGACTAATTCCTGAGTGCAGAGCCATGAGTAACCCCTGACCATAGCCAGGTGTGACCCTAAAAGCAAAATAATATATAAATAAAATATTAAAAATTTTTTTAAAAACATAAATAAAACAAACCAGCCTCTAATACTGACTCCTACTAATAATGTAAAAACTGTGATGCCAGTTTTGATAAGTAATATAAAGCATTCCATCTTACAGTCAAGCAATGCAGAGACTTTACCAAACGAAACAATTTAGTGCCAAGTATAATAATTAGGGGGAAAAGTACACTGAGTAATTTCAGTATGGCAGGGATTGTTCTAAGCACTTTCAAAATAGCTACCAGTTACTGAACAAACTCACCAGGAAAGCTCTACATCCCCAATGTACAATGAAGAAATAAAGGATGAGAGAACTGGAATAAATCAGCCAAAGTCAGAAAACTACAACACTTAAGAGACAAACTCGTAAGTATGTATAATTCCAGATCTCTTAAGAACTGCCTTCAGAACCATAAACATTTATTTGATTTCTTTTTACGAGCCGAAAGAAGTAAAAATTGAAAAAATGAAAGTAACAAATTACCATCAATTGATTTAGTCTTAATCATAAGTGTTTCTCTTTTTCCAGATTAGGCCAAATACTAGACTAGTATCTACTGACCATCAGCAGGAATAAGTGTTCTCTCAACAAAGGAAGAATACTTCAGCTTCATCAAACTGGTCAATTGAAGAACAGTGAAAAGCAAGTTGGCACAAGCAATATATTTAAGAGCTTTGAAAAAAGGCATCAGTTGGTGTTTTTAACAATAATTACATCATAGCAGTCGTAAATTGAGTCATTTTAGACACTGTGGGATTCTAAAGTCCTTAGGCAAATATGTGTATAGCTAGTCTCTAAAGTCCTCAATGGGAGGCTGAATCTGTAGTTCAAGCTCTTACTTACTCCAGCATTTAGCAAAGTTGTCACAACGTTTTTGCCAGGAAGGCCCTGAATGGTGGTTCCTTTCCCTGTAGTCTTCTGCACAACAATCACATTGGGCTTGGAAGTCATTGGGATTGTAGTGATTTTAGTAGTTGTTCCTTAGAGAAGAGGAAAGACAAGGAGGCCTGAGTTAAGGAACAGTGAAACTTAGTTGTTTCTACTTATGTTGCACATAATGATTACCTAGTCAATGTCCTTCCTAGGTGGCATTTCATGAAGACAAGATAATGAGAATGAAAATAAAAGCATAGAATTTTAAGTTATCCTAGGAGCTAATAAAAAAATTTATTTTTATAGCAGCCATCTTTTTGGAATCTGAGGGCCTTCATATCAAACTCACTAGTAAGGGCCAGAGAAATAGTAGAGTTGGCAAAGCACTTGCCTTACATGTGGCCAACCTGGGTTCTATTCCCAGAACCATATTTTTCCCCTGAGCACCACCAGGTATGATCCCTGAGCACAAACCCAGAAGACAGATCTGAACACAGCCCTGAGAGGCCCAAAATACCAAAACCAAACAAAAACAGCAAAAACAATTAAGCAGTTTACATTTGGGTCTGGAAAGGCAATGAAGGCATTTGTCTTGCATGTTGCCAACCCTGACCTGGTCCTTGGCATGGCATATGGTTCCCCCGAGCACCACCAGGAGTGACCCTGAACACTGAGCGAAGAATAAGACCCTCAGCACTGCCAGATGTGGCCCCAAAATCAAAACCAAAACAACAAAAAACCCACTATTGGGGCTGGAGTGATAGCACAGCGGGTAGGGCATTTGCCTTGCACGCGGCCGACCCGGGTTCGATTCCCAGTATCCCATATGGTCCCCTGAGCACCGCCAGGGGTAATTCCTGAGTGCAGAGCCAGGAATAACCCTTGTGCATCACCGGGTGTGACCCCCTTCCGTCCCCCCAAAAAAACCCACTATAGATTTCCCCATCAATTTCTTCTCTGATTAGTGAAACAAGTCAGAATCTTTAATCCATGACATGACAAGCATTTTTCCTAAACCCAGAATTATAATGCTGTGATTAGTGCAATAAGAAACTCTACAGAAAATCAAATAAATAAAATCAGATTAAATATGCACTCTAAATCATCTCAGGTTGGGTCTCTGATATATAAAAATATCTATGAGAAACTTTTGCTTTCTTCTTTTTTTTTTTTTTTTTTTTTTTGCTTTTTGGGTGACAACCAGCGATGCTCAGGGGTTACTCCTGGCTTTGCACTCAGTAATTACTCCTGCCTGGCAGTGCTTGGGGACCATATGGGATGCTGGGAATCGAACCTGGGTCAGCTGTGTGCAAGGCAAATGCCCTACCTGCTGTACTATCACTCCAGCCCCAAAACTTTACATTTTCAACTATTAAGATCAACTAAGGAAATTTACAACTGCTGATCCAAACAATATTGTCTTCTCCCTTATATCCTTCCACAATCTATACTCTTTTACCTACCAAATCTACTTATGTATCAAATGTATCCAGTATATTCTACATCATTCCAAGTTGGAAATTTTGGTGTAACTATTTGATTCATACCATGTCTTCAGTCCTCATTTCCCAGAACTATATTTGTCCCCTGTGATAGTGGATAGCTGTGATAGCTGTTCGGTTTAAGTACGCCAATGAACTTGATTTGTCACTAATACGTCTTCTTTCAAAATGTTGCTAATGTCATTAGACAGATTCCTTTTGGTTTCCCACATTATCTCCGTATTTCAAGCACCTCTAACGTGCAAGTAGCTCTGATGGTCCCTACCAAAACAAACAACCTTAAAAAACTGATTTTAGGGCTGGAGCATAGCACAGAGGGTATGGCATTTGCCTTGCATGCGGCTGACCCGGGTTCGATTCCCAGCATCCCATATGGTCCCTCGAGCACCGCCAGGGGTGATTCCTGAGTGCAGAGCCAGGAGCAACCCCTGTGCATCGCCAGGTGTGACCCAAAAAGTTAAAAAAAAAAAATCCTGATTTTGGGGGGGGTAAAGCAATAGTATGGTCAGTAGGGTGTTTGTCTTGCACACGGTCAACCCGGGTTCAATCCCTGGTATCCCATATGGTTCCCTGAGTACTACCAGGACTTATTCCTGAGTGCAGAGCCTCTGAGCATCACTGGTATGGCCTTTTTCCTTTAGAGAGGAGTGTCAATTTATGAGACGAAGTCTATTATTTTTACAAAATGAGGGTGTATGTGTATGTGTGCATTAAAACATAAAAGGGGCCGAAGCAACGGTAGAGCAGGTAGGAAGTTTGCCTTGCACAAAGTGACCCAGGTTCGATCCCCAGCACCACAAGTGGTCCCCAGAGTTCACCAGGAGTAATCCCTTACTGTAGAGCCAGGAGTAAGTGTAGTGGAGGGATGGGTATTGGAAAACTGTATGACTGAAACCCAATCACGAACAGTTTTTTAACTGTGTATCTCATGGTGATTAAAAAATAGTAATAATGAAAAATTTTTTAATGTAAAAAAAAAAAAGGTAAAAAGAAAAATGAGTGCCTGAAAAGAAATGAATGGCACACCAGCAATCGTGAAAAACAATGTAAGACTCCTGAGAGTCCCTGAGGAACAGGAAGGAGAGATAAATGAAAACTGTTAGCCAATGAAAACACTGACTGATAAGTATTTCCAGAGTTCAGGAGCACATGCATTCAGATTCAAGAGGTCCAAAGAAACTTGGGGACACTTGTGGAGGAAAAGAGAACACCAGTGTTGAAACACTGTATGCCTGAAACCCAATCATAAAAAAACTCATAATTCAAGGTGATTAAATTAGGAAGTGGGTATAAAACAAGACCCAAAAGGTCAAGGCCAAACATAAAACTTTCAAAACAAATCCTAATCAGAAGGACAAAAGCAAAGACAAGACAGAATATTATAAGCAGCAAGATCTGAGAAGGGGCCCACATATAAAGGAAATGCCTAACAGTCATAGTGGTTGTATTGAATGAAACTCTGAAGGTCAGATGAGAATGGTGGAATGTAGTAAAAAAGGCTGAGTGAAATGAACACTTCACCAAGAATACTCTTTTCTTAGGGGCTGGAGCAAGATGGTACAGCACATAGGGTGCTTGCAAGAATCATTAAAGGAGTTTCTTTTAAAAGCAAGATGAAACTCACGATCATGCGTAACTTTTATAAAATAACAACAATAAACCTCTGCATTTCAGTAACCTCATTCATTGTCAATGTACTGAATCAAGAGTGGCAGAATGGATCAGAAAACTGAACTCAACTTTTTCTGCTGCCTACAAAAGACATACTTGAACATTCAAGATAAGCAAAGTCAAAGGCTAGAAAACAATCTTACAGCCAAACAACTCCCTTTAAAAATCTATGGTGGCCATAGTTAGACAATACAGACTTCAATTTTAAGAAGCCATAAGCAACAAGATCATCATTTCTAAATGATCAAGAACTCAATATATTATGAAAGCTCATTCCTAAATATATATGCCCCTAAAGAGGGTCCACACCAATATTTAAAACAATTATTAAGGAAGGTATTGACTTTAATACAACAGCAGTATGAGACTTTAATAATCTGCTATCAGCACTAAATAGATCACATAGGCAAACAATCAACAAAGCACTGATATTGAGAAATGGGTCTAGTGCGCGCGCGCGAACACACACACACACACACACACACACACACACACACACACACACACGGCCCTTTGCCCCCCAAAAGCACACATTTTTTAATGCACATGGGACTTTCTTTAAAGACAGACCACATAATGGGTCACAAAACAACTTCATAAAATCAAGAAAACAGAAATTGTACCAACCACCCTCTCAGATCATGATGCTTTGAAAATAGAAATTAATCATGAACAGATATGAGGGAGAAACTCAAAACTTGGAAATTAAACAGCTTATTAATGAAAAATCAGTAGGTCAATGAGGAAATCAACAGATTCCTAGAAATAAATGAGAATGAAGATATAAGTCAACAGAATATATGGAAACAGCAAAAGGGAAGTTCATAGCAATGCAAGCATTCATTAGGAAGCAAGTAAAGACCCAAATAAATAGCATAACAGTAAATAGCTGAAGCAGCTGGGAAAAGACCCAGCAAAGGGAGCCTAAAGCAAGTAGAAGAATGGAAATAATTACACTTCGAGCAGAAATTGAAAACTGGACACTAGAAAACAATTCAAAAGATCAATGAAACCAAAAGATGGTGGGTTTTTTTGTTTTATTTTTAAGGCATAAACAAAACTGAGAAACCATTAGCAAGGCTCACAAATAAAGAAAGAAAATTCTAATAAACCAAATCGGAAATTAAAGGGAACACATGACAAAAGATGACAAAAGACCATCGGGTAATACTATAAAAATCTTTATGCCATGCTGTCAAACTGGAGAACCTAGAAGAAATGGATACAGTTTTGACTCTTACTATAGTCTTCCGAGACAGAATCAAGAGGAAAAGAGCACCTCAAGAGGCCAATTATTACTGCCAAGGAAAGTGAAACAGTAATCAAGTCTTCCCAAAAATAAAGTCCTACGTCCAGATAGGTTTAATGGTGAGTTCTTCTAAATCTTTTAAAGACTTGTTTCCCATCCTTTTTAAGACTCTTTCACAAAGTTGAAGAACAGGAATCCTCCCAGTTTCTGTGAGGCAAACATTATCCTAATACCAAAGGCAGATAGAGACCTCACCAAAATAGAAAACTATAGCCTAATTCCCTGATGAAGATATATGCAAAGATCCAACAAAATATCAACAAACCAAATCCAACAATATAAAAAAGATCAAATATCAATCACAGGCATGCAAGCATATTTTAATATGCTTGAGTCAATCAACATAATATACATTATCAATCAAGGAAAAATAAAAATCATAAGATCATACAAAGAAGCAGAGAAAACACTTGACAAGATCTAACACCCATTCATGATTAAAAATCCTCAATAAAATGGGTGTTGAGGAACTTTCCTCAACAAAGTTAAAACCATTTACCACATCTTACAGCTAACAACATACTCAATGATGAAACACTAAAAGCCTTTCCCCTAAGCCCAGGCACAAGACCAGGTTGCCTACTCTCACTATTACTAATCAGTAATGTACTAGAAGTTTTTGCCATAGTATTTAGGCAAGAGAGAGATGCCAACAGCATCCAGATTAGAAAAGAAGTCAAACTATGACTATTTGCAGATAATATGACACTATACTTAGAGAACCCTAAAGGTTCTTCCAAAAAAAGCTCTTAGAAACAATAAACCAACAAAGTGTCAGGCTTTAAAATAAATGCACGAAATCCATGGCATTTATATATGCAAACAACGAAAAAGGAGAGAAGTTAAACAACAATCCTTATTCACAATTATGCCTCTGAAAATCAGGTACCTGAGAATCACCTAACAACAACAAAAAAGACACAAAGAAATCTTTAAACCACTACTAAAAGAAGATATAAAGAAATGGAAGTGCATCCCCTGTTCATGACTGGAATGAATAATACCCTCTAAATGACAATCCTGTCCTAATAGATTCAATGAGTCTCCCCCTCCAACAAAACAAAACCAGAACATATTTCAAAGACATAGATCAAATGCTGCTGAAATTTATATGGATTGATTAAAAACCCCAGAATAGGCAAAGAAACCTTAAGGAAAAAGAAGAAAAGTTTCTCCTTCCCCAATTTAAATTGTACTATAAAGCTTTAACAATCAAAACAGTATTACTGGAATAAGGACAGACTCTCAGACCAGTGGAATAGAATTGAGAGCCCAGAAACAGATCCTTATGTACACGAACAGCAAATTTTTGGCAAAGGAGCAAAGATTATGAAGAGGAGAAAGTAAAGTCTCAACAAATGATGTTGAAATAATTGGTCAGTCTCATGTAAAAAAAAATGAATTCAGACCCCTTTCTCACACCATGCACAAGAGTTAATTTAAAATAGATTAAGGACTTTAATATCATACCTGATTTCAGAAATCACATCAAATAAAACATAGGCAGAACATCTCATGACACTGAAGCAAGAGGTATCTTAAATGATTCAATGCCTCTGCTCAAGCAAACTCAAGCAAAGATAAACAAATGTGACAATATCAAACTAAGAAGTTTATGTACTGCAAAAGAAATGATGAGAACGAAAACACACTATACTGCCTACCACTCACCTGATAAAGGATTAATATCCAAGATGTATAAAGCACTGAAAGAAACTGACAAGAAAAAAACAACCAGTCCTATGAAAAACATGGCGAAAGAGATGAGCAGAAACTTCTGCAAAGAACATACACAGATGGCCAAAGAGCATATGAAAAAATGTTATGCTTCACTTATCATCAAAAATAAGTAACTCAAAGCAAGAATGAGATACCACCTCACACCAATGAGACTGGGATACATCACGAAAACAAGCAGTGTTAATGAAGATGTGGAGAAAAAGGACCCTTCACTTAATGCTGGTGGGAATGTCAACTGGTCCAACCTTTTGGGAAAACTATATGAACACTCTCCAAAAACTAGGAATTGAGCTTCCATATGAACAAGAAATTCTACTTTTTGGCATCTACTTTTATATACACAATGTTGTCTAAAAGAAAAGATGAAATCTTGGATTTGCTATATGGACAGATCTGAAGAGTATTATGTTGGTTGAAGTTAGTTAGGAGAGGGACAGATACACAATAATGCCTCTCCCATGTGAGATATAATAAAACACAGTAAGAAAATAACAGTCAAAGGCAACAGAAACTGAAATCACATCTTCAGTAGGAAGCTTACCATAGTGGGGCAGCTTGGGGCGGGGTGGAGGGAGGAGTTGGATGGAGGGTGCACAAATAGGACTGGGACAGTGATGGAGGAAGCGGGCACTCTTTTGGAGTGTGTGGTGCTGAAAGATTTATGCGTAAATTCCTACCACTTCTATAAATCATGGAGCATAAAATAAAACTGGAGAAGAAAAAATGTTTACCTTTAAAGGATTCAGTGTACACACACATACACTCAAGAGGATAAGAGATAGAGTATAAGGGGTAAGATGCTTGCCCTTCCATGCAGCCAACTGGAATTTGACTTCCTGGTATCAAACACAGTTCCCCCAAGTCTGACAGCAGTTACTCTTGAGCAAAAGCCAAAAATGGCTCCTGAGCAGTGGCAGGTATGGCTCCAAGCAAAACAAATGATCTCATTAGGTATGAATTTACTCTAAAAATTTTAAAAAAGGGAAAAAAAATACCTAAAAACATAAAAGGACAGAAAAAAGGGGAATAAAAATAAATACATGTAAATTTTGACATATTTCTCTGTGTGGTAAAAAAAGATAGGTTCTTGATATTCTTTTATGTTTCAAATTTCCCACATGGAGGGGAAAGTCATATTTAAAAAAAAAAAGCAAGTGTTTATATTCTTAGAGCTAGCTATTGACAAGTTTGTTTCTAATTTCCTATTTTTGGGGGTGGGACTATTGTAGTTAGTGTAGTTAGTGGGGGGGTCTAGAATCCTCTGTGGATAAAGGCAAAAAAAAAAAACCCTACTGCATCCTACTGAGCTTACTAGTTTACTATGAATAGACAATGAGAGTGGAAAATTACTAATCTATCAACCAATGATACCAGTGGAATAACAAAAACATTTGAGGAGAATTGTCATGGTCAGAGAGCAATATCTCCGGGCTGGGCTGGGTGAGCGGCCTCCCAGGATAGGGTCTACAGTGTCTGCCTTGCACACAACCAATGTACAATTGATTCCCAGCACCACATAAAGTCCCCTGAGAACCATCAGGATTGACCCTAATCAGAGCCAGGAATAAGCCCTGAGCACAAACAAAACAACAATAATTTTTTTTTAAGTGGAAGAATATTGATGTGCACCATAAAAATCAGTTCAGAGCAGTAAGAGTTTTTTAGAATGTGTCAAACAAGAAACAGAGGCAAAGTAAGCTCCCTAAGGTTCTTGGTGGTGGAACATGTGCACTGGTGAAGGGATGGGGGTTTGATCATTATATGACTGAGACTTAAACCTGAAAGCTTTGTAACTTTTTTCACGGTGATTCAGTAAAATAAAAAAAAAAAATCATTGTATGACTGAAATGCAAACATTAAAGTTCATAAGTTTGTAACTGTACCTCACAGTGATTCACTAATAAAAAATTAAAAAAAAAAAAAAAAAGCTCCCTAAAACAAATACTGTTGGGTTACATTGCATTAAGTTACCCTGCTGCTCTGGAAACCCTTTTCAGGTACATTCGCAGACTCGCCTCATATAAACCTCATTTGCTACAATACTGCAAAACTGTGCACAACTTATATTTTAACCATCTCTTTGCATCTAGCAAAACGTTCTTGTTTATACTGATTATTCTAACCCAATGTGAAGCGCTAAATCATACAGAAGGTCTAAAGATAAAGGCCCCATGACTTGAGTATTAATCTGCTATTGGCATTATGAATGCATATGTAAGTAAAAAACATACTATCACTGAAGAATATGATCACTTTTTGAAAAATGTTTAAGTGCTCTACACTACTTAAAGATAGCCTAGTAATAGGTTATAGTTTGAGTTTTAAATGTGTTATTTGAAATAACCCTCTTGAAAGCTGAAGTATGATGATTCCTTCCCTCCTCAGTTTGGCAACCGTTGAATTTTCTCGCTTACACTTATAAGTACTGCCAAAATTAACAGCTTTAAATATAGGGTTTTATGCCAACACCATGCCCTGCTTTGCTTTTTTTTTTTCCACTGAGTTATCAGCAACATCACATTACTGCCAGGAACTTCAATCGCATGACTTTGAAATGTTTGAAGAACTCACCTGGGGCATACAAAGTATGGCTACACTACAAAAATCATAGACAATTAAAAGCCCGGAGAGCTTGCTTAATCAGATATTATTTACATCATTTTAATTAAAAAATAATATCAATGAAAATGGATGCCAAGTTAACAACTTCATGAGCCACAACCCAAATGCTGTAGGAATTAATAAACCAATAAAAACTAGTAAGGTTTCAAAATTCCAATAAGAGTTCATGATCTTGCTAAGTTACTTTCAAAGATTAACAAATAATGGTCAAAAGTAAATAAAAATAGTTTGTCTGTTTGTTTTGGGCCCTGGCTCTGCACTCAAGGATCATCACTTCTGGCAGGGTTAGGGAACCATACGGGATGCCAGAGATGGAACCTGGGTGGGCCACATGCGAGGCAACTGCCCTACCCACTGTACTACTTCTCCAAGCCCCAAATATTTAACTTATGTTCAGTAAGCTAAAGTGACATTAGTAATTAAAACTGTAAGATGTGAGTACTCAAATCTATTTACATGAATACATTTTACTTTTCCCAGCTTGTGTGGTACTGGATGGACAGGTCTTCACCTCCTGAATTTAAACTCCCTAAACCCTCATATATCTGTAACAAACTAGAAATGTGGATGATACCAACTATCTAAGAGTTCCAAGGTCAGAATGGGTTAATAAGAGAATATTTTAAAACCATCCATGCAAAATTGAGATATAATCTTTCCATTTTGATTAAAAACGGGCCAGAGAAATGAAGTCTTAGATTCTTAATGAAGAACAGTATTTTTACTGTAAGAACAGCATTATTAAAGCACGGAAGAGCCCAAGGCTGTGGAAGACTGTGAATATCCCCAATATACCTACCAGAAACTATATTACTGCTAATTATCTTGCCCCCCAAGGTAGCTAATGACTTGGGCACTACTGTAATGATGCTCCCACTGGTAGTTTTCACATAGGTTGCAGCTCCAGGGGTTGCAGCCATTCGGCCTATGGATGGGCTCACTGTGGGCCGGGTATAGGTTGCCTGTGTGCCTATAGAAGAGAAAAGCCGAAAGAAACACTATCAGTAATTATGGAAGAGTGACAATTTCTATTTTACACTTCAATATAATCTACCTTGCTGTAACTTAAAGATGAAATTTCAAGGTGTTACAACATTAACAGTTTATAGGTAGTTTTCAATGTCCACAGCAAGAAGTATAGCCAAGTCAATCTGAATTAAATTTATACAAAAAATTTTGTGATGTGCTGCATCAAATTACTAATTGCAAAAAAAAGTATAAATAATAATTTTACCATCCTTCTTCGACTTAAGTTTTAAGCCAAAAGAAACTTGAATTTCATCATCTTTCCTGACCAGAGCTTTTTAGGTTTAAGTTATAGATGTTAAGGTCTCTGCATCTGTTTTATGCTGTCTCAGTGCAAAATCCAATGTCAATACTTGGCAAATACAGCTATATTATTTGCCTACTTATAACTTCTATTCTTCTATACCTCTGATATTCCCCAAATGTATCTGTCTTTTTTAAAAGAGTTATTCTATCATTTCACTAGAGATCAAAGGTGAAACTGTCATGAGCTGCCAGGAACATATTTTTTTAGCCAAAAAAGTTGATTATATACATATTCACTCAACTTTAAATGACCTTTAGAACATTTTTCTTCAAGTCTCTCTAGATATTTCACATTCCTCCATAATACTGTTATGTCTTTTCCTCACCAAAAAATAGGAATTAAAAACCAGATGAGGTTGTTGTAGTTTCATACAAGTGTGTTTAACTCAAATACTATACAAAAGAATTATTGAGTTTTGGGAAAAGCTGACTAAAACAACACTTTGTTCAAGTGAAAAAAAAAATTTTTCATGATAATCCAACTGAGGTAACAGTAGTAACTACTTTCAACAAGCCCGTCCCTCAAAATCCTTTTAGAAATTATTTACCTTTACAAAGGTGAATAACATTTATAAGTGCATGACTTAAAAAAAATAATATTAGCTTTATATCAAATGAAAATAGTTTGAGTAGGAGGGAGAAATATGATAGATTTAATAGATGACTAAGACATTTTATTATATTGTGAATGGGTTTGGGCCACACCCAGCAATGTTCAGGGCTTACTTCTGGCTCTGTGCTCAGAATCACTCCTGACAGTACTCAGGGACTGAGGGGGTTGAACCAGGGTCAGTCACATATAGGTCAAGCACCATAGCTCCTGAACTCTGAATCTAAAAATCTAACAGCCCAGAAATAAGTGGGCTGTTAGAATACTTATTCAAGGGCCGGAGCGATAGCACAGCGGGTAGGGCGTTTGCCTTGCACGAGGCCGACCGGGGTTCGATATCTGGCATCCCATATGGTCCCCCAAGCACTGCCAGGAGTAATTCCTGAGTGCAAAGCCAGGAGTAACCCCTGAGCATCGCTGGGTGTGACCCAAAAAGCAAAAAAAACAAAAAACAAAAAAACTTATTCAAGATAAGTATTTTGCATAAAGACAAAGTAATAAGGTGGTTGCTAACACCAACGGATGAAAAGAACGTAATTATTATTTAATGGCTACAGTTTTGGATGGGAAAGATACTGATACATACTATGGGTGGCTCAGACCTAAATGTAGTTTAATTAACATAAACTGAAGCACAATTATCAATATGCTAATCTGTCACTGAAAACAAATATTAAAACCCACATGATATTAAGTCCAATGTGTGTATAAAAAAAGTTTAGCAAGTTCTACATTTAAAATAATGGCAAGGCCAGAGAGATAGCACAGTGGTTCGAGTGCTTGCTTTGCATACGGCTAATCTGAGGTTCAATCCCCAGCACTAAACAAACAGATCCCCCAAGCATTACCAAGTAATCACGGAGCCAGGAGTAAGCCCTGGCTTACTCCCAGGTATGGCTCCAAAACACAAAACAAAACAAAATTAAAAATTAATTATCATCATAAAATAAAATAATGGCAATGGCTAATTATGTTGATAGCTATAAGGCATTCTGCTGGGACTTTACATGCTTAATTTTATTTAGTACAGTGGGTAGGGCATTTGTCTTGCACGCGGCTGACCTAGGTTCAATTCCTCTGTACTCAGGGATCACTTCTGATGGGCTCAGGGGAACATATGTGGTGCCAAAATTGAACTCAGGCTGTCTGTGTTCAAGGCCGTAATATCGCTTCAGCCCCAGTAACAAAGACTTTTAATAACATCATCAGAGTGACATGCTTTTTGGGTAGGATGGTGTTCACATTCACACAATTTGTGAGATCTGAACAACTACCTATAAGATCAATTCTACATATATAAATTAAAATGAACACGGCACTTTATCAGCACTGAGCTTATACTCTAATTTAATGAACATTAAACAAATTAACAAATAACTCATCATCATCCCATTGATTGTCGATTTTCTCGAGCAGTCTCAGTAATGTCTCCATTCATCCTAGCCCTGAGATTTTGGAAGCCTCTCTACTCATCCTTCCCAATGGTGTCACATTGGAGGCTCTTTCAGGGTCAGGGGAATGAGACCCATCATTGTCATTGGTTTTGGCATATGAATATGCCACGGGGAGCTTGCCAGGCTCTCCTGTGCAGGCAGGAAACTCTTACTTAGTAGCTTGCTACATTCTCTGAGAGGGAGAACTAGGTTATAAGATGTCACGAAGCTGCTAACCAGCCGTGCGCTTCCAGGAGCCTGGTTTTAGTCTCTGGATATTGGCCGTTGATGATATTACATGGCACTGGGGGCAGAAGGCTGGATTGACTACAAGCTGCTAACCGGTAGTACTTTGTGCAGTCCAGCCTATTCTGTGATCAGCTGGCTTCTTCTGCATAAATCTCACTAGGTATACTCAGTGTTCACTGTAAGGTAATGAAAATCTCTAGTGTTAGTGAACTTTCTGATTATTTCCACATTATTTTATCCAATCTACATAAATAGATTGGGCAGAGAAGGAGAAGAATCAGTAAGTGGTTTGCGGACCTTTCAGCTCAGGAGATCTTTACATTTAAAACACAGAGAGGCTAGAGAGATAGTACAGCGGTTAAGATGCTTGCCCTGCATGGCACAACCCTGAGGACCTCTGGGGATAGCCCAGACACTGCCTGCCCCGCAAAAACAATCACTGAGAACTCCAGAGAGCTTCTTTTTGTGGATTGTATCTATTGATAATTACCGTACTAGAAATAAAAACTGATAAAATTTAAAAACAACAAGCAACTAGGAAATTTAAAATGATAGTATATGCTATAAAAGAAAATAACAGAAAATCATTATAATCAAGAAAAAGCCAGGATCAGTTGTAGGGAGGGAGTCAAGAAAGACACTTCTGACCAACAGTCTAAACTATATCCCCAAGATGTGGAATTGGGGGGCGGGGTTGGGGGGTGATTTTGGTGGTGAAAAATATGCCCTGGTGAAGGAATGGGTGTTTGATGACCGTATGATCCAAGTTCAAACATGAAATTTTTATTACTGTACTTCACAGTGAATTAATAAAAAATTTTAAAATAAAAAAATTAAATTAAAAAAATAAATTAAATAAACTATATCCCCACAGTCAAGTACACTGCTGATACAAGTAAATTACTCAATAGATAAGTGATGACTGGATGGATAGATGGTCAGAAAAACTTACCAGTAGGAGTGGTTACAAGTTTAGTTGTCATAATCGCACCATTACTGCTAACCACCATAATGGGGGAATTGCTACTGGTGGGCAGAGTTGCTGTCACTGGTTTAGGTAAGATTTTACTTGGTTGAACTTGTTGTGTGATGATTTTAACACCTGTGGGGAAAAAAAAAAGAAAGATAAATTCCAACACAAATTATATTTGGAAAATATGCCGCATACCAACTCAAGAGGGTAGTATTTACACACATTTACTCAGCCTTGTCTAATATTAATGAAATCCTTCACATTTTTATTCCTCACATTTCTATCTTTCTTAGTTTCTTATTCTAGAATACAATTAAAAACATGTTTAAAAATGAACAAAATAATAAATGTTCTGAAAACAAAAATATTATAGGTGGTATTAACAAATTTGGGGGGGAAACTTTTTCTTTTGTCTATGTCATATAAAACTTCATTTCAAACTAAATTAGCACTAACCTCCCTGTTTTGAGGGGATAAAGGGTTGTCCCAAGTGATATCCAGGAAGTCAAGGGCCCACCTGCTGATGACAAACCAGGACAGTGTTCCAATAAGAAATAGGGAGATGCAATGCTACTAAAGCAAGGTGTGCTGGGGATCACCCAGTCCACGCCAGCAGCACTCAAGGGTCTCCAGAGCACACCTTGATAGGCTCAGGGGAACCAGGTGCTGCTTGGGATCAAAGTGGGGTCTAACACACACAAGACATGCACCTTAACTCCTGTTCTGTATTTCTGGCCCCAATAACCCAAACTTTTATGACTAACAAACTAGTCTATGCAAATACTGAGATGAAAAGAAAAGAGTTACCTCTAGAATTCATAAAATAAAATGTTAAAAGCTTTTCCCTCTTCGCTAGAAAACAAAGGCCCACAAACATGATGGCTCTCATCTGTACTGCAAACCATAACGCCCATAAGTAGAGAGCGAGTAAGAAGGAAACTGTCTGCCATAGAGGCAAGGGGAGGAGTGGGACATGGGGGGGAGGTAGGGATACTGGGGAGATTGTTGGTAGAAAATGTACACTGGTGGACAGAAGGGTGTTCGATCATTGTATGACTGAAACTCAAACATGAAACTTCATAAGTATAAAGCTCATGGTGATTCAATAAAAAAAAAAATAAAATAAAAAAACCTTTGCAAATTAAAGAAAAATGAAACAGGTGGACAGATAGTAAAGGGGTTAAGGTGCTAACAATGCAGACGGACGGACAATCACCCCATATGGTCCCCTGCGCCTCCCAGGAGTGATCCCTGAGCACAACCCTGAGCACCGCTACATGTGGCCCATGTCCCAAAGAGACAATATAACTTTAAATATGTTACAACATGGGGCTGGAGTGATAGCACAGTGGGTAGGGCATTTGCCTTGCAAGCGGCCAACTCTGGGTTCGATTCCCAGCATCCCATATGGTCCCCTGTGCACCGCCAGGAGTAATTCCTGAGTGCAGAGCCAGGAGTAACCCCTGTGCATCACTGGGTGTGACCCAAAAAAATAAAAAGAATGTTACAACCATTTAAAAATAAAGATAATTCTGATATATTCAGAGACTATATATAAAAACACCAAATCATGATTCTAAATACCTGGAACAAATATCAATTTTAAAAATTAAAAACAATTCCAGGGGCCAAAAAATAGTACAATGGGTAAAGTATCTGCCTTGTACATGATCATAAGGGTTCAATCATCAGGCACCCAACATGGTCCCAATATGACCAAGAGTTAAGTCCTGAGCACAGTCAGATATGGTACAAAAACAAAAACTTACATCAGCAGAAAACAAAGTCATAGCAGAGAGTAGGATAAAGTATCTCAAGTAGTCAAGGGGAAAAAAATGTCAAGATTCTGGTGAGCAACGCGGCCCGGAAAATGCTCCGGACCCGAATTGGGGCCAGCAACACCGGGGAGCCGGAAGGAGGAGGTGCCGCCAGCACACCTTCTCCAGATGGAGCCCTGGCGACACTGAGCAGCAACTAACACGGCTCCAGGATTCGGGACTGGGACACATCCGAACCTCGTGACCTTTTCTAAAACCTGAAAACATACAATCTTTTAATGGAAAACTAATTATCATATGCTTTCTTATTAGTATTATCTTGTTTGGGGGTATAACTCCCACAACAATAGTGAGTTTTGTATTGAAATATGGACCGTAATCAAGGTGAAGAGAAAATGAAGTGAAATTCATCAGTTATACAGTTGGGGTGGGGGCGGGGGGTATACCGGGGATTTTGGTGGTGGAATATGGGCACTGGTGAAGGGATGGTGTTTGAATACGGTATAACTGAGACATAAACCTGAGAACTCAGTAACTTTCCACATGGTGATAAAATTTAAAAAATATAAATAAAGAAAAATGTCAACCAGGAATCCGATACCCAGCAGTTATCTTTCAAAAATGAAGGCAAAATAAATTCTTTATCATATAAACAACAGCAGAGAGAATTTGTTGCTATCAGGGTATCTTACAGACTCTGAACTAAAATAAGTTCTATGAAAGAAAGAACAAGAAAAAATAGATTTTTAATATAACAGGCAAGAGTGAACATCATCTATTTGCAGATGTTATCTTTTATAGAAAAAATTCTAAAAAATACATTAAAAATTATTAAAACTGGGGCTGGAGCTAAGGCGTTTGCTTTGCACACCGTCAATCCAGGCTCAAACCCGGGCAGCTTAGCATAGACTCAACCCTGGTTTGAATCAGGCACCATATATGGTCCCCCGAGCACCTAGCTGGGAGTAGTCCCTAAGCACACAGCCTGGTGTGATCCCTGAGCACAGAGACAAATATGGCCTCTGAGAATTGCAGGGTGTGGCCCCAAAACAAAAAGTAAAAATAAGCATCGATAGGACAAAGACGAAGTGTCAAAGCAAATTTAAAAACACAAAATGAGGGGCAGGAGCAATAGTACAGCGGGTAGGACATTTGCCTTGCACACGGCCAACTTGGGTTCGATTCCCAGCATCCTATATGGTCCCAGAGCACCACCAGGAGTAATTTTTAAATGCAGAGCTAGGAGCAACCCCTGTGCATTGCCAGGTGTGACCCAAAATGGGGGAAAAAAAAAAAACACACACAAAATGAATGGAAATGAAAACATTCTGTCAAATAAGAGGAATATATCTCAAAGAGTTTTGTTTTGTTTTTTGCCTTTTGGGTCACACCCGGCGATGCACAGGGGTTACTCCTGGCTCAGGCACTCAGGAATTACTCCTGGCAGTGCTCGGGGGACCATATGGGATGCTGGGATTCGAACCCGGGTCGGCCGCGTGCAAGGCAAATGCCCTACCTGCTGTGCTATTGCTCCAGCCCCTATCTCAAAGAGTTTTAAGAGAAATTCATGAATAAAGATATAGATATAAATGTAAATATTTAGAAAAAATAAAGTGTGTCAACTCAATAATCTAAGTTCTACCTCAAAAAACAAAAATACCAAATTAGCCCAAACCAAGCAGAAGAAAGGAAACAATAAAGATAAAAAAAAATTACAACAAACAAAGAAATTAATAGATTAAATGAATATAAACAAAAAAGAGGAAGGAGCAATAATACAGCCCAACTTCATTAAAGGCATGCCAATTTCAAAAAAGCAGCTACAAAAATTTAAGTGGGTCTGACAGTTCAATGAGCTAGAATATATGTTTTGCATGCAGGAGATTTAGGTTTGATCCCTGACATAGCAGGTTCCCAGATCACTGCCAGGAGTGACCCCAAGTACTGAACAGGGAGAGGAGAGGATCAGGAGAGGCTTAAAAATAAAACAAAAAGATAACTGACATCACATTTAATGATTATTTTCTCAAGTTGAAGAATAAGGCAAAGATGACTAACTCCACTCCTACTGAACATAACAATTGAAAAGGAAGAAATACATTTGTTTTTTTTTTAGAAATTTAAGAAAATTATAAATGACACAACTATCGACAAAGGAAACCAAAAGGAAATTCTAGAAAACATTCCTAGAATAAGCAAGGTAAAAGCTGAACAACATCAACATCATTTCTGTATACCAACAGTGAACAGAGGGTACTTGAAATTAAAATCACATTAAATTCAATTCAAGAAAATGGCATTCTTAAGTATAAATAAATCCATTATAACATATAAAGAATTTGTGTACTGAATGGTAAAACACTGATAAAACAAAGATAATCAACAAAAATTGAAAGATTCATGAACTAGAAATCTTAACAAGATGTCAATTCTTCTCCAAACTATTCTACAGTTTTAGTGTATTCCTAGAAAAATTCCAGAAACATATTAGTACTCAAAATTATCCACACATACACACATAAAAGCAATGAAACTGACATAGCTAACATAAATTTGAAATAGAAGAAAAGAGTAGAAGTTTATCCCTCTATTCAGTGCTAGGCTTTTCTATAAAGTTCCTATAATCAAGAGTGTAATAGTGTGATGCTGACCCGAGGTAAACATGCAACTCAATGAAATAATCGAGCACCTAAAAAAAGACCCATACAATATGCCCTAATGAGTTTTGACAAAAACACCAAAGCAATTCAATTGGCAACCTTTTCAACAAATGGTGCTAAAGCTATTTAATAGCCATATGACAAAAAGAATACACCTGAACTTAAACATCACATCTTATATAAAAATTAACTGAAACTTAAGTAGAGATTTAAATGCAATACAGTAATTATAATGTATTATAGTTTTTGACTAGGTGAATTTCTGTATCTTGATACCAAAAAAAAAAAATTATGTCAGAAGAGGAAAACTGATAAATAGCATTTCACCAAAACATGCATTTGCAAACAATCCAACCCTATTATTGAGATTTTGTAACAGTTCACCAAAAAGAACAGTGTTGGCAACTGAGGAATTCCAAGACTTATAATAAAAATAAGGTTTAGAGAAACTAAATTTTTGATAGGTTTATCTCTCCTGTTACATAAATAAATAAATCTCTTCCTGCTGTGCTTTTTGCTTTTCTATTCACAAACTCCAATTCCCTCTATGTAAATATTCCTAATAGAAAAATCTCAAAATATACTTTTAATTAAAACACAGGACTATATACCACAGAACCAACAAAACTGAAAGCAGGAGATCCAAACTACAGCAATCAAACTTAAAAATGTGTCTGTCAAGGAGGCCGGCTGGTAGAGGCTGGCTGGTAGGTAAAGGGAGGAGGAACACTGAGGATGTTAGTAGACTTGGTGATACTGGTGATGAGGATTGATGTTGGAACACTTTAAGTCTGAAACTCAACTAAGAATAACTATAAATCACGTTGTCTTAATACAAATTTATTTATTTATTTATTTATTTATTTGTTTGTTTATTCATTTATTTATTGTTTCCGGGTCCTACCCAGTGGTTCTCAGGAGTTACTCCTGCCTCTGCACTCAGGAATCACTTCTGGCCGGGTTCAGGAAACCATACGGGATAGAACCCAGATCGGCCGAGTGCAAGGAAAGCACTTTATCCACTGTATCATCACTCTGGCCCCAGAATAATTTTTTACAAACAACAGTAACAACACTAACTCCGGTGTTTGAAAAAACTGTATACAGAAGAAAATCTATATATATTATTAAGTCCACATAATCAGTGACTGGGTAGAAATCTTGCAAACATTTTCCAGTTACCTGATTCCTGTTTGATTTGAATGGTAGGTTTGATACCCGGTGGCAAAGGAGACTGCTGAGGCTGCTGCTGATGAGAGACAGGAGAAGGCTGAGCCACCTGCTGCTGCGTCTGCTGCTGCACTTGTAACTGCTGCTTCGGCGATTGTTGATGCTGTTTAGGAAACTGTGCAAGAATCTGAGTTGGAGCACCAACTAAGCTTTTGGGGGATGGAAGTCTGGTTGATGCCATTTTGATTGCCGATGTGGATACACCTATAAAAGAGTAAGGGAAAATAAAACAGCAGACATAATGACAGTTACTCTAGTTTTTACAATGAATAATACTTTATAAACCAACAAAAACTAATTTATAAATACCTCATAAATGTCAGATATAATACATACTTGATATCTAATTCTCAAACCCTGTAAGGGAGGCATCTTGCTCTAATACTGCAAAAATAAAAACCCCATCAACTCCCTAGGTGAAGAATTAAAAGATACTATTGACCCAAAGCCAAAGTAAAGTAGGTAAGGTACTGCTTCACATGTGGTACCACTTATGGTGCCCCTGAGCACTGATTCTAAAGCACAGTCATGTGAAGCTCTGGGCATAGCCATATGTGGCCCCTAAAAAAAATGGGTAAGGGAATGGGGAGATGGCTTAAAGGGCTGGAGCACATGCTTTGCATTCAGGCAGCTTGGGCTCTACCCTAGGCATCACAAGCTTCTCTGAGAAATGCTAGAGATGGACCCCAGACACTGAGCTAAGAGTAACTCCAACCCAAAGAAAAATTTAATTAAAAGATGTATAAGTTTAAGAGATTACTTCTCTCATTGTTCATCTGAAAACATAATATAATTCAATTAATACTCCAATAAAACTATTAATAACTACAAATGAATAATCCTAACAGAGAATCTAGTAGATAATTTAACATTTCAACTTTTTAAATACTGCTACAATTATAAAGAGAGACTGAAGGGCCAAAGAAATAATACAGTAGGGGGGCTGGAGCGATAGCACAGCAGGTAGGGTGTTTGCCTTGCACGCGGCCAACCCGGGTTCAAATCGCAGCATCCCATATGGTCCCCTGAGCACTGCCAGGAGTAATTCCTGAGTGCAGAGCCAGGAACAACCCCTGTGCATCACCAGATGTGACTCAAAAAGCCAAAAAAAAAAAAAAAAGAAAGAAAGAAATAGTACAGTGGGTAGCTACAGCTTGTATTGCATGTAGCTGACCAGGGTTCAATCCTCAACACCCCATAAGATCGATCCCATGAGACCCTCCAGAACTAATGCCTAAGCACAGAGCCAGGAGTAAGCTGAGCACAGTCAGGTATGGCCCTACCCCCACAAACAAAACAACTGAAAGTACTATTCAAATTATTGAATATTAAGGGTATTTTACACCTTCCCACCCTGTTTTCCAGTAGCTAGGCAGTCACACTCAGAGACTGCCCCCGGTGCCATGTAATCCCAACAATGGCCAATATCCAGAGACTATAAAACCAAGCTCCCAGAAGAGAGCAACACAGTCTCTTGCCCCCGCACCTGGCTGTGTTCACTGGGGCCCCTAAGATGGGGATGGTTGCATTTCCCTCTCCTCCCTGAGCAGAGCCTCCACAGTTGAGGAACCCTGGAACCCAGCCACAGCCATGCTCAGGGCCACTCTCCACACATTTGGACGAGCCTCACGCATAGGTGAGCCAGCCGGAGAACCCAGGTGTGCGAGACTCAGGGCCGAGATCTCCAAGGCTGTTTAGATCGGGACTAGGCCTCTTCCACCCAGATCCCCCATTTTCCAGTAGCTAGGCAGCCACACCTAGGGAATGATCCCCGCACCGTATAATCCCACCAACGGCCAACATCCAGAGACTATAAAACCAACCTCCCGGAATCATCTTATAGCTAGTTCTCCCTCTCAGAGAACGTGGCAAGCAACTGAGAGTTCTTGCCCGCACAGGAGAGCCTGGCAAGCTCCCTGTGGCATATTCATATCCCAAATACAGTAACAGATATATACATACCTCTCAGAGAGACTGGCAAGCTACTGAGAGTATCCCGCCCGCACAGGCAGAGCCTGGCAAGCTACCCGTGGCGTATTCAATATGCTAAAAACAGTAACAAGAGGTTCTCATTCCCCTCACCCTGAAAGAGCATCCTATTGTTGGGAAAGATGAGTAAGGAGAGTCTGCTAAAATCTCAGGGCTGAGTATAATAGAGACGTTACTGGTGCCGCTCGAGTAAATCGATGAACAAAGGGATGACAGTGATACAGTGACACAGTGATACCTTCCCACACTCAACACCCTGAAAATTACAAACTACAGAAAATAATTTAATTAATAAAATCACATTGTTACAAAAATATTTCTGAAGAATTTCAAAGATGGAGAAGAAACCTTGAAAAGTTACATTCTCTGGGTCTAAGCTTTCCAATTTGTGAAATTATTCCTTAAGAGCCTATACTGGGTCCTGTTTGAATTAAATTAAATATTTTATTTAAGGTAAAGTATAGGAATATGTTGGTTCTCTAAAATTATTTAATCTAGGTTCAGAGAGATATCTGGAGAATGTGCCTGGCCATGCAGATGTTCAATTTCTGATGAAGCACCACTGGGTTACAGCCCTAGTGGCCCATCCAGCAGATCAAGTACCCTCACTGGGTTACAGCCCTAGTGGTCCAGACCAGATCAAGTACCCTCACTCTGGTCTCCCATGCACTGACTGCAAGACCCCCAAATACACAAATAAAATTATTTAATCCATTAATAATTTTAGTTTTTTAAATTTTGGATGCTAAATGAGAACCACACTTGAACTGGAATGGTTGGAGGATTTCATTAGGGGACTGGAGAAGAGGCACTCCATCCAGGACCAGCCTTAAGAAATAGTGTAGAAA
The DNA here is from genome assembly GCF_027595985.1 of Sorex araneus. Taxonomy (NCBI): domain Eukaryota; kingdom Metazoa; phylum Chordata; class Mammalia; order Eulipotyphla; family Soricidae; genus Sorex; species Sorex araneus. Next base: position 268,807,754 of record NC_073313.1, on the reverse strand, counting down.
AGAGGAATCTTAGGCTGTACAAATTAATTAGAAACAACAGGTAACTTAACACTTCAACAAGTTGAAGTGGCTTGATGCTGGAAAATAAAGAGGACTGACAGAGTAGTCCATAATTCATGGATCCACAAAAGATAAAAAGAAAAATTTCTATCAGCAAAAGGAAAATATGACAAGAGGCCTTATCTGAGAAATAAGTGGGATACAAAATAGAAGTTACACTATACTAAGCAAAAGTCATGGAGAGAATGACAATTAGCATATATTTCTTTCATCTGTGGAATATAAATAAACAAAACAATCAAATTAACAGAAAAGAGAAAGAGAGAAAGAAAAAGATGGAAAAGAGAAAGAAATGAAGAAAGAAGGAAAGAGAAAGAAAGAAAGAAAGAAAGAAAGAAAGAAAGAAAGAAAGAAAGAAAGAAAGAAAGAAAGAAAGAAAGAAAGGGAGAAAGGGAGAAAGAGAAAGAAGGGAGGGAAGAAGGAAGGAAGGAAGGAAGGAAGGAAGGAAGGAAGGAAGGAAGGAAGGAAGGAAGGAAGGAAGGAAGGAAGGAAGGAAGGAAAAACTTTGAAATATGATACTCTCTTAAAGGAGAGAAAGGGATTGATGGGGGAAAAAAAAGAAGAGGCATTCAACCAGATTATGGAAAGTAGAATTTTGGTGGTGAATATGAAGATGTATTTCTGAAATTTATACAACACTGACATGAATAATTTTTTAAAACTGGTGGCTCAGGGTGGAGGGATGCATAATCCTCCCAAATGATACTCAGGAAGCCCAGTGATTATCGACCAATCAGGCAGACATGCCAGAGGATGATGTATTGCTTGGGCCCTACAGTGCCTCGCATTACCTACATAAATCCTATTATGCTGATGCCTCCAGAAACCCCATCATGCTGGGCACAGTGCTCAGGGAAAAAAAAGCCCAAGAGCTACACCCAATGATGCTTGAGCGACCATGCAGTGCTGGGTATCAGCCTCTGGTCAGCAGCATAAAAGACATGTGCCTTCACACCTAGTACTATCTCCACATACAATTTTTGGATGGTGCCAGGACTTAACCCAGGGTCTCAGCAAAGCAAGGGTTCTTTCACTGGGCTACATGCCCAATTGAAGTTTTTAAATAAATAAAAATGCTCCGATCAGCATGAAGACACTAACCCCATTTTGATCCCAAATACCACATGGTCCCACCCCCTACCCCCAAGCATCCATGGGAGTAGACCCCAAGCATGCTGGGTGTGGTCCAAAAATGCACTGTAGCACTGTTCATCAATTTGCTCGAGCGGGCACCAGTAATATCTCCATTGAGAGACTTGTTATTACTGTTTTTGGTATATCGAATACGCTGCGGGTAGCTTGCTCAGGTTATCACTCTGGGTGGTCCTTGAGGGAGCAAACCGGGGATCAGACACATACAAACCCTCATATTGTATCTCTGGACCCAGAATCAGAATATTTCAAAGCTCCAATCAATTTATGCTACATAATATTCAAGCCAAATTCAATGCAAACTAATACTGAGTATATTGTACAACACATACTACAAACATGGGTACGTATTCAATACAACAAATCTTTTCCTCTGTTCCCTGTATTATATGTATGTGCACGTATACACGCTGTCAGAAATAGAAGTCAGAAGCTCACACATGCAAGGCAAGTGCTCTGCCACTGAGCCACATTTCTAGCACCCCTATTCCTATCTTAAGATTTAACTATACTGTAAAGGAAGTACTTTTGATCATGTTCTATTTGCCACTAATATAAGGAACAAGGACATGGATAAGCACTAAACTGATATAAAATAACAAGAACTAAAGTTTCCATATTTCTTTCCCTCTGTTATTAAGTAGCAGTTGTCTATCAGTTCGACTTCTCTATCTCTCATCATTCAACCCTACAGAAAAACTTACAGAAAATGTAAAAAGGGCAGATGGCAAGTCCTTGAAATCATTCTCCCTCCTCTACTTCTTATCATTAGGCAGCTTACTCTGATAAGTTTTAATGTTTCTTACATTAAGAACTTATAGTGGGGGGGAGGGTTGAGCGATAGCACAGCGGGTAGGGTGTTTGCCTTGCATGAGGTCGACCTGGGGTCGATCCCTGGCATACCATATGGTCCCTTGAGCACCGCCAGGAGTAATCCCTGAATGCAGAGCCAGGAGTAACCCCTGAGCATTGCCGGGTGTGACCCAAAAAGGAAAAAAAAAAAGTTTTAAACTCTTCATTAGTAAATTAAACCATGCTAAAATCTGTGTTATCTTATTTTAAATTTCTTTTAAGAATATTTAGCCCACATTTGGTAACTGGTAATTGCTTATGATTAGGCCTATGCAACTGAAAAGAAACTCTGGAATAAGCTTATTAAAACAAAAGGAGCAATCCAACTACCAGTGTCCTTCTCAAACTGGAGGAGGGAGAGTGGTACTGATCTAACTATGGAGACCATCTAACTGTGGACACAAGGTGAAAAAAAACAGACAGAAGTTTCCTTTAAAATTCCCACTCACCATAGGAACAGAATTACCTGAATCACTGCACCACTCACCTTGTGCTACTGTTGACATGACCACGGATGGTGTGGAAGATACGACAGCTGTGACTGCAACTGTATTGGGAATAGGTGATGGTGTAGAACTGCTGCTGCCACTGCTGCAACTACTGACCAAAGAGGACTGTGAAGCAGTTATAACCACTGGTGGCTTCTGGGTTGTGGAAGCAATGACTGATGTTGGTACAAGCTTAGTAACTGCTGCATAGTTATGGGATTTGGAGAGAATGTTGGGCACGAAGGTTGAGCTTGGTGATGTGGTCACTATAATAACCTAGGGAAGAAAAAATACGTTATTTACATGTAACTACTCATCAGGGATATTTCAAGACTAACAACTCCATAGACCATTCAAAATTAGCTCATAAAACATAAAAAAACAATTTGCAAAGAGGAATACATAACTAAAAATATATGTAAACTTTTTTTTAACTCATCATCAAAATGAATGTGAAAGCAGTTATTTTCCAATCAACTGCCTTTAAAGATATTATTCAACACTGAACAAGGTATAGTGAAATAATAAACATTTCAATATACTGCCTAGGGAGTATAACATGGCACAATTTTTCTAGAAAGTAATATGGATAATTAATCATTTGTAAATATTTGTTGAGCATCTACTATGTGCCAGGCATGGTTTTAGATGCTGGGGATCTATGAACAAAGCAAAGTTCATATTTTCAAGGAGTCATCTTCTATTAGAAAAGAGAAACAATAAACAAATAAAAAATAAATAAACCATGTGAAGATAAATGGAAGAGACAATAAAGCAAGGAAGGAAATAAAGATTAATGAGAAAACTAAATGACTTTTTTATATGTTACTCAATGAAGCTCTCTGACAAGACACAATTTGAACAGGAACTAGAAGTAGATGTGTGAACGGTGTTGCTACCTAGAGCAAGAGCATCCAGTGGCACAAAGAGCAACAAATACAAAAAAGCGTCTACTTCTGAAGTAGAAACAAGCCTGGTATATTCAAGGAACTTCTAAGATCTAACAAGCATGATTACAACTATAACAGCTGTAAAAGACAGATTCAGCAAAGCAATGGAGGATTAGAAGACATAAGATGATATTGACAGAATATACCACCCTTGATGGAATACGATGAAATAGGCACTTTCTATGCCATTTATCACATAGCTTCATCTCTATTCCTCTAGAAATTCAAAACTCAAGTTTAACCAAGAGAAAAACATCAGACAAATTCCAATAGTGGGACATCCTACAAAACACATGACTAGTTAGTTCTCCTCAGGACTGACTAGGTCTTCAAATACAAATAAAGTTTGAGAAATTTTCATGGTCAAGGGAGCATAAGCAGACATGACAAATAATATAAACTGGTCTCCTAGAGTAGAAAAGACAATAGGTAAAATCTGAAGAAGTCAGAGTATATCATGAACTTCAGTTATTAGTACTGTTTCACTAGTTGACTCATATTTTTTTAAATGTGTAATAATAATGTCAATAATAATGTTAAAATGTCACTAAAGGGGAATTCAATAGAGTATTTCATTAACTCTGCAATACTATGAATTGTTTCGTAAATCTAACATTCTTCTATAAATCTGAAACCTAAATAAAATATTTTTTAAAAAGCACTACTTTATCAAGTAGGTGAAAAGTATAACAGGGCACAGAAAGTAAAACAGGAAGAGCTCTCACAGCAAACCAAGCAGAGACACTAGTGACCAAAAAAAATTCAGTAGGTAGTAAAAAGTGAATGAACTAAATTTATTCAAAGGTAAAGCCACAAGGATTTGTTCAGAGGTTGATATAAAGAACGGGGCGGTTGGGGGGAGTCCCCCTCCCCAAACAGTAAATGAAGCCTTAATGTTAGCCAGTATGGCTAGAAAATTGAAAATTAAGGACAAAAAAGTTCAAAGACAGAAGAGACCAGGATGAAGCAAAGGTAGGATATATTTTTTATATGAGAGCCAGTATAGCCAAGAGAGAGCTAGAGGGTGGGGGGTGGGGATTATAAAAGAAAGCAAAGCCAAATCCAATCTGTAAGCGAAAGTAGAAAATTTAGATTCTATATTTAAAGAGAAAGTCATGTGAGAATTTAATTAAAGAAAGAACAAAATTTGGCTTACATTTTAAAAGATCATTCTAGCTTCTTTGTGGGGTAAGAGGCATGACTATAAAGAGTGAGAGCAGTAAACAAACTATTGCTGTAAACCAGGTAAGAAATGATAAGGCTGCCCAGGACTACAGTGTCAGTAGGGGAATAAGAGAAGAGATCAGATGCAAGTTATTTTGAGAAAAAATAGGACTTTTTTATTTTGAGAAATAATAGGACTCAGAAATAATGGGACTATAATGGAGATAAGAACAGAAGCATATGCTAAAGTGAATGTGCATTGATTTGATTCTCTGAACAGTCCTATACTACAAATACTATTATCCCCATTTTATAGCTGAAAACACAAAATTCATTTCTAAATCTGATGTAATTTTGAACTGGGGTGAGTATAGCTCGAGATGAGTATTTTTCCCCCTTTTTCAACAAAATCACCTATACCTACGTAGAACAGGAAATATTCAGAAAAAAATCTAAATTTAAGGAAGAAATTGTTTTTCTACTTTTGCATCAAACCTAAAGCCCTGAAGTTAAATAAGCTAGTCAAAATTTATTGAATATCACTGTATTCGGTACCTATGTCTCAAAGAAGTTTTGATAATATAACTGCTATCATAAATTTTCAGTGTTATAAAAAATTATAAACTATAAGACCATGTCCATGATTTTAAGGAGTTTAATTATTTGAGGAGTCAAGAGGGAGACACAAGCCTTGACCAGCAAATGCATAGAGAGACTTGACCAGAAGATTTCTAGTTATGATAAAGGAAATATCTATATGGCATCGACAAAGAAAGAGAGAAAGAGAGAGAAAAAGAGAGAAAGAGAGAAAGAAAGAGAGAGAGAGAAAAAGAGAGAAAGAAAGAAAGAAAGAAAGAAAGAAAGAAAGAAAGAGAGAGAAAGAAAGAAAGAGAGAGAAAGAAAAAGAAAGAAAGAAAGAAAGAAAGAAAGAAAGAAAGAAAGAAAGAAAGAAAGAAAGAAAGAAAGAAAGAAAGAAAGAAAGAAAGAAAGAAGGAGGGAGGGAGGGAGGGAGGGAGGGAGGGAGGGAGGAAAAAAGGGAGGGAGGGAGGGAAGAAAAAGAAAACCCAACCATCATATACACCTAGTAAATCAATTGAAGGCAAATGAAAGAGTGCTTAGATCCTGTTTCTGCCATTGACTAATGGCAGGCCCCAGAACAAACTAAAATCCCTATGCGGGATTTATTTTTACCTATAAAATGGGGATAATAATATCTACCTTGTAAACCATTAAAAGAATTAAATGAGATAATGATGTGAAGCATCTAACAGTGCTAGGCACATAGCAGGTGATCAATATACATTGGTCAACAAATGGTACCGATTAGTAGCTGATTATTACCGCTTAATAAATGTTTAAAGGCTATCAGTAAAGCCTTTATAATGAAACCAGCCTATAAATACATTGTAGTGCACTATTTTAGTTCATCTTATTAAAAAAAATCATCATTTTTTCCAAATTCTGAGATTTCTGAGATTTCAAGGAACTCATAGCTATTACCATAGCCAAAACAATTAGATTGGTGATTAGGTTTCTCATGTGCCAATTCCAAACTAACAGTAGTAGCTTTCTGGAGCACAGTATTTACAAGGAGTCTGCAGTGCAGATGAGGACTCACTAAGGCTTGGTAGGAAAATATGCCACACTTAATAAACCGTGTCTGTCATGGGTTATAGAAGGTAAAATATGTGTTGAGTATTTGCCATTTCAGTACTAAGCGTGCATATTGGTGTCTAACATTCAGACAACAAAATTTCAGCGAAATAAAGATAGTGTATTTGAAAGCATGTCTTAGGTTTAAGATACAAATGATATATTTTTGAAATTTCAGTCTACCAGTTTGACTTTTCATTTGAAAAGATTATCCATTATCAGAGATCCACCTTGAAGAAAATTTACTTGTACTTTAAAGAAACGTATTACAACAGGGCAAATAAAGGGATTTTTAAACCAAGTGAACCAAACAGTGTTTATTCAGGCCATAATTCAAATTACTGACCTTCTAGCACTCACAAAAACGCCTTAAGAGTGCTGGGACTTGCACCCTAAGGATAAAATGAAAAATATCAATCAAGCACATGAAAGCATAAAGCTATATTCTGTTGCTTTGTTTATATAAGTGCTGTACCAATGTTATACGTAAAATGAAGGCACCACATTAACACAGGTGGAAATTTGTCTACCCTGAAAATATATGACCTACTTGAATTTGAATCAACTGCACTAATTAATAAATAATCACACTTAATGTAAACATCACTTTACCTCAAATAGTTACTATTAAATTGACTTACAAAGAATTTAGAGAAACCCTACTTGAATGCAACAGCCTTACAGATATCTTCTGAAAAATTCAATTACCCAGCACGTGGAAAATGAAAAGCAAACAAAAATCCCACAGAATTATCTACTGGTCCTACCCATACTCAGCTGGTCCAAGAAACAATAAAGCCGAGTACACACCAAGTAAAAGATTAGTATATTTTACATGTAGAACAACGTAGATAATAAAATTTGTGAAATAAATGAGTTTTATTCTAATTGTAAGTGAATTTTGCTTTCTGCTTTTTAAAACACAGTAGAACAAATTTAAAGCTCTGAGCTTACAATCTCAAGATAAATGGTTCATACATGACTATGAAAATAAAGATATAGTCTCATACCGAGAATGACAAACATTACAACCTCAACCATCTATCTGCAAGTGAAGCAGAAAAAGAAAGCAAAAATATGATAAAGTCAATGAAAACAAGGTCACCAACTTCAGTTCATTTTTTTTTCCCCCTTTTTTCGTTTTCGGGCCACACCCAGCAGTATTCAGAGGGCCATATGTGATGCTGGGGATTAAATCAGGGTCAGCCACATGCCTTCTATACTCACTCTCTGGCCCCAGGAATTTTTATATAAATCTAGTAAGGAATTTTGGAAAGTGGATAATGTTAGGTGACATTTCTTGAGCACTTATCATACGCATGAAATAAATCACTTTCCATAAATCACCTCTTCTGGTTGTCCTGATTAACTCTGGGAAATAAGTTCTATTATAATCTGTTTTATATGGAAACGTAAGGTCTATAAAGATGTCAAGTCAGTACTGGAACCAAATAACTTATCAATTGATTCATTTAACAAATATTAAATAGCACCTTACTATATTCCAACCACTGTTCTTAACACTAGGGAATACAAAGATGAAAATGACAAAATTTCTGCTCTTAGCAAGTTGACAGTATAGGGGAGAAAGAAGAAAGAAATATGCAATGTGGTATTAATCTGAATTATAAGAAAAATAAATAAAGAAAACAGGAGATGAATGAGAGGTGGGTACTCTTTTACTGTAACTTTGCTACACTATTTCTCAAATATCAAATTAAAAGAGTTGATGAGAAGTAAGGAAAAGAGAAAAAGTTACTAATAAAGTAAGATCTGGCAGGGAAAGCAGGTAAAAAATACAAGAAGGGCCAAGACAATAGAGCAGATAAGGAAGGCCTTGCCGGGAACCACATATGGAACCCAGTGCCCCACCAGGAGTGATCCCTGAGTGCAGAGCCAAGAGTAAGCCATGAGCACAGCTGTACCCCACCCCTCCCCGCCAAGAAAAAAAAAAATTACAATAAGCAGACTTACAGAACTTAAGAGAGCACAGCATGTAGATAGTATCTATTAAATGACTAGCCAAAAAAATCAAACTATGTTATGCAAAAATATAAGGGTTTTTTGTTTTGTTGTTGTTTTCTGGTTCGGTTGGTTTGAGTTGTTTTGTTTTGTTTCCAGTTTGGTGGCCATAACTAATGGTGCTCAGGACTTAATCCTGGCTCTGATCTCAGAGATTATTCCTGCTCGTGCTCTGGGAACCGTATGTTGATGCAAGGGATCAAACCTGAGTATCCACAGGCAATGTAAGCATCTTACCTAGTGTACTATCTCTCTGGCATGAAATATATGTTAAACATATCTTATGATGTATGAAAAGTATTATTCAAGGGCTAAGGAGATAGCTCAAAGGACTAAGCACCTTCTTTGCATATGAGAGCCCCAGATTCAACCCATGGCACCACATGGTTCCACGAACATCACCAAGCAACTCTGAAGCAGACCTCGAACATCATCAACCCAACCTCTCCTTTCAGCAAAATATATTATTCAGAGGATCCAGAGAGATAATACTACAGATAAGGTGCTTGTCTGTCACGTCTTATACAAGTTCAATCCCTGGCACCTCATATGATACCTCAACGATCAATAGGAATAACCTCAGAGCACAGATCCAGGAGTAAGCCATGAGCAAAGCTGGGTATGCACCCAGTCCCCCCAAAAATTAAGTATTATTTAGAAAGATTATCTTGAAGTCACCAAATACAGTTGCAAAAACCTGTGGCCAAGGTACAGTGGCTCAGGCGCTTGCCTTACACACAGCTGATCCAAGGTTGATCCCAGGTACCACACTGGTTCCCTGAGACTGCTAGGAGTGATCCCTGAGCAACACCAGATGTGGCCCCAAAACCAATAAATAAATGCCAAAACTATGTTCAATTAAACATTTAAAAAGGCATCCAAAGGGTGAGCTACAATTATATGCTCAATTCATTTATTTGAAAAAGCTCACTTTCAGTAACAAATTAATAAAGCACTGCTTTCCCAATGTAAATGAAGGAGCTATTTTTTAAATATACATATATATGCATATACATATATATTTTTTAACTGAATCATCATGAGATACACAGTTACAAAGTTGTTCATGACTGGGCTTCAGTCACACAATGTTCCAACAACCATCCCACTACCAGTATAGATTTCCCACCACCAATGTCCCCAGTTTCCCTCGCGCCACCCCCCAACCCCTGCCCCACCCCAGCCTGCCTCTACAGCAGACACTTTTCTTCTTTCTCTTTCTTTTTGGGCATAAGGTTTGCAACACAGATAAGGCAGCTATTTTTTTTTTTGCTTTTTTTTGGGGGGGGGGTCACACCCAGTGATGCTCAGGGGTTACTCCTGGCTCTGCACTCAGGAACTATTCCTGGCGGTGCTTGGGGAACCATATGGGATGCCGGGGATCAAACCTGGGTCGGCCACGTGCAAGGCAAACGCCCTACCCACTGTGCTATCGCTCCGGCCCCTATTATTATTATTATTTTGCTTCCAGACCTTATTTGAAAATATTCAATCTCGTTTAACCCTCACAATAACCTTTTAAGATTGGCATTACTGGGCTAGAGAGATGGTACAAGATTTAAGATGCTTGCTTTGCAAACCGCCAAACCCAGTTCAAATCCTGGGCAATATATACAGTTCCTGGAACACCACCAGGATTGATAACTATGCACAAAATCAAGAGTAAATCCTGAATACAGCAGATATGACCCCAAAACAAAACAAAGGGGGAAAAATGGTTGGCAAAACTACTATCCCACAGATGGGTAGAGAGAAAAACAAATCTATCTCCACTACACTCTGAAGAATTAGAGGCCTCATTGAGAAAAAACAAAACAAAACTGTTCTTGATTGTAACATTATACCATAATGGCCCCCCCAAGAATGAAAACAGATTTACAAAATAGTCTTGCATCAGCTATTATCATTTGATAATAAAGAAAACAATAGCTTTTAATTTATTATGCAGTAAGACCTTTCCAAGAAACCCAAGGAGTTTTTTTAAATAAAAGTATCCAAGAAACTCAAGGAGTATATAAAAGTTCTTTAAATAAAAATTATCATGGTATGCTGGAGCACATATTTTGCCTACAGAAGCCCAGGGCTCAATCCCTGAGCACTAAGCCAGAAGCCCCCAAGAACCAATGGTTAACAGCCCCCAAGACAAAAAAAAAAAATTGTGGGCCTGAAGACTTAATGTTAAAAAAGGATATTTAATACAAGAATTTACCTCTACTCCTGCCCCCAAATCCAAATTTGTATGGGGTGGGGGCTACTTTAAAGGGAAAGAGGTATAAAAATTCTTAAGTTCAAAATAAGAACATAAATTAAAGTTTTAGGAAACTGGAAAACAGACAGTAGTAATCTACCAGCACAGTCAAGAGAGTAAAACCACGGATGGCAAAAAGAACAACAGAAAACACAATCATCAGAGAGCCCCAGAAAGAGAAAATCCAGGGAAAAGTAATTCAAATAATTCAACCAAATACTTGTGAAGTGAGAGTCAAGAGGACAAGAGAAAGAAAAACCATTTAAGAAATATTTAGACTCTCATTATCCTTCCCCAATGAAGGACGACTTCAAATTTAATCTCTGACCAGAGAGAGAGACTGAATCGAAGGGAATCTGATGACATCAGATTGAGAATTCTGAGTGCTACTCTGAAAAGAGAGATTAAGGAAAGTCGGTAAACTGAATGGTGAGACTATCCAGTCCTCTCCCTCAACTTATTTCTTAAGTACTGGAAAAATAAGTTCCTAGGCGAAAGATAAGAGTCTTCTCTGAGTTCTACTGCATGTGACAATCGGTAAAAATAGAGGAGGATGGGTAGTGTGTGTATCTCAACCAAACAATACAGCCAGGTCAACCACAGTAAGTAGCCAGTCAGTATGACCCAATGCACACGGAGAGCTTTCTGTCAGCCTTTTAGTGGCCATTTTCAAACATAAGCAGACAGAAGGCATTTAAGGAAACACCAAAGTGAAGGAGACAAAAACAAAGAGCTTCCAAAGAATTCACAGGAACAAAAGAAACCATCTAAAAATAAATAATAAATATCAGGAGAACATAATTTTATTTTAAAAAAAAAAGCACGGTGCTATTTTTAAGGAAAACTTTAGAGAATAAGAAAGTAGAAATAAGAAAATGTCTAAAAACTTAAGATCAAAATTAATAAATTCTATAGTAGTAGAGAAAAATAAAGCTATAGAATAAAGAAAAATTATTTTTACATTTACTATGTGCTAGGCTTTATTCTAACAGTTTTATTGTCTTATTTATATTTAGAGTAAAACAGATATGCTTTCTCTATTTTCCAAATGAGAAAAGTCATGTCCAGAATTTCTTTCTTTTTTTTTTTGCATTTTGGGTCATGCCCAGCGATGCTCAGGAATTATTTCTGGCTTGGGGGACCATATGGGATGCCTGGCTCATGCACTCAGGAATTAGTCCTGGTGGTGCTCGGGGGACCATATGGGATGCTGGGAATCGAATCCAGGTCGGCCGTGTGCAAGGCAAATGTCCTACCCACTGCATTATCGTTCCAGTCCCCAGGTCCAGAATTTATCTTCCCCATACTCACACAATAACTGGAAAAACTAGGGTGAGAATCCACAAAGTCAATTTTCAAAATTCAGAGTTTTAAATACTACATTACAGGTGGACAGGTAGAGAATACAGTGGGAAGGGGAACTACCTAGCATGTGGACAACCAGGTTTGATCCCCATCACTCCATATGTCTCCCAAGCCAGTAGTAAATGCTGAGCACCACAGGTGTTCCTCAAAAACCTAAATAAACAAATAAACACTATAGAAAAAAGAAAACACAAATTTTAAAAATGGATATAATAAAAGGTTCAAAAACCAAAGTCAGTAATCTGAATAATAGGTGATTCCAAAAGGCAAGACAGAAAAAATAATTTGAGAAATTTTTCAGAATTGAAAGAAATGACAGTAGAATGAAAGGGGTCGGTCACTAAATATGCATTTAACGGATAAAATCAAGACTCCCACTCAAATTTCCCAAGGAAAATTACCTTGACATTTCAGAATTCTGAGAGTTACTAACAGTTCTCAAAAAGAAAACAGTATCTGAAGTGAATATGACACCCAGCTTCTCAAATGCAATACTGGAACTCAGAAACCCAGTACCTTAAAATTTCCAGGGACAACGACCTCTAACCTAGAATATTTTACTTAAACGAAAACAGAAACATAGAATAAGCCCATTAAAAAAGTAGTTTTTTACCTACCCTCCCCCCAAGAAGCTACTAGAAAATGTGCTCCAGCAAGTGAGTAAATAAAATCAAGAAGTTGGAAGATCAAAACGATGACAATGAGATTAAAAACACACAGATATGCAACAAGCCTTGATTGCCACCAGCACACAGATTAGTACTGGAAGTTAGAGGATTCTAATAACATAAAATTGACAGAATGCTGTTGATTTAAACATACTGAAAGAAAAGTTTAAGAATGAATTTATGCCAGGATACAAAGTAGAAAAAATTAAGACAATTATTCAGTTAACCATATCCTTCCGTTTCTTCTGTGAAATAGAAAATCACTATAGCAAAATAAGAACTGAGTAAACTTATCTAAATAGAGGTTTAACATTTATTTAATATTTACAATTTCTCCCAAATTACATCATAGGAAAAAAGTCTGAGAAGTAGATCTGTGTTCTTTTGAAAGGCAAGGCTTCTGAGCCTCGCCTACTAAAGGCAAAATAATTAACTATTCCCAAAGTTTCCTGTGTACAGTTGAAGAGATGTGAACATTCCCAGCATAATGCCAAGCACATAGTAAGCACTCACTACGTGTTTATTAGATCTGAATCATAATGATTAAACGAGATGAAAATAGCAAGTAGTAGGCAGGGACTCCCTTTACCACATACCTTCTGTGTTGTTGTGTTTGTTGTCTGTGTTGATGGTTTGGTGAAGGTTATTTTCACAGGAGACATGTGGGGTGGTAAGGAGTTGGCAATACTCTGCATGATATTGCTCATCTTGGGACTGCCACTCACAGGCACAGTGATCGTCTTTGAGACGGGAACAACAGCCTTTGGAACTTCCTTTAAGACAACAGGGGAGGAACTAGAAGAGTTTGTTCTCCTTCGTTTTCTGGGTTTTTCATCTTCATCTGAACAGCTAACACCTGAAAACCAATGACAATATTGCTATATTATACCACTCTAACCTTGCATTTGCTACCTTATTTTAAAAATCTTTGTGTCATCAGTCACAGTACATCTCAGACCTACACCAAATCCTATCTTCAGAAGTTATCTCTTAATGCCTTTTGTTTCATTAATCATAACAACCAGTCATGCCTTCTTACCTCTTGCCTGTTTCAGTAACAACTTTTTTTTTTTTCTCTTTGGGTCACACCCAGCAATGCTCAGGGGATACTCCTGGCTCTGCACTCAGGAATTCCTCCTGGCAGTGCTTGGGGGACCATATGGGATGCTGGGAATCAAACCCGGGTCAGCCGCGTACAAGGCAAACACCCCACCCACTGTGCTATTGCTCCAGCCCTCAGTAACAACTTCTTAAAAGGTGTCCATACGTCTAAACTCTCCATTTCTATTTTACCCACCACCCAATAACCAGTTATAAAAATCACACATATAGTTGTGACAATACCCTGCCTCACATCTTTTCGTAGTTAGCTCCCTATGTGAGGCAGCATTACATCATTATCCCATATCACCCAAGAATACAATACACTGTTCCATCCAAATCTGTATGCCCCATACAGGTCTATTTCCCAATCTCCAAAGTCATCAATCACATTCTATCCCAACATACTGTAATTCTTTGAGGAATACCTCCTCCCATTAAAAACTACTTCATCATTCTGTGATTATCATCCTGAAAGACATCTACCTCCTCAGTGAAGGTTTCCTTCATCCTCTAAGCAAAGATAATCCACACTTCTGAGCTAATTAAACAGAGTTCATTCTCTTCAGTATCACTTACCCCATGACAATAGTCTCCCCTTATTAAGGCTGTTTCCCAAGGGCAATAACTACTATGTCATCTTACTGTGTTTGTCCTCTGGTACCAAGCATTTCATGTATAAAGTAAGGGGAATGAATGATTATAACCATAACTAATGTTGTATGTGAAACTTCTGAGAGTAAAGCAACAAATTTCCTATACTTCAAATCATTATGTAATACTTCAAGCTCACTTTCAATGTTTTTTTTAAAGTCAATAAATAAGTCTATCAGTTACTTTAAAAGACCACCTGGCCAAATCTTAGAAATCAGCTAGAAATTAAGTTGCAGTCTTAGTTATTTTCTTTATGTATCCATTTTCTGATCTATTTGAATCAACTTTTTAAAAAATGAAGTGAAAAGCATAAAACTTAGCAAATCAGAAAATTTCTACGAGCAGACATTTAAAAAGTATACAACATGACTCATGGAATTGAGAATAAAATATAACTCCCTCACATATTCAGTTTTTAGATTCTAATTTAAATAAAACTGATGACCGAAAATCATCCTTGTCTAAAACAACAAACTCCATCACTAAGGTTACAAAGAAAACAAGTTTATAACTATACTGGAAAATATCAAAAATCAAATATTAATATTTCCTAGCTGATATCAAAAGCAAAGCAATACAGTCATATCAGACCTAAAAAAAAAAAAACAGAAACTGAACTAGACAACAAGAGTAGATTTCACAGTGAAGAATAAGAGGTTAAGAACTGCAAATAAACTTCAAAAAGTTAGTCAACTAGATATACAAAAGATGAACTACTAAGAAAGCTTCACTGAATCTAACAGAGGATATACTGTGTAAAATGTTTAAGAAAACATTCCTAGGATAACAATTAGTAGAATAAGCAATGAATAAATCAACATAAGCACAATTCCTTCCATTTCTGTTCACATTTCAAATACATGACAAAATAAGTGAATATTTGAAGGATAGTACTGTTCAAGGCAAATTTCCCAGGGGACAAAAAAGAAGTAATTTTTCAAATCCCAGAACTGATTAAAAAGCAATATATACCTAATCACATGTAAAGAAAGGATTTCTTTAGAACCTTCAAAAGCTAACCACTACTAATAGCCAGTGAACCAATGATTTAATCAGGTGAGGCAACTCTAATCAGAGCCAAAAAATTGCAGCATTAGCCAAGATGGCCCTGAAAACACTGAGAATATCACTTACTTTTGACATAAACAGTACTTCCACTTGGTAAGACAACTACATTGGAGGCAGGACTGGCAGGTCTTGGAGACTTAACCGTTGCTATGCTGCCACTTGGAACAGGGGTAGAGGTTGGGGTTGACGTGGTACTTGTGTAGGAATAGCAAACCACTACTGAAGGAACGATAAAAAAGTTTGCTGTTAACTTTCACCAAAACTGTCCACGCATACAGAAAAATTATTTTACTGCAGACCAATTTTTGTTTTGCTTTGGGGCCATACCCAGTGATGCTGAGGGACTACTCCCACCTTATTGTTCGGAGGTCACTCCCAGTGGTGCTTGGGAGACCATGAGGTGCCAGGGATTGAACCTGGGACTCAGCATGCAAAGTATGCACTCAAGCCCTTTAAGCTATCTCCCTGGCCTACTGAAGACCAATTTTAACATCACATAACCAGAAACTAGGCCAGTACTAGGCCCACAGATTAAACATTATTAATAAATATTTCTGAAATTCATCACTTAACTGGGTTTTCCAAAATTTTTAACAGCTATATACAGGTGACATTACCAAAGGAGCAGTTACAAAGAAATCAAACCTAAAACCATACTGAGAAAAATGGAAGTCATTTTTCATTAATAATAGCAGTTGGACAACAAATAAACATATATCTTTTTTGACGGTAACAACACTAGTGATGGAATGAGGGATAATTTTTCACTAACCACAGAAATTCCAAGTGGCGACTGGGGAGAACCAAGGCAAGACCCCTTTATTATAAACCAACTTATTAGTCACTGGCCAACCAAGCAATACAAAAATAACTCAACCCAAGTGAAAAATAACATTGTATTTCAAAGACAGAGTAACAAGATGCCACAAGGCTACTAGCATCATTTACTGAATTCCATGAACTATGCTAAATTCTTTGCAAATATAATCACTAATTCTCACAATGCCACATTCACATTTTAAACATGAGCAACTAAATCCACAGTTCACAGAAGCTAAAAGACTTGCTGGACGTCACAGAGCAATAGGAAATGGCAAACGAGATTCCAGGCACAGATCCTGACTACTTTCCACTCTATCAGAAAACTGATGGATAGAAAAGGTAAAAGTGGAGAAGGAAAATGCCACTACTACAATAAACAAAACCTCAATGGAGAACAAACATACACACTGAAACCTCTGTCTCAAAATACTGCTTCCTTTGACCTAAAACAAACCCTAGCAGGCATAATTAAAGAGTACCTCACTGTGACAAGAGCCCACTAGTAGGAACCTGACTGGAGCCTGACAACTGCATTATTTTCTATCGTTTGGAGACGTTACTGGTGCCTGCTCGAGCAAATTTTTATGTAACATCTAACTAAACTACTACAGTCCATCCAAAAACCGTGCTCAAATTTAAAATTACTCTTTGGTAGTCTCAGGAGAATTCAAGAATTTTTAAACCATGTGTCAATTAGTACAATAAATTAAGAAAACCTCTCCATCTGCCAAGTAATCCCTAAAGGATTCAGGACATTGACTAGAGAGGAAGCATATGCCACCGATTCCAGAAGACAAAGAGCTTTATTTCCTAAAGTACCAGTTCAGCATCTTTCTCCCGTAGCTACGTGGCTTCTGTCCCCTTATTTTCCAAGTCTCCCCACAAAGGCGTCTGTTCACTTCTAAGATAAACTGATGTCAAAAATTCATCCCACAAGGATCTTTTACAAAGTTGTGATTACTGAACTTCACTCTTGGAACAAAAAGAAGATACCATTTGGGATGAACCTAAAATATGAACTCATTGTTATTTTGCAACTTTTGAACACTTAGAAAAATATAATACAAGGTAACTTCTCTTAAGAATCCAGGAAAAGAGTATTTTTTCACACGAGTATTCTCCTACTCACCTTCCTTGCTTCCTGTTTCTGCAGGCACTGGAAGAGATGCATTGTGCTGGATAGCTGCATTGGCAACAGCATTAGCTGTTACAGTGAAGGCAGTTTGGGGAACCAGCCGGGGCATCAGTGGCACCAATCGGCGACCTTCAATGGACCATTCTGAGGAGCTATTAGGTCCAGACATACTAAACAAAAAAGAAAATGCTGCTACAAGGGTTCTCAACCACTGAAAATGAATCAAATATATTTTATAAAATACATATAACTTTTAAATCATAAAAGCATTCTTAGTATATAGGAGAGATTTTATTTCAGGCAAGCAAGATCAAAATGATGAATAATTAAAAGTCAGGAAGATCACATACACTTAGGTTCTTATAATAAGGTTCAAATGCTTATTAGGTTATCATCTGAATCTTGTAAGAAAGGTAACTGAAATTGAAATTTGTTTCTGTGCTTTCTATGTAAAAACCAACACATAATCCATTTGTTTAAATTCAGTGTTATTGCTAATGAAACCAGTATTTGTACTTAAAGAACCCAATTTTGTTTCCACATAAAAAAGAGGGGCCAGGGTGGTCGTACAGTGGATAGGGTGCCTGAGTTGCATGTGGCCAATCCAGGATCAACCCTCGGCACACCATACGGTCCCCCGAGCACAACCAGGAGTGATCTCTGAGCTCAGAGCTAGGAGTAACCCTTGAGCTCTGCCGGGTGTAGCCCCAAAACAAAACCAAAAAAAAAAAAAGGTGAAAAAAAGTACTTGATTTTAAAAATCAGGTTTTCTGAAATAATTAAGCTTGAAATTCATTGAACATTATCTAATAACATGATCTAACTGCCTGCATGGCCAGAGGTTCTAAGGCTTTCAAACAAGGGAAACTGAGGCAGTAAACGAGGGAGACTAGGTAGGAGAGACAGATCACCTCATGTGTCATTAACATGTGTTATATCATCCTTCCTGTTAATAAAGACCAAATCCATGGACAATGGAAGAAATGTGCCACTGCTCTATTTATACTACATTCTACTCTTAAGGATCTGAATATACTAAACTCGATTCCTAAGCAGATACTATTCTGTTTTGCTACTATAAAGTTAAGCAAATGTATCACAGAAACCCAGAGGGTGAAATATGGATCTACTTCTCTTGACTTGGCTTCACGAAAGGAAGTATATCGCTCTCTCCTCTTGACCAATGATTAACGTTCATAAGGTTTAAAATTCAGCCAGAAGCAGGGCCTGGGATATCACTCAGTGGTGGAGCAAAAGCATATGGGAGACTTGGTCTGGGGCCAGGACAGCTCCTCCCCCATTCCTCTCACCCCTCTCCCCAAACATACACAAAAGATCCAGAATCAATTTATTCACTAAATCAGAAATATTTCTGAACATTTTCCAAAGGCAATAATTCTAAAACTAAACCTAGAGTTTGAGACTTTGTATCTTCAGAAGTTGGCTGACTTTTCAGATTTAGTAAATAGATGTGAGTCCTTTTAATAGACAATGGACTAATGATAATGATGGTAATGATAGTTAACATCAATTAAGCATCCACTATATGTCAAGCATTGTAGGTTTAATAACTCACAACTGTCTCAACAATCCTATGAAATTGGTAAGATCATCTCCAATTTATAGATGGGAAAACAGTGACTGAGGGTCACTAAATTTGCCTTCAGTCACTTAATAATTCCTTCAATATCATGCAACTGAAATTATTCATTACATCATTTAAGTAGAAAGTGTAAGTTTTCAAATGTGTTTTAAGTCTGCTCTAATTTATACTACTTTAATACTGCTAATTACTACCAACTTTCAATAAGTGGAACAAATACATTACACCTCAAGGTGGATGTACAGTTGGTTCAGAAAGGAATTTCTAAAGTTAATCCACTAGGTTACTGTGGAAAATCTACCAATTTCCTGTTGGTTTAGCAATCTTATTCAAGTTAAGAAAAGGAGAGTTCCTAAATCCGTAATATCCTAAAATTGTTATACTGAAGCCTCCAAGCTGAAAGTAGTTCTGTAAGAGAGAACGATACAAACAAGAGATACAGAAAGGGCTGTCAACTGGCTTACTCCTGTTTTGCTATCATTTTATTAAACTATACTAATAAATTAGGACTAGAGGGATAGCACAGCGGGTATGGCATTTGCCTTACACAAGGCTGACCCGGGATTGATTCCTCCGTCCCTCTCGGAGAGCCAGGCAAGCTACCAAGAGTATCTCGCCCACACGGCAGAGCCTGGCAAGCTACCTGAGGAGTATTCGATATGCCAAAAACAGTAACAAGTCTCACAATGGAGACATTACTGGTGCCCGCTCGAGCAAATCGGTGAGCAATTTGACAGTCATACTAATAAATCTCCTTGGTGAGTTTACCAGACAAAGTGCTTTCTACACTTACCTGGTGCATTGTTTAAATGGTGGAAGAAATTATGGAAAATTAACCCTCTGAAACACATAATGCCACTGAAAAAACAATTTGCAGTGTAAAAGACACAACTGCAACTTTCAGAAAGATCTAAAATCCAAATTTCTACTCCTACAAACATGGTCCAAGCTTTTCTGAATGGAAAATTATGATTATCTTAGAATTTAATCAAAAAATTTTATTTACTTACAAATAACGACATAGAATCATCTAACTTAAACTTTGCAGAATGTTGGAAACATTTCAGTGCTTTCGTGGAATGCCTAAATTATAATATATGTATGACTTTCTATACTGAGTAGAGCGAGGGAGTATGAAAACCTTGCCTCAGCCCCTTTCCAGAGAAATCTGATACTAATGAAACCACCCCGTGGCCCTCAGAGGCCGCTTGCAGGGCACCAGCAGAAATCCTCATTCTCACACAGAAACTCACACAGTGAGGCGTCCTATTTTGGCTGATGGGGAAGGGATTAAGAGAACAGTAATTCCAGATATCTACTTTCTTTGTACTCCAGTGATAATGCGAGAGCGGCCCAATTAAAAATCCTGCAGCCCTCTTAACATTCCAGGTTTTAATACTGCAATATTCTGCTAAATTTCAAAACTGAATCAAACAATAAAAGTCTGGAGTCAAATAATAAACACATATAAAGCTTCAAAGCCTCAAGCAGCCTTTTCTTTGATCCTAAATAGTCCGCTCCTTTTGTTTCCACCTCTTTGTGCTCAATCTTCTTGGCTTTCTTCACCTTTCAACCACATTCCTTCTGGTCTAAGCAGCAGTTTTGAGTGGGGGAGGGGAGGGAGAGGAGAAAGGGAACACGGTCAATTCATATGCATTCCTCCTCGGCTGGGCTGCTGTTTTCACAAGCTCACATTATGAAGCTCTCCTATAAAAGATCTTTGAGGCGAGAGGAGAGGTTCCGTTGCTACTTCTGGGGGAAAGAGGGCAAAAAGACTGGGACGTGCTTTCCTCATTTTTTCCTATTCACTAGGCCTTTGGGCTCAAGTAAACAAATATCTGAACAAACTAAAACCACAATATAAAACATTAAAACAGGAAGGAGTATGAAAAAAATCTAAAAAGTTATAAATTATACACTGAGGTAAAAGTCTTCAAAAAATTAATGTAGTAAAGAAATCAGAAAAAAGAAAAAGGAAACACAGGCAGATAAAAGCCAACTCTCAATTATCCATGCTAGTAATGAGGAGGGAAAGGGAGAGGCCAAACAGATTAAAGAAATGTACAAATTAACCCAAAAAATGACTTTGGCAAATACTTGTAAATTCTTCCAACAAAACTTTTCCAATACAACTATCAAGTAGTGAAATAACTAATTAAAATTTCCCCTCCTCTCCCTTCCCACCCTCCATCTAGAGGTACTCCCAAGCAGCAAAATGGCTAAAGGGTGGGCAGTATTAGGAAGGGAAGAAGGGAAAAGAAGGAAAAGCAAGGGGCACGGTTAATTCACAAATAGAATATGTGCCCCTGAATAATTGAGAGCTTCAATTTTGAAATAAATAAAAAGGCCTGAAAAAATAATAACCTATTTGCATACCTGTAACTTGGTCTTTCACCCAAATATAAGGATAAATTCATTCTTTAAAGGGGAAAAAAGGAAAAGGAAACTAAATAAATGTTATCCTTTAAGTATGAAACTGATGCATCAACTTATATCTAACTGCCCCACAATATTACTCCAATTCTTTTAAGGTACTAATATGATCTCTAAGTGCCCCTGAAGGTAAGCTACTTTTACTACTTTATTAACTAGTAAGTTTCCTACTACCAGTTCTCAGATAAGACCCTAAGCTGAATTATACTTTTAGACCATCACAATACAAAAGTTTAAAGCAAATTTTAAAAAAGGAACACAATCTCTGAATGCTTCAACTATGTTGGCTTGGTTATATACCTATCACTAAAGAATCTGAAAGCAACTAAACTTTCTAACTCTTCGGATAAAAAAGGTAGCACTCATTTTACAAGTTAGGCAAAATGAATGAACATTTTGAGGTCTAATTCAAATTCTGCCAATTGGTTTAAATGCCCTATTTATCACATTCTGTAAAGACAATGATGCTTTCCTATTTCATATGAAATATAAAAATTTTAAAGCAAATGATTTAGGCTATGACATGCCCTATTTCATGAAGTGCTCCTATCTTGCATTAACACTTAACGGAGATTTTAAGTTCCTTTCTACTTTTTAGGAGGCATTTTCTCCATCCATACTCTATTAATGCTAGATCCTGAGTCTTCCACCACCCTTCAACCCATCTATCAAATAATTATAATGCTCTACAAACAATTTGATAATAATTTTAAATTTTTTTATTTTTTAAGTATATATTTCATTCATATTTTTTAAAAAACAGAAAACACACATGACAATTTTTTTCTGTATTTCAAAATACATGAAATCAGTTATCAAAAATTTTATACCTATTTAGAAAGCAATAATATATCAAATACCATTACAAAGAACATCTAAGGAGAGGTCAAATTCCAAAAGCACGCTACTTTATTATTGAACTTTTGCTGTGCTGGCCTTTATACAGAGATTACAAAGTAACAGGATTCTACCTGAATATGTAAATTTTTCCTGACCAAATGCAAAAAACATAACCAACTAAATAAACAGTAAACATCTCCATGGCCAGGATCCCTGAGTATAGAGATATTGCTAGTAAATTTAAAAAAAAAAAACCTCAGGAATCTGCTATACAATAGGAAGATTGTTTCAAAACTGTATTATACTACTTAATTTAAAAAAAAAATCAGGGGTGGTATGACTAATGGCTTACTTATGTGCAATTGTTGTTAACCGTTCATCGTTTACTGCTCTCCGAACTTCAGCCCGGTGGCGTTCTGTTGAGATGCTATGAAAAAAAATAGCCATTATAGAACTCTGCCAAGCAGGCAGCTCTTTTCTATACTCATTTCTATGTTTAAGTCAACATTTTGCTTGGGGGGCGTGGGGAGTGGAAGCAGGAATGATTTGTGAAAAGCCTAATATATGTCTTCAAATACTTTGTAGGTCACAGGAAAGGAGTCATCTGATTCTATGTAACTGCAGAGAGAACTGGAAATTAGAAATCACATGTAGACAAATTCAGCATGATACCAAGTCATTACTTCCAAAACTGAAATGTTGAACCATGTCAAAATTAGCAAAAGCTTCTTTTTATCTACATATGCGATCAGCTAATAACTCACCCCAAATCATAATGACAAGAGGATTGGCACTTGACAGAAAGTCATCCGCGGTCTTTTATAAAGCTTAAGAGTTTAGAATTTTATGTTCTGTGAATCATAATAAGGAAATCAAAGTGGTAAGATAATCTGTTTCCTGTGGTTATATGCCATAAAATTTGTCACGGGATTATTACTCCTTTATTACTCAACACTTGAGTTTTGTATCTTCTACATTTTATCATATTACCATCATGATAAAAATGTGTTATACAGATTCTGAATAAACACACGGAAATACTAAAGAACAAAAAATAACTATATCCATTATTCATAAATACTTAATAAAATAAATACCAACTTTAATGTTTAGGCTAAACATATACTATGAACTAAAAGAAAGCAGAATTTATAAGAAAATATGAACAAAAACATATAAATAATTGAACTCAGGTTATTGATTATTCTGCTAACTACATACTTAAATTGTAAAAATGCCTCTTCCCTATTTTTAGTTTTAAGAAGCAGGACAGGGCCAGGGAGATAGTTTAAAGGGTTGGAATGAATGAGTTGCATGCAAGAGCCTCAGGGTTCAATTCCCAGCATTTTCATGTCCTCTGAGCATAAGAGGGAGAGATCCAAAGCAGTCCTTGAACATGCTGGGTGTGTTTCCCCACCCCATCCCCACTCCCTCGACAAAAAAGTACAAGACAAATAATTATGAACGCAGAAAGAAAAGTTCAGTTAAAACAGAGGACCAGAGCAACAGTACAGCTGGTTGGACAATTGCCTTCTTGCACACAGCCGACCCAAGTTCAATCCCTGGCACCAAATATGCACCCCCACCCCCCACCGCCACCCCCTGCCACAGCCCCACCAGGAGTGATCCCTGAATGCAGAGCCAGGAGTAAGCCCAGAGCACCGCCAGGTGTGGCAAAAAACAATAATAAAGAAATAAAATAAAAACTTTCTCTGAGAAAGTTAAAGGTGTTAGAAGAGAACAGCAAAGTATCCAAGAACCTCTTTTTCAACAGATTCAGTTACCACTCTAGTAAGAAGCTGAAGCAATAAAACTTAAGACTATGATGATAAAACCAACATCCATTTCTATTCTTAAAACAACTTCCTAATATCTTCTTCCCACATATATATGACACTCTATACATCCAATTGCTGACAGCTTTTTTTCCTTCATCTGTGTCAAAAACATCTTCTTGGAACTGGAAAAACAGTTCAACAAGCTCTGCACATTATTTGGCATGTAGGAGGCCTAGGTTCAATCTCCAGCACTGCACTATCCCCTAGCACTAGGGGTAGCAAATCCCAAGCACTGAGCCAGGAGTAGCCTCTGCACACCACCAGAGGAGGCCCCAAAACAAAACAAACCAAAAACCAACCACACCTCCCACCCCAAAAAGAAAACAAAAAAACCCTTATTTTCCCAGATGCTTCAAACCTAAACCAAACTGACTACAGAATTGATAAATTACATAATTTTCTGTAACAAAGCATACAACCCAGATGGAATCTCTAAGCCCCAAACCTTCAACACCTCTATATTCCACTTGGGAATAAAAAGTATTAAAACTCTTCAAAATAAATTTTCTAGAGTCACATCTCATAAGCATAATTTACCTAAGAACTTTTGAGAGTTCTCCAAGAAGATCTTTCTTTTCCTTGGTGAGATCGCCCTGTGCCCTAAGTGCACTGATAACTCCAGCATATGCCTCCAATTCTAGAAGAAGAAAGTTTTATGAAGATTAACACTTAATATTTTAATATTAAAATTACATATAGGGAAAGTTCAAAGCAAGAAATCTAAAAATCAATGAACAAATACATTTCTAATTCTTCTTAAAAATTTTATCTATTAACAGATTACTAAGTGGCTTTATAATTTCATTGCCATCACCTTACAAAAGTCATGTATATAAAATATTTAATTAGAAAGATCTACTGGTAATTTTTTTTAATCACACAATATCACCAAAAAGTTTTTGTTTGGGGTTTTGTGCTTTTTGGTTTTTTGCAGGTGGCTACCACCCGGAAGTGCTCAGGGCTTACTTTTGACTTTGCACTCAGGGATCAGAGGGGACTGGGGCACCATGTGTGGTGTTTGGGATTAAACTCAGGTCAGCCACCGGCAAGGCAATAAACCTACCCACTGTACTGCATCTCCAGCCCATCACTAAAACACTTTTTACTCGGGGCCTCAGAAATAGCACAAGGAGGTAAGGTGTATGTCTTGCATGCAGCCAACACCAGCTCTTTCCCCAGAACCACCTATGGTCC
Source organism: Sorex araneus (assembly GCF_027595985.1). Taxonomy (NCBI): domain Eukaryota; kingdom Metazoa; phylum Chordata; class Mammalia; order Eulipotyphla; family Soricidae; genus Sorex; species Sorex araneus. The sequence goes on along the minus strand of NC_073313.1, from coordinate 268,782,444 downwards.
CCAAACATCAGAAGAGTCACTCCTGAGCACAAAGCCAGAAGTAGTCCCTGAGCACCACTAGAAATGGTCCAAAATCCCCAAAAAGCTTTTAAGTCAGGGCTGGAGTAGTAAAATGAACTGAGTGCATGCTTTGCATACCAGAGGCCTGGGTTCAGTCACCAGCACCAAAAGGTATCACAAGCAGAGAGGAGAATAGCCCCTGAGTACTATCTGGTGCTGCCCAATAAAAACAAGTATTTTTTTAAATAAAAATGCAGATGCTACCAAAAATTGAGAGCAGGCTTCAAATAATACAATAAGGCTAATAGGAGGTATTTTTAGCATTGTTAAAGGGACCTTCACTAACTCTTCCTTAAAATAATTTCTTAGTGAGCTGGAGATAGTTCAAGCTAACTCTTTTGTGCTTGGCTTGCATGCAACCAACTCCAGTTCAATCCTTAGCACAGTCTCCCAACTGCTGCCAGGATGACCTGAGCAGACCCATGAGTATGTCCTGAGCTATACAAGGTGTGCCCCGCCCCCCCAAAAATCCCAAAAGAATAATAATTATTAGTATTAGGATTCCAGCATTGCCACTTCCTAGTTAAGTGATATTGGGTGAGTACTTTCTCATCGCTCAACCTCTTCATCTAGAATTGATTCTGAAGGTACTTTCCAGATCTAAGAACTTCTCTGCCTCTATAAAAACCAGGCTATGATTTGGCTGACTAAGGTAGATTAAAGAGCACAGAACGCTCTTACAAGCACCAAAATGCTGAAAACCTCATGCCAGACAACTTCATTTCATTATCTTTCAAAAGCAACAACTCATAAAAAATAAAATAGTACTGAGTAGTAAAATACCAAATTTTTTAAATTCCTCAACAGCAGGGCATGCCAGTTCTCACCCAAACAAAGCCCCAGGAGCAGATCCCATACCCAAAAGCCACTGCCATGCCCCAGGCCAGACCTCACCACCTTAGGTGCCACAAAGAACCTAATCTGCCAAAAACTTCAGGTACACGAATCTTTGTGGCTAAAAACTCCAGGCATTCCTCAGACTGGGAATAGGCAACCTTCCTCAACCTCTCCATACTTCTGGAAGACCCAGCAGCTATGCCCAGCTAAATATTTAACTTCCCAGTTAACTCAAACTCTACAACACTAACATCCCACTAGCAGCACACCAGACTGGATGGGATGTAACACGGAAGCCAAACAATCTCAACTAACAAAAACATTAACACAGAAGGGTTAAGTGCCAACAACAGCTTAGTAAAACCTCAGACATGAAATAATGTCCCCATGATGAGATGTCACATCCCACAACAATTTTCACAAATTTCCTTCTACGGAAATATTTTTAGATCATTCCGTTAGCCATTTATTGGTAACAAGCAATGTAAAATAAATTGCCAGTCTGCTACAGGGGCAGACTTGAGTGGTGGTTGAGAAAATGAAAACAATGATGGAGGGAAGGTAAAAGTGATAGTGGGACTGGTGTTAGGATATTAAATGCTTGTAAGAAATCATCATGAACAGCTTTGTAAACCAGTGTTTAAATAAAGTGGGGGGGGAGGGGGGACAAATTTCATCAACAGCTTCTGAGTTTGCCACTCACTGTATAGTTCCCTCTTCTGCTAACTAGGGGACTTAGCATATAATTTCCTTTGGTTTATGGAACATGAACATGTTTGATGCCAAATAGAAGTTCATTAAGCACTTGCACATTGGGCCTTACCCTCCTGGAATCCTGAGATCATCCAGTTATGAAAACACCAAAGAGCAAAGGCAAAGCAGACAAGATAAGCTACCAGATGAATACAACTACATGGGAGCTCAAGCAAACCAGTAATTCAAACTCAAGAGTGAAAGTAGAGGGGAAGGCATTTGCCTTGCAAGTGGCCAACCTGGGTTTGATCCTCAGCACTACATATGGCCTTCCAATCCTCAGCAGAATTAAGCCCTAAGCATTGCCAGGTGTGGCCCAAAAAACAAATAAACAAACAAAAAAAACAAGCAATTAATAAAATCACAAAAAATAATAAAATAGTACTATTTTTGTTTTGGGGCTACACCCAGCAGTGCTCAGAGATTACTCGTGGCTCTATGCTCAAGGATCACTCTTAAAGGGCTCCAGGGTACTGGAGATCAAACCTGGATCATACACAAGCATGGAAAATACCCAATACCCTGAGCACTTTTCTACCACTCTGGCCCTAAAACACTATTATTAAACTGGGGTAGGGAAGCTTTTTTTCTGCCAAGGGCTATCTGAATATTTATAACATCATTCCTAGGCCATATCATTACAGGCAGATGGGCTGCAGGCAGCTAATGAGAAATACGCATGGTCTTTCCGACCATATCCTAAGGCCTGACCATATGATTTCACAGGCTTTTTATGACCTGAGCCCTGTACTCTCTGAAACAAGTACATCTGAGCAAATAAAATGGATAACTGTCCAAATAAGCTATCTTCCAACTCAATTCAAGTTGCTACCAATATTTATTATTTGCCATACCTGACTCAATGTTATCTAAATAATGAAGGCATATATCTCTGCTAATACTAAGCCAAAGATAAACTAGTAGTCTCGTTCATTCCATATTTTTCACAGGTCCAATAGCCCAAAAAAAAAAAAAAAGTGAGGTGAGGTGACTATATTAAGTAGAAACTATCCCACTGACAATTTTTATCTTGCCCTATATGTATACAACAATCAGTACTGAATACTGTGTAGATGTTTAATGGAGTCTCTATGAACAAAACTCTTAGGATATGGAGTAGTGAAGTAAATTCTTAGTTCTAGGAAATCTACTGCCGCTTTTATGAGGACCCATGGTAGAGTTCAGAAAGGACTAGTGATGAGCAAGAACACACTGCATTGTAAATGTTCGTGTCACATTTATGAAATGATTTATTCATCAAATCATTAATGAGTTCTATCAACTATACCAACTAGTATACCAAACCCTGCCCTCAAAAGTACTCAACTCTGGAACAGAGCTACAGTGAAACTAGTTATCACACAGAAGGCTCAACTAGAACCAATCAGCTCAGGACCTCCTCAGAGACTTTAGTTATACCATTGTGAAATATAACAATCATCATAAATTGACTTTTATTGATTTTTTTTTTTTTTTTTGCTTTTTGGGTCACCCCTGGCGATGCACAGGGGTTACTCCTGGCTTTGCACTCAGGAATTACCCCTGGTGGTGCTAGGGGACCATATGGGATGCTGGGATTCGAACCCGGGTCGGCCGCGTGTAAGGCAAACGCCCTACCCACTGTGCTATTGCTCCAGCCCCTATTGATATTTTTTTTGATAATTCCACTTGCCTTTTTGTTTTAACAAGCAATATAAAGTAAATTTGTTTGAGCCTGCTAAGGGGCCAGATTTGGGTGGTAAGTGGGAAACTGGGTACATCAATGTAGGAAAGGTCAAATTTGGTGGTACTGGTGTTGGAGCATTAAATGCTTACAACAACTATATTTGTAACAACTTTGTAAATCACAGGTGATTAAAAAAATAAAAACAAGTTAACAAACAATTACACTAAAGTTTGTAGTGGTAAAGATACAGAAAAAAGTACACATTAGTCTGGAAGCGTAAATTTCAATCAGAAAGATTATATATAAAAGATTTCCCCTTGCTCTATGGGGGGGCAGGGAATGCAAATATGAAGGAAAATAAAGTGAAAGAGTAGATAATGCTTCCTATAAGTATCAAACAGCTAAAAGTTTTATACTGGGGGGTTGGGGGTTAGGGAGGAGACAGGGGTGCTGAAGCAACAGTACACAGGTAGGGTGTTTGCCTTATACATGGCCATCCCAAATTCAATCCCTGGCACCCCATGTGGTTCCCCAAGTCCATCAGAAGTGATCCCTGAGTGCAGAGCCAGGAGTAAGGCCAGAGCACTGCCGAGTGTGGCCAAAAAAATTAAACGCTTTACACTGGGGGAATAAAATATGCCTGAACTTGAACAATTACCAATACCAATTCAAACCAAACTATTAACCAAATATTAACTACAAGGCATTGGAGTGAACATATACACAAAGTCCTGATTTTCAACATGACTGAATTCCAATAAAGGACATATGTGAGGATACAGAGATAAATAAAAATGAAAAAATAATAGGCGCTGGAGAAATAGTACAGTGGGCAAGGTGCTTGTCTTGAATGCGGCTAACCCTGGTTGATTCTCTGCACCCCATAAGATTTGTCGAGCCCATAAGAAGTGATCCCTGAACGAAGAGCCAGGAGTAAGCCCTGAATATCACCAGGTGTAGCCCACAAACCAAAAATAAATAAATAAAAAGGAAAAATAATGGCTAGGGAGATGGTAGAGAGATTAGGGTACAGGTACTACATGAAATCAATCCCAATTCAATCTTCAGCACTGTATGCCTCCAGAGCATTACTGGGTGCAACCCTGGAGGCACCAAGTGCCACCTGAGTGTCCCTGGTTGTCCCAGCACCACAGCGCCCACATAGTACCAAACTGAATGCTTGGGATCCAACACTGAAATGCCAGGTCCAGTTGACCAAGAATTGCCAGAAGTGGTCCCTGGGCTCTCCTGAGCTTAGAAGGTACCCTTTTCCCGAAAGATAAAAAAAAAAAAAAAAAAAAGGAAAAGTAATTTGAGACCAGACTAAGAAAACCTCTAGTTCCAGTCTAAGAAGTTTTTCTCTGTTCAGACTCAGTAATTTGATTATGGAAAGAAAAACAGAAGAAAAGAAGTCAGGTTTTGCAGTTTACATGATGTTTAGAAGATTGGGAATACCATAAAAAGAAATGGGTCAGGGCACAGAAGTGGTTTAAGGAAAAAGAAAAAGGTCTTGGCCTATGAATTAATGAAGCCCAAGACTCTTTCCAAAAATAGTAAAACTAAGTAAAGAAATGTGACAAAGGGTTTTGACATTTCAAGTCTCATTCCAGGCCTGCCCCTGAGCCTGGTTGGGTGTGGTCCCAAACCCCATCAAAAAAAAAAATTTTTTTTAATAAAATTTTATAATAAAGTCCCATTCCAAGTCAAACTACAATGCATTAAAAAAAAAAGGTTAGGGGCTGGAGCGATAGCACAGCGGTAGGGCATTTGCCTTGCACACGGCCAACCCGGGTTCGATTCCCAGCATCCCATATGGTCCCCTGAGATTCCTGAGTGCAGAGCCAGGAGTAACCCCTGTGCATTGCCAGGTGTGACCCAAAAAGAAAAAAAAAAAAAAAAGGTTACCTCCTATAAAACTAGGAATCAAAATAGTTATCAAATATTCACAATCTCCAGAAATTAACTCACAGTAAAGAAACTTTACTTGTTTCCCAATCACCATCACACTTGACTTTTATACTGATGGTATACTTAGAGCCTGACAAATATCCATCTTAAATTCTGTGGGCTTTTTGTTTGGGGGTTAGGAGGCCCTCCCAAATGTTACTCAGAAGGTCTGGGTGACCCCCTCCCCCATACACACACACCAACAATTTCCAATCAACAAGGCCTGCAGTACTCAAGAATCTCTAAGGCTGCATTCAACAGCACTAGGGATTGGTGGGAGTCTCCAGAGCTGTAATGCTTAGGGGACCACATAGTGCCAGGAACAGAACTAGGCAGTTGGCCAGATGTAAGACACAAGACTTAACCTTTCTACTAACTCTTTGGCCCCTGGCATTAAGTTTTGTCTTCAATTTGTTTCATGGGGTTACTGTTGGACCAACCCAGCATAACTCAGGGCTTACCCCAGCTATATGCTCAGGGATAGAAGGAAAGAAGTCAGGTTTTATATTTACTCCTGGAAGTGCACTGGGAAACCAAAGATTGAAACTGAGTGTCCCACAAGGCAAGCACTTGACACACTTAACTATCTCCAGAGTCCCCATAAGGTTTTTTTTGTTTGTTTTTTGGTTTTGGTTTTGGGGCCAGAGCCAGCTGTGCTCAGGGATTACTCCTGACTCTGTGCTCTAGGATTACTTGGTACAGTTGCTCAAGCAACCATATGTGATGCCCAGGACCATGCAAGACATACAGCTTAAGCCCTGTACTATCCAGCTCTGGTACTATTTCTGGTGGCATTTGTTTTTAGGATTAACTCTAATGACACATAAGAATAATGAAACATTCAAACACTGCAGAAAACAAAACTTTTTTTTTCTTTTTGCTTTTTTGGTCACACCCGTCGATGCACAGGTGTTACTCCTGGCTCTGCACTCAAGAATTACTCCTGGCGGTGATTGGGGGACCATATGGGATGCTGGGAATTTAACTTGGGTCGGCCGCATGAAGGCAAACACCCTACCCACTGTGCTATCCCTCCAGCCCTGCAGAAAACAAAACTTACCAAACCACTTTAATAAAGATCTTAACCCATTTCATTTAAATCAGCCACTTGATTATACTACAGTTCATAAAGTTCAATGCTAGACTATAGTTTAGAATGTTTTTTTCAAAAAAGTGTTCAGAAGAGAAAAGAGGAAAGCAAATATTCACAATTTACATAATGGTTTAGTACATGATAAGAAAATTATCTGATTTTTAGTATCTTACACTAAATGATGTTTAACTTCTATGTGACTGATAACGCTTTCTAAAAAAGGGATAAAGCTAATTCTTCAAATATTTTAGGATAATTCTTAAATACAGTACCTTCTTTAAGCTTAGGGCCTAGAGAGTGTCTAAAGTAATGTAAAGATTTCATTGTTGTGACAATTAACCAATGGGTGAGAAAGATGTCTTTCTGCAAATCAAAACTGAGGCACACCTTTCAAAGTGAAGGGTCATTTAATATATTACCCCTTAGGAAGGCTGGATTCTACTGTATAAGCCAACTCCCCAGCAAGATTATAAACACAGTTATAAGTAAAATTAGGGATTAATTTAAAATTAAAGATTACTTTTTAGGGGCTGGAGCAATAGTACAGCAGTTAGGGCGGTTGCCTTGCCAGCAGCCCACCTGGAGATCTCCGGCATCCCATATGGTCCCTGAGCACCACTAGGAGTGATTCCTGAGTGCAGAGCCAAGAGTAAGCCTGTGCAACACCCGGTGTGGCCCAGAAGTCACAAAAAAATAGATTACTATTTTATATGTAAAACTAATCTCTTGATCAAAAGCCCCCAAATCAGAAACCTATTGTGTATGTGATATGCTCCTCTGCAGTCACACCAGTTATGAAATAAATATAAACCTAACTTTTAATTAAAACTACCAATTACAGCAATTGCACGTAATATAGAAGATCATTTTCAAACTAGTAGTAACATTTGGATATAAGTTTAAAAAATAATAAAGGGATTATCAACACATAAAAAAGAAGCCGTCTCTAGACTAAATAGTTTAAAATAAGAAAATCTAACCGCTGTACTTTTTTCTTTTTGATGCTCTTTGGATTTAAAGAATGTGTGTGTGGGGGGGGGGGCGGTGAGTGGGGTCTTTCAATTGATTCCTTTATCTTTCTGTTGTGAACTTAATAGTTGTAAAGGCTTCTTTGCTTTTTGAGATAACAAGATATTTCACACCATCTAATAAACTGATTACCTCAAACCTGGAATCATCTATTTATCTTGGAAGTCTGGTTTGCTTCAACAAAAACTGTTATCTAAAGACCACACTATGGAATACATTATGTCCATATGAAGATAAATAAATAAATAAGAAATTCTCACAGTAGCCTGGAGAGAAAATAATAAAAGGCAATGCTATTAGCAAGGAGAGCTTGAGCACCTCAGTTTGATTTACAGAGGAATTCCCAAGATCTCCTTAGAAGAAAAGCTAAATTAATAGCTGAAAGCAACTGCTTAGAAACACTATACACTCAAATATCAGGCAATGGGATAGGCCTTTCTCATAAAGTTAATCCACATGACAAATTAATGAGGCAAATATTATGCTTAATTTATAAGTGCTAATGATTCAGTGATTTTATTTTTTTTTTATTTTATTTTATTTTTTTTGCTTTTTGGGTCACACCCGGCAATGCACAGGGATTATTCCTGGCTCTGCACTCAGGAATTACCCTTGGCAATGCTCAGGGGACCATATGGGATGCTGGGATTCGAACCCGGGTTGGCTGAATGCAAGGCAAACGCTCTACCCGCTGTGCTATCGCTCCAGCCCCGATTCAGTGATTTTAAATAATACGTCAATTATTTAGTTGACATATTAGTAAGACCAATATTAGTAAGACCAAGACCCAAGTCTGTCTGGATTCAAAGGCCATGCTTTCCCCTTTAAAAACCAGAGGCGCTGGGGCCAGAGTGATGATAGTACAGCAAGTAAGGTGTTTGCCTTGCATGCAGCTGATCCAGATTTGATCACTGGCACCCCATATGGTCCCCCAAGTCCAACAAGAAGTGATCCCTGAGAACGGAGCCAGGATTGATCCCTTAGCACTGCAGGGTATGGTCCCCAAAACAAAAATAATTTAAAAACAGAGGTGGATCAAAGAGACAGAAAGGGGTGCAGGTGCTTGTCGTGCACGTGACACATACAGTCCCCAGAGCACAGACAGGAGCAATCCCTGAGCACAGAACCAGGAGTAAGGTCTGAGTACAGCCAGATGTGACCCAAAATCAAAACAAAACAACTGTAGGTACTGTAGTGATTTATATATCTTGCCAAAACATTTTATATTCTTTTTCAAACTATTTTTTATTTACAAAGGACCTACTATGAGCTAACTTGAGAATATGATTGTAAATCAGACAACAAACTCCTTTTTGGCACCTTATAACCTGAGGAAAAATTTCTCAATCAAAAATCCTAATTAGAACCACGGAAAACAAAAACTTTAAAAGGAAGGGGTTGGAACATATCCAGTAACACTCAGGGCCTAGCAATGCTCAGGACCATGTGATTCCGGGGATCAAACTTGGGTCTCCCAGATGCAAATATATATACTAGCCCTGTGAGCTATCTTCCCAGGCCAGACAATGTCCTCAAGGAGAGTAACATAACTAGTAACATTCTAGATCCCTAAGAAGTTCAGTGGGTAAGGCATTTGCTTTGCACATGGCCGACCTGGGTTCGATTCCTTCGTCCCTCTCAGAGCACAGCCAGAGAGTCCAGCAAGCTACCAAGAGTATCCCGCCCACACAGCAGAGCCTGGCAAGCTACCAATGGCGTATTCTATATGCCAAAAATAGTAACAAGTCTCACAATGGAGACATTACTGGTGCCCACTCAAGCAAATCAATGAGCAATGGGATGACAATGATACAATGACAATGAAGAAGTTCATTACATAGAATGTATGCCTTAGCATTAGGGCTAAATCCACTCCCTAACTGCTAGGCTGAGAAAGACTGCTCTGGAGGGAAAGAAGCACTAAATAACGTACAACAAGCATAAAGGTAATTTATTACTGATAGCAAAATATGTTCTAGCAAAACTGGAATAGGTTTTATTAAGTTAGAAGTCAGATATACAATGCAATTATTCATGAAGGTTAAAAGTACACTAAAGTTGGAACATGTGCACTGGTGAAGGGATGGGTGTTTGATCATTGTATGACGGAGACTTAAACCTGAAAGCTTTGTAACTTTTCTCATGGTGAGTCAATTATAAATAAATAAATAAATAAATAAATAAATAAAAGTACACTAAAGTGAGGCTGGAGGAAGGGAGGACAGGAGGGGAAGAGAGAGGAGGGGGTTGAGAGGAAAGAGGAGAGAAGAAATGGACAGACAACTCAAAAGACTGAGAGTTCTTGGCATCCAGAGACCCACATTTGATCCCCAGCATGTTTCCTCCAGTACCTGCTAGGAGGAGCAGTACACCCAAGTACTGCTGAGTGCAGTCCCAAATGCATTCATTAATTATTCAAGTCAAATGAGACTAGAATCCTATTTCCTAGGTTGAAATTCTAACACCAAGGCATTACCGAGTCCTAAGCTTCAGATCTGTCATCTGTAAAATGTAGACCAAAAAAAAAAAAAAAACCACACAGTAATAACCCTTCTTTCTTTTCAGTGTAAGTGAGGTAAGGATTAAAAGAGATCCTGCATGTAAAAAACTCAGAAGTGCTCAGAACACCTTCTTATTGGGGCCTGAGAGATAGTACAGAGGGCTGGGCACTTGTCTTGCACCCTTTGCTTGTGGCTGTATACAGTTCCCCAGCCATCAGGAATCATCCTTGAAGAGCCAGGAGCAAGTCCTGAGCACCTCACAGTATGACCAAAAAACAAACAAGCTGCTACTATTATTTTTCTGTGTGAAGCAAGAAAGCTTTTATTGAAACTTATTTAGAAAAATATGAGAGGAGAGAAAGGGAGAAGTACATGTTTGAGACAGAACACATGTACAGGCTTCTGCAGAGTGGAAATAGGCAAGCAATGAAACACAGACAAGTAAGAGATACATGTTCAAGGGAGAACAGGGGCTTGAAGAGCAAGACTGCTGCTACTACTGTTATTGTTGTTGTTGTTATTATTATTATTATTATTATTCAGACACCCACTTATTTATAAAACACTAAACACAGTCTAGTGTTAGGCACTGGGGAAATACCAGTGACACACAGAGGAAAGTATATCTATAAAGAATTTCTACTTCAGCATGAGAAATGGTATCGATGCAAAGAGCTAATCGAAAGAGAAAATGAACAGAGGCAAAAGATATCACAATAAAATCATACCCAATTTTCGGAGAATCCTTTTGCATTCATCCCTGCTGAGATCCAAAAGGGTTGGCCACACAACAGGCATTGCTGCTTCGTTTTGGTAGCCCCAAAGAGCTTGTCTTCCCTACCAGGACAAAACCAGAAAATCAAATTACCAAAAGACGTTCGGAAGACCAGTCACCCAGAGACCCACCCACTAGTAAGACCATCTCCCATCTCACTTCACCACCCCATTCGTCCAACTTCTCACAACTGCTCCCATTTGGGAGCTAACTAGGCAGGGCGAGCACAACAAAGAGAACTCAGACTTGGAGTCAGGTGCTCAGGTTCTAGTTCCCGTCTTCCAATTACAGGACATGTGATTCGGGTTAAACTGGTCGGCGCAAAGTTTTACACATCAGAAAAAGAGAGGAACTACCAGTTCATTAGGAGGACTGAAGAACAGTATAGGTGACGTTCTTAGCATAGTGGCTGATGGGGGTTGAACACAGTGGTGCTGCTTCCTACCTGGGCGACCCTGGGTGTTCCTTGAATTCTTGTGGCCTTTCCCTCGTAAGAGTCACATGAGGGGCTGGAGCGATAGCACAGCGGGTAGGGCGTTTTCCTTGCACGCGGCCGACCTGGGTTCGATCCCCGGCACCCCATATGGTCCCCCGAGCACCACCAGGAGTGATTCCTGAGTGCAGAGCCAGGAGTAACCCCTGGGCATTGCCAGCTAGGTGTGGCCCCAAAACCAAAAAAATAAAAATAAAAAAAAAAGAGTCACATGAGATAAACTACGGAAAGCGAGCTTTTACATGAGTTAATGCGGGTTAATAGTAAGACCGAAACAGAGAACTTTCTCTCTAAAGCATCATCAAAGAGGACCTCGGCCCGGGCTGTCCTGAAACCGTCCTTTCCCTCCTCCGAGTCCATGTCAGGGACTCCGCGGCGGGCGCGCGGGCGTCCCGGCGCCGGCGGAGCGGAGGCACCCGCGCCCGACACAATACCTGCTGCGCGCACCGAGGCTCGGCCGTCGGGATCCGCTCGGGGGACCAGCGCCGGCGCGGGCGGAATGAATGGAGGCGCGCGCGCGGGGGCTCGGGGCGCGCAGGAGCGGGCGCCCCGGGTGCGGAAGCCGAGCGCCGCGAGCCGCGGGCATCCCGCAGCGGGACGCGGGCGGCGGGGGCCAACTCCGGGCGCCCTCCCCCCGCCCGCCGCTTCCCGGCGTCCCCTCAGCCGGGCAGCGGCCCGCGCGCCCCGGCAGAATGACATAAAGAAAAGGGGTGGGGAGGGCGAGGAAGAAGGGGCCGGGCCAGAGGAAGCCGCTCCGTCCGGGCGCCAGTCCCCGCCCCCCGCCCCGCTCGCCGAGCCCGCACCACGTCACTGCATCCCGCCGCGTCCCCGCCGCCGGAGCCCCGCGGCCCCGCTCGGGGGTCCGGGGGTCCCGGCCGCCCCGCCCCCGCCGCACGCGCACGCTCGCCGACAGCGCCAGCACCCGAGCAGCCCCGCCGGCCGGCCGCGCGCCCGGCAGCCCCGCGCCCAGCCCCGCGCGCCCTCCCCGGCGGCGCGGACAGCGGCGGGACGGAGAGGAGGCGCGCGGACAGCGCGACAGCGGCTCGGGACTGCCCGGGGCCGCGGCCGCAGGTGTGCCAGGTCCGCCGCGCAGCCCACCTCGGGGAGCCCCCGCGATCCCGTTAGGAGACAACGGAGGATGGGGCTGGGCGCCCCCGCTCCGGCTCCCAGCGCCCCCGGCAGCGCCCCTCCCGCTGGCCAGCCTGCCAGCTCTCCCCGCCACCCGGCCTGAGAGTCACCCACCTGCCCGGCCTTTCGGGGCTCATCTAAAAGGCTCCTCCGCCAAGACTAGGGGACACCAGGAATTGGGTTTGTTTGCGGTGCCTCAGAAGGGGCAAGATGGCGACAGGGAGCAGGGCGCAGGCGCGGGCGCGCGCTGCCGGTCGGGAGGTGTAGTCCGCCTTTCCCGCCTTTCGGAGAAAAGACACCCCGAGGCCTCCATATTCCCCGTTCCTTTTCTCCGCGTTTTGCAAGGAGAGGCGAGGCGTCGCGGGGCGTGCCGGGAGTTGTGGTCCGAAGCCCGGCCTCTTTCTCTCGGCGACGCAATCGCGCGCGCAAGGGAGGCTGGGATGGTAGTTCACGGGGCTCCGGCTATCCCTCCTCTCCGGCTTCGCGCGCCTCTCCTGGCTGTCGTCCTCCAGCCAATCAGCAGCGGGCTGTCGTCCCCCAGCCAATCAGCAGCGCGCTCCGCGGCGCGCGGCGTCACGCGTCACGGCCAAAATGGCGCCCAGCGGCTGGCGCTGTGGCTTGGCTGCGACCTTTTCTCTCCGTGCCGGTAGGGGCGGTGGGAAAGCAGCATGATGCCTGAGGGGCGCTGGAAGATCAGCGTCGGATTCCTCATGGGTCTTGGGAGCGACTCGTGCGAGCGCTAACAGCCGCCTCCAACACGTGAACCCTGCTCCGAGAGCCGAGTTAGTGGACTCCTCGGTCGCCCGTAGCCAGGCGGGGTGTTGCTGAGTTGCAAGTAGAGAAAGGGCTCTCGGGGGCTCTTGACAGGGGTCTCCACGTGTAACGCGGGAATGAGCGCCGATCTCTGGCAGGCGAGGAGCGGGGTGTTTAGTCAGAGCCCCCACGCTCCCCCGCGCCTTTGTTCCGGCTCTGGCGAGTGAGAAAGGGCCGGTGTCCGCTGTTGGCGACTGTTGGAACAAGTGCCTTCCCCGATACGTTCTTGGGGAACGAGATCTGGTTGAAATACTCAGATCAGAAGGAGGTGGTTTTTGTTTTCGAGGCCGTGTAAGGAGGATCCGCAGGTCCTCATCCGTTTGAATTCAATTACACTCATCAGAGAATTGACTTTTATTTCAAGCCGAGGCCACATGCCCTACGTCTGTAACGCAGAAGATGAAACTACATTTTATGCGTGTGTACATCTCACAAGTACTCTGCTAGCACAGAGTAATGCTTCCAAATAAGGACAACGGAGACAGTTTGAATCCTGTACTTTTATTTCTTTTGTTCTTGGGTCTTGTTTTTTGTCGGGCGCGTATTTGGAGGGGTTTTTTTGTGTGTGTTTTGTTTGTTTTTTGTGGAAAACTTCCAGGGCCTCCCACACCCGAGGGAAATGTTCGGAGTTAGATGTCTGCCCTTGAATGTGAGTCCTGCCTTTGCTCCATATTAATTTTATGACTCTGGCACGTTTTTACCCCTTTTTACATTACTCACCTTTGCTCTCCACTCCCCAGCCATTCCCTTCACCGAAGCCTTGACTACTCGTTTTTGGTTTTTCATTCATCTGTCTATTTGTTTTCTGTCTTTAAATTATGCACATGAATGGAATCGCCCAGAATACTTTGACCTCTGACTTCGTTTAATCCCCTTCTTTGTGCTGCTTCCATTTGGCGTCCATTGATTTTTTTTCCTCACTGGTGCTGATTTATTAGTTTATCAGTAGCACACATTTATATAGAAATTAAATCAGAACTTCTACACAGAAAGGAGGCATTGATTTGCAGCCATTCTACAGGGAACTTTGCACTCATCATCATCGTTGTGCTGTTCTAAGGTGTGGATCTTGTTTCTTTCGCAGTTTTTTTCTGCAGACACTCAATTTCTCTCATGAACATACGTGGTGCTCTTTCAACAGATCTATCTGTTCTGTAGATTGTGCTCTGACATAGCGCTCCTCTTCAGGCTTCTCTCTTTTGAAGAAGGCCTTACGCCTTGTCAGATGGAGCCACCATGGGAATCACATTTACCAGACTGATGAGGCCCATAACAAAAAAATTTTTTAATTTATTTTATTCTTTAATTAGTGAATCACCATGAGGGTACAGATATAGATTCACACATTTTCGAGCTTGCTTTTCCCTCATATGATGTTCACAAACACATCCCTCCACCAGTGCCCATTCTCCACCACCAGTAAACCCAGTATCCCTCCCACCTCCCAATCCCATTTCCCCCCTACTCCACCCTGCCTCTGTGGCAGGGTATTCCCTTTTGGTCTCTATCTCCAATTGGGTGTTGTGGCTTGCAATGGGGGTATTGAGTGGCCACTGTGTTCAGTCTCTAGTCTACTTGCAGCACGTATCTCCCTTCCCGTGCGGGATCTCCAACCATATTTTACTTGGTCTTCCCTTCTCTATCTGAGCTGCCTTTTTCCCCAGCATGTGAGACCAGCTGCCAAGCCATGGAGCCAACCTACTGGTACTTATTTCTACTATTATTGGATATTAGTCTCCTACTCTGTTATTTTATATCCCACAGATGAATGCAATCTTTCTATGTCTGTCTCTCTCTTTCTGACTCATTTCACTTAGCATGATACTTTCCATGTTGATCCATTTATATGCAAAGTTCATGACTTCATTTTTTTTCTAACAGCTGCATAGTATTCCATTGTATAGATGTACCAGAGTTTCTTTAACCAGTCACCTGTTCTCGGGCACTCATTTTTTTTCCAGATTCTGGCTATTGTAAACAGTGCTGCGATGAACATATAAGTGCAGATGTCATTTCTACTATACTTTTTTGCTTCTCCGGGGTATATTCCCAGTCGTGGTATTGCTGGGTCAAATGGGAGCTCAATTTCTAATTTTTTGAGAAGCGTCCATATTGTTTTCCAGAAGGGCTGAACTAGTCGGCATTCCCACCAGCAGTGTAGAAGGGTCCCTTTCTCCCCACATCCTCTCCAACAGTGGTTGCTTTTGTTCTTTTGGATGTGTGCCATTCTCTGTGGTGTGAGGTGGTATCTCATGGTTGTTTTGACCTGCATTTCCCTGATTAGTGATGTAGAGCACTTTTTCATGTGTCTTTTGGCCATTCGTATCTCTTCCTTGGGAAAGTTTCTGTTTATTTCTTTGCCCCATTTTCTGATGGGATTGGATGTTTTCTTCTTGTAGAGTTCAACCAGTGCCTTATATACCCTTGATGTCAACCCCTTATCTGATGGGTATTAGGTGAATATCTTTTCCCATTCTGTAGATTGCCTTTGTATTCTAGTCACTATGTCTTTTGCAGTGCAGAAGCTTCTTAGTTTAATGTAGTCCCATTTGTTTATCTCTGTTTCCTCTTGATTGGTCAGTTGTGTGTCATCTTTGAAGAAACCGTTAGCTTCAATATCGTGGAGGGTTTTGCCGACCTTGTCTTCAATGTACCTTATGGTTTGTGGTCTGATGTTGAGGTCTTTAATCCATTTTGATCTGATTTTTGTGCATGGTGTCAGGTCGAGCTCTAAACCCGTTCTTTTGCATGTGGTTGTCCAGTTGTGCCAGCACCATTTGTTAAAGAGGCTTTCCTTGCTCCACTTCACATTTCTTGCTCCCTTATCAAAGATTAGATGATCATACATTTAGGGTTGCGTGTAGGGATATTCCACCCTGTTCCATTGGTCTGAGGCTCTGCCTTTGTTCCAGTACCATGCTACCATAACAAAAATGTTTAATTTGTTTCGATTGCTGACTAGAATTTTGTGGTAGACATGTTTTCCAGCCTTTATCCAGTCATCTGTTAAGTAGTACTTCCTTGCTTTTGTATTTTAAATACTGTCTAAAATACTGCAGTAGACATTGGCGATGGTCTAACATTCTTGTGCTCATGTTTTCATATTCTTCCTTGTATGTGGCCAATTTGGGCTTGATCCTTGACACCAGCCCAGCCTCACCAGGGATAAGACCTGAGCGCCACCTATGTCACAGAGAGAGAGAGAGAGAGAGAGAGAGAGAGAGAGAGAGAGAGAGAGAGAGAGAGAGAGAGAGAGAGAGAGAGAGAGATTAATACTACCCTAGAATAATGAATGTTGTGATACACAACTTAAGGGATTTGTGAAGTGTGGCCCACTACACAAACATGTGAAACTCTTCATGCTATTTAGTGGAGCTATAGTCTTGAAAAAGAAAATAGCAGCGTTAAAATTTCTTACACTGTTTGCCCATTAGCTGAAAAACACCAAGGTGTAGTGAAATTATTGTTGAAACTCAATCCCACCTCTACAGTAAATTGTAAAGTGGAGTATATCATCTCCAGGCACCCCCACCCTGATCTTCCAATGTGTTTTCTTTCATCTCTTTCCCACTAAGTTATGGTATTGCCTGCGTTCTAATGAATTAAGAAATTTTGGATGATAGATGAAATGTTGGGGGTGCCCGGAACTATTCCTGGCTCCATGCTCAGGGCCCATATGTCAAAGATTCAAACCTGGGTCACAAAGATATGCTCCCCTTATCGCTGTACTATCTCTCCAACCTTTACAGATGAAATTTTTAATTGTTCTTTAGTTCAACATACTTTTTCTGATGTCTCACAGCAAAGCAGTGAGGCAGATGTTTCTCTTATTGCCAGTGAGGAAAACACTCAAGAATTCATCCAATTTCACAAACCTAGAAATTGAAGAGAGCTGGGCTCTGTAACCCCAGGTCTTCCAGAATTTGTCCTTATCACTACTGTAAATGAAAAGATAATTAAGAAATGGAAAGGACAAGCTGCTTATAAAACAACTCTAACCATAAAAAGTAGCATGAATCAAGATAGATCCTCAGACTTACTCAATGTCAAATATTCTGAGCATTTCACACTGTTCTAAGCATTTCACATAGTACAAATAATTACTTGTTTGCCCAAATTATAAATTAGGAAAATGAAGCATAGAATGGAGCTAAATGTTTTGACTAAAGTCACAACATTCTAAGTAAAGCCAAGACTTAAACCTAAACAGCTTGGTTCCTGAGTCAGCCCTAGGCCTTCAGTGTCTCTTAAACTTTAATTGGAACCAGCTGAAGATGTAACTAAAATATGCAAATTTGGGTTGCATAGGTCTGGTTGGACCCGAGATCCAGTATTTCTAACAAGTTCTTAAATGAATTTGATGCTCTGCCATTAACTGCCTATAATCTACCACACACCTTCCTTTCTTCCTAACGATTTTGTCCTCTACAGCCAAGTTGCCTTAACCATACTGCTTTTACTTCTCCATATTCCCCGATGTTTCCAAAATTACATTTTCCTCTTTAAGAATCAGTCTTCACCCTAGAGAACCTTATCCAGGACCTGAAAAATCAACTCCTAGGGCTGAAGCACTTGCTTTGCTTGCTGGAATCCAGGGTTCAATCCCCAGCACTGCATGGTCCCTCAGCATAGCAGGTAAGGACCATTGGGCATGAGAACTGCTTTGTATGCCCCCCCCCCCAAAAAAAAATATAGCTCATCCCGCTCTTATGACACAGGCATACCTACCTCTGCTCCTTTAACATTATACAAAAGATATTGTAGTCTTACTTTAGGAAGAGGGCTGGGCCACATCCAGTTGTACTCTGGGCTCCTGGCAGTACTCTGGGGAGTGTATGCAGTGCCAAGTATACTAGGGTCAGCCACTTGCAAGGCAAGCGCCCTAACCACTGTATTCTCTCTCCATCACACCAGAGTTTCTGGTTGTTGGGAACTTAAAGTTGTTTCCAGGTCTTGGCTGATGAACATAGGTGTGCATAATTTTTCAGCTAAGTGATTTTGTGTTCTTGGGAGAGATGCCAAGGAGTGGAATTACTAGAACATATGGTAGTTCTATTTTCAATTTTTTGAGAAGTCTCTACTGTTTATCCTGTAGACTGAGCCAGATTATATCCCTGTGAAGTGTATGAGGATTCCTTTTTCATCAATTCCTGTTAGCGTTGGTTGTTCCCAGGTCTTTTTTAATGTTTTTGTTTCTGATTTTGGGCCACACCTGGCAGTGTTCAGGACCTACTCCTGGTTCTATGCTCAGGGTTCACTCCCGGTGTGGCTCAGGGACTGTATGGAGCGCTGCGGATCAAACACAGGCAGCCGCATGCACCTTACTATGTTGTACTATCTCTCTGGCCCCTCCAGACTTTTCTTATATAGGCCAGACTCATTTGTTTGAGGTGCTATCTTATTGTCATTTTGATTTTCATTTCCCTAATAACTTTTCCTTGTATGTTGCAATCTGGGTTCAATCCCTAGCATCCCATATGGTCCTCTGAGCACCACCAAGAGTAGTTCCTGAGTGCAGAGCCACGAGTAACCTATGAGAATCGCTGGGCATGGCCCAAAAACCAAAACAAAAAAGAAAAAAATAAAATGTACCATTAGTTGGCATAAGATGTCCCCTTACCCTGAAAAAGCCTCCAATACGGCATCATTGGGAAGGACGAGTAAAGAGAGGCTTCCAAAATCTCAGGGCTAGGATGAATGGGGACGTTACTGAGAAATTCGACGATCAACGGGATGATGATGATGATGATGATGATGATGATGATGATGATGATGATGATGATGATGATGATTAGTTGGCATATGTACAGTATTGTACAATTATCACCACTATGCATTTTCAAAAATTTTCACCAACCCAAAGTAATATTTTGTATCCATGCTATAACATTCCATCCACCTTCTTTCCCAGATTCTAATAAAATCTGATCCACTTTATTTCTCTGGACTTTCTTTAGGTGTTTTTCAAGCCGAGGCTATATGGACACCCATGAGTCCCCAGAATAATATTTCAAGGGAGCCACAGGTGAAAATCAGATAGACTGGTGGGGAAAGTGTGGGGAGGGATCACAGCATGAGACTAGTGGGCTAGTCAATATAACTGGCAGACCACGAGAGGGAAACAAGGCTGAAAGGGGGCCATGATTAGAAGAAGATTGATAAACTGCTTTACATTAATAGAATCACTATGATTTACTTCTAGAATCTCACTTCTGTTCCATCAGTCTAAAGAATCGGCTTCTAGATGAGTACCAGTGTTTTGAGTACTATAGCGTTATATGATTAGAGTTTAAAGTCAAGAAACATAATCTCTCCCAATTCTTTCTCAGAATTGCTTTGGTTACTTAGGGAGTTCTGCTTTCATAAAAATTTAACGTGCCTTAGCTAAGAATACAAGCCACAGCAAGCATGTTGCAGACCTTGGTAAGGACTGCAGCTGGATGCGCCACCTCCAGTGGCACAAAAAAAAAAAAAAAAATGCAAGCTCCACAGCAGAGTACATGTACAGCCCCAGTCATTGCAACATCAATATCAATGAGCCAGTGGATGGGAGGTATAAAAAAAATAAGTCATTCCTTTGTTGATTCCTATGTACTCTTGCTTGGTTTTGATTATTGGACTATTTTTTATTGCTGTAGCCAGCTTAGTGTTTGGAATCAATCCTTCTGTTACTTTTTTGGGCTTTATATAGTGTCATGAATCACATCCTCAAGAACAATGATACATGACTCAGTTTCTGTCATTCTGCTGCTAAGTCCCTCCTGTGTTTTTTAGTTTACCTACTAAGTTCCTCAGTTCCATAGTTTCTGATTGAAACTTCTCATCCTTTTCTTGTTGGAGCTTGCATCTGTTGCTTCCCTCAATTCAGTGAACATCTGTACCATTGACACTTTCATCAGGGTGTTTAGAGAGCTCTTGTGTATTTGAGGTCCTCCATTAATGCAGGTGAATTCCTCAGCTTCTTTACTGCATCACATAGTGCAATGTTAGGGTAGGGGTTTTGAGTCTAGTTTTGTGCAAAACTGGATGGCAGTCTGAGATTTGCATTTGCTAATTCTACCAGAAACTGGCTCTGAGTTTATGGCTCCATTTCACTACTGGGCATTTTTTGGTCATATGCTTACTGTGTTAGTTGCAGCCCAAGTGATGGACTGGTAATGCTTCCCAGGGTTCACAGTTGCTGGTGATTGACAGTGGCTACAGTGGTAATGTTCCATAGATTTGTGTAGTAGATGGGGCTTTCAGAAGTGCCAAATAGCACCTGTGGTACTAAGCAGACCTGGTATCTGCTAAGATATTTGCATTTGCTGGTGCATGGCTTTCTGTACTATCAGACTCTAACTAACCTGGGAAGCAGCTTATAAGTCCTACTGTGAGTTTGACCAGAACTGTATTCTAACCGAATGTTCAGTGTTTAAACAAAGACTGGACACAGACAGACATGCACAATGGCAATGGAAAGTCCGTTTTCTTTTGTCTCTGTAAACCCCCTTTGACTCTAGGCTTTCATTCCTCCACCTGCAGCCAGTCAGATGTGGGTTAGAAGGGGCAGATTTTCTTTTCACCTGGGGATAGGCAAATCTTACTCAACCCTTCAATTACTTCCTATTCTGAAATAATTTAGAGTTTAGAGTTTACTAGCTTGCAGGAATCCATTGAGGAAGCCTATTATAAGTATTAGAAGTACTATATCTGATTAGCTCCCTAGTTTAATTTTTAACTCCAAACCAGGCTTTTTTAATTTTAATTTTTTAACGTATTTTTAATTGAATCACCATGAGATGCCCAATTACAAAGTTGTTCATGATTGGGTTTCAGTTGTATAATGTTTTAACACCTGTCCCTTCACCAGTGTACATTTCCCACCACCATACCAGTGTCCCAGTTTCCCTCCTACCCACCCTCACTGCCTGCCTCTAAGACTTTTCTCCTTCTCTCTCTCTCTCTCTCTCTCTCTCTCTCTGGCATTATGGTTTGCAATACAGGTACTGAAAGGTTTTCATGTATATCCCTTTACCTACTTTCAGCACTCAGTTCTTATCCAGAGTGATCATTCCAAATATTATTATCATAGTGGTCCCTTCTCTATCCTAACTGCCCTTTTCCCCACCCCCACCCCCACCTCACCCCCCACAGACACACTTATGGCAAGTTTCCAACCATTGACCAGTCCTCCTGGCTCTAGTCTCTTCTGTTCTTGGATATTAGTCATATATATATATATATATATATATATATATATATATAAACACACACACATATATATATCACTGTTACTGTCATCCTGTTGCTCATCGATTTGCTTGAGCAGGCACCAGTAATGTCTCCATTGTGAGACTTGTTACTGTTTTTGGCATATCTAATACACCACGGGTAGCTTGCCAGGCTCTGCCGTAAGGGCAAGATATTCTCGATAGGTTGCTGGGCTCTCTGAGAGGGGTGGAGGAATTGAACCCAGGTCAGCTGCGTGCAAGGCAAACACCCTACCCACTATGCTCCAGCATATATATATGAGTGTAATCATTCTATGTCTGTCCCCCTTCTTCTGACTCAATTCATTCAGCATGGTACTCCATCAGCAAATGTCATTACTTCAGTTTTCCTGGTGGCTGTGTAGTATTCCACTGTATAGATGTCCCATAGTTTCTTTATCCAGTCTGTTCTCAGGAACTCTGGTTGTTTCCAGATTCTGACTATAATGAATAGTGCTGCAATGAACATAGAAGTACAGATGGCTTTTCCACTGTATATTTTTGGGCCACCAGGATGTATTTCCAGAAGTGGTATTGCTGAGTCAAATGGGAGCTGAATTTCTGTTTTTTTGAGGAATGCCCATGTTGTTTTCAAAAAAAGTCGAATAAGCCGGCACTCCCACCAACAATGAATTTGAGTCCCTTTCTCTCTGAATGCCCATATCAGCATTGATTGTTCATGTTCTTTTTGATGTGTGTCAGTCTCTGGGATATAAGATGATATCTCATTGTTTTGATTTGCATCTCCCTGATGCAAATCAGGTTTTCTAAAGTAGAATTTTAAGGCTTGCCCCCCTCTCTTTTCCCAGGGCAAAGTTAAGCATCTTAGCAGCTCTACCCCTTCTGCCTCTTCCTGGAAGGCTGAGTTCTCAGTGAAAACTCTTGGTGGGGCCCCCATGCAGGATTTTGTATTTTGTATTGGTGAGGTTTGGGTTGTGGCATCCCAGGAGAATTCCCAACTTGATCCCTTTTCAATCACCTTGTCCCTACCTCTCTGGATTTTAATCATTTGTTTGAGAATCTTCTGACTAGATATTCAGTTCTTTTAGAAGGATCACACTGGGCTGGAGCAATAGCACAGTGGGTAGAGCAGTTGCCTTGCACGCGGTCAATCTGGGTTCAATTCCCAGCATCCCATATGGTCCCCTGAGTACCGCCAGGAGTAACCCCTGTGCATCATCAGGTGTGACCAAAAAAGAAAAAAAAAAAAAAAGGACCACACTAAGAATAATAGTTAATACTAACACTCAGAGCTTTCTCTGGACTATTAGTCCAGATACTTTGATGTACAGTAAGTTGTTTTATCTCCTTAATGGCCATTTGAGATACACATTAATGGCATTTTATGAACAAAGAAACTCTGGTTGTTTCCAGATCACAGAAAGATTAATAGTTTGGGGATGGAACAATAATACAGTGGGAAGAGCATTTGTTTCACACACAGCTGACCTGGGTTCGATCCCTGGCATCCCATATGGTCCTCCAAGCACAGCCAAGGGTAATTCTGGAGTGCAGAATCAGAAGTAAGCTCTGAGCAGCACTAGAAGTGCTCCCGCACCATAAATAAAGCAAAAAAGAAATAGAAAGATTGATAGTTTGCCCAAGAAATATTAGAGCCACAAAACTACTTGATCTTGGGCTGGAGTGATAGTACAATGGGTTAGGCACTTGCCTTGCATGCGACAGACACAGGTTGGATCTCCAGCACCCCATATTGTCCCCCAAAGCATGCAATAGTGTTCCTGCATGCAAAAGCCAGAAATAAGCCCTAAGTGCTGACACTCCCCCCCCCAAAAAAAAAACCTTAGTCTCAAGGAAATATATAGTTAATAAAATAAGAGTCCTTCCCACTTTCAAAAAGGAAAGATTGAGGCTTAATAGCCTCCTAAATATGAGTATAACTTATAATTTAGGGGTAAATGTTTTGTTTTGTTTTGTTTTGTTTTGCTTTTTGGGTCACACCTGGCAATGCACAGGGGTTATTTCTGGCTCTGCACTCAGGAATTACTCCTGGTGGTGCTCGGGGGACCATCTGGGATGCTGGGAATCGAACCCGGGTCAGCCGCGTGCAAAGTAAACGCCCTACCCTCTATGCTATCACTCCAGCCCCAGGAGTAAATTTATTGAGGTACAATATGACTCTCAAATCTCATCTCTATTGACTATGCAGTCATGAGGCAAGCTTTAAGATACTTTGTAGAACTGTATTGATAAATGGTAAACTGGTTGGTTTTTCCATGATCATGAAAATATAGCTGTATTAGTAAAATAGTATATTTTACTATTATCATGAAAATATCTGTTAAGCTCTTATGGAAATTTAAGTAAAACCTTTAGATTCATTTTCTAAATGAGAAAAATTGAGGTCCAAAGAAGTAATATGAGTTATCACAGGCATTTTAGGATAACAATGGAACTAGAAACAGCCTTTCTGCCATAGAGGCTGCTGCAATTTTTATTTGTTTTTGGTGTTGGTGATTGTTTTAGCCATTCACAGCAGTGCTCAGAGGACCATGTGGTGCCAGAAATGAACCCAGAACTTTTGCATGACAACTTGCACTTCAGCCCTTTGAGCCATCTCCCTGGCCCTGAGCCTGCTACTCACAGTACCACACAGCCCTTAGATTGGGACCTTCACAAAGCTTGGTTACCACACAGGCATAATCAAATGGGAATAAGAGCCAGGGATGTGACTCCAGCATCTGCTTTGCCTGTGTTGGGGCCCAGATTCAATCCTCGGCACCACATGACCCCCGAGCACTGTCAGGTAGGTTTGAGCAGTGCCAGGGTGGGCATGGTGGCCCCCGCACCATATTGCTGGACCACACAGAATTCCTCAGGTCCCCCAGGTGTAGACTGATGGATAACTGGGAGAGATCCCCAGGCTCCCAAAATAAATCAATAAATAGGGGCCCCAAGGTATCAGTGGGCTGCTGGTGGGTGTTTTGCCTGTGTGGGAAGGTTTTCCTATCCTTCTTCTTCTAAGGAAAACTACACACCTTGCCCTACGCAGCCAGTCTCCAGCTCCCCTGTCCTGGTGAGCTAAAATGCAAAGCTCACCAGCTCAGCTGAAATGAAACTTTCCAGAGGCTCTCAGTTGCCATTAGAATTAAGTCCCATTTTTTCCACAAGCAAGCTTAAGCTAAGGCAAAGAAACTTCCTTGGGGCTTGAGTGATAGCAGAGCCGTAGAGTAGGGTGTTTGCCTTGCAGGCACAATTCCAGGCCTCATAATCATATCCAAGGGTAGGAAACGGTAAACAGAGGAAAAGGTATTCTTTGGAGAGACTTCATCTTTTTATCCCGGAAGAAAAGTCCTTGCCAGAAGCACCCCAACAAATATCACTGGTTGTCCCATTGGTTAGAACTTAGTGACATGGTCACTTACATGCCATGTGGGAAAGTAAGCATCTGACCTTAGAGACTCATGAGAGGGAAGTGACAGAGGAGAAGAGGTGGCCGGTAACTATTAACTGGCCAGGTCATTGTAGACCACAAGCAAACCTTTAGCTTCATTCTCCCTGAGAAATTTCTTCTGTCACCTTCCAATTAAGAATATCTGTCCCCCAGGGCTGGAGTGATAGCACAGCATGTGGCCAATCTGGGTTCGATTCCCAGTATTCCATATGGTCCCCCAATACTGCCAGGGATAATTCCTGAGTGCACGAGCCAGGAGTAACCCCTATGCATTACTGGATGTGACACAAGAAAAGAAAAGAAAAGAAAAAAGAAAAGAAAAGAAAAGAAAAGAAAGAAGGAAGGAAGGAAGGAAGGAAGGAAGGAAGGAAGGAAGGAAGGAAGGAAGGAAGGAAGGAAGGAAGGAGTTCCTTGATTTCCTAACTTTTTCTCCAAGGGAATAATCACTTCTTTCATCTTGTGTACAATCAGGTTTTCCTTAAGTTTAAGACTTTCCTTAAAACCACTTTAGAAGAATTTTTCCTTCTCCCACTCTCAATCCCCCAGTTTCAGTATCTCAAGCTAGAAATAAGGTTTGACATTCTTATGTCACTACTAGTTTCAGACCTTTCTTTACCATCAAACCACACAACTTCCATTTCACCTTTCTTCACTGTTGGGGAGATTTTAAACAATCTGCTTTTATCAGCTTAGTTGTATTGTCCACACCACCCTTCTACTTACCAGAAAGGCAAAAGAAACCTATCTATACCTCTACCAAACAACCAGCCACTTGTGTGTGACATATCCTATACTTTGTTCTCTGGAATTCAGTAATCAAGATAAGCTGATTCTAAACAAAGCTTTCTTTTATTCCGGATTTCTTACTCCTTCCCCCTCACCAAACCTGCTCTTCAACTTCCATTGAAAACTTGAGTTTCCCAGTCAGTTCTCCAATTCTATTCCCTTCCTTTGGCTTTCCTTTCTCCTTTCTGCCTGAGGTCATTCTCTCTCTCTCTCTCTCTCTCTCTCTCTCTCTCTCTCTCTCTCTCTCTCTCTCTCTCTCTCTCTCTCTCTCTCTCTCTCTTCCCCCCCCCCCCACCTCTCTCTCGTGGTTTTAGGCTATACCCAGCAGTGTTTGGGGCTACCCTCAGTACCCTCAGTTCTGTGCTCAGGGGTCACTCCCAGGAAAACTCAGAACCATCTGGTACCAGAGATCAAACTAGGATCAACCACTTGCAAGGCCTTGATCCCTACACTATCGCTTTAACTCTATGTTCATTATTTAAAATTCAGTGTCCTTAGTATTTGTCCTGATTCAGTAGTGCAGCATACAGTACCCCAAGTTTTAAGCTTAGTAGCTTAAAACATTTTTCTTTTTTTAATTTTATACTGTCTTTTGCCATTTCTATGAGAGTCCTGAGTGGCTTAGCTGGATGGTTCTAGTTTGGAACTTCCCAAGAGATTGCAATTATCTGATGAGGCTGGAACATTGATACAATGGGAGTGAAAGGGTGGGGCACCAGCTGAATTTAGTTGGTCAGTTTAACTCTCACCCAGCCCACTGAATCAGAATAGATAATGGAATGTTGGGGGTGGGAGATAGCAGGTAAAAGGAAGCCTCAGGCCTGAGAGATAGATAGTACAGCAGGTAGGGCACTTGCCTTGCATGGACCCAGGTTTATTTCTGGCATCCCATGTGGTCCCATCAGTGACTTCTGCACCATCAGAAGTCATTCCTGAGTGCAGAGCCAGTAACCCTGAAGCATTGCCAGGTGTGGTCCCTAAACAAAGTAAATAAAAAGAATGACAATAGATTATGAGATGCTGGGGGGATAAAAGGAAGCCTCTGGCCTGACAAATAGTACAGCAAGTAAGGCTCTTACCTTACGCTTGGCCAGTCCAGGTTTGATGACCAGATGGTCCCCTGAGTAACATCAGGAGTGATCCCTGAGTACAGAGCCAGGAGTAACTCCTGAGTATCGCTGGAATTACTCTCTCTACTTTCCCTCCCATCCCAGACTAGGAGTCCTTGGATGGGACAATAGGAACTTCCGGAGCACAGTTGAGAAGCTCAGCGACAGGCACAGAGCCCAGGGATCTCACCCACATGCCCAGGTGGTGGCTAGAGACTAGTGAAGGTGGATCAGCATGATAGGAGCGGCAGAGACTAAGGAAAGCAGAAACATCAGAGAACCCTTGGGATGTACAGGTCAAGAGAGCCCAGCGACAAGATTTCAGAGATCATACACTGGACCAGGCATTGTGAGACAGGATGAGTAATATTGTGCACGGGTAAAGGGGAGGCCTGGACATATGGGAAAGGATCCAGACCCATCTACCCAGTTGTACAATATATTCTAACTTCTAGGACTGGAGCAATAGTACAGCGGGTAAGGCGTTCGCCTTGCACGGGTTCGATTCCCAGCATCCCATATGGTCCTCTGAGCACCACCAGGGGTGATTCCTGAGTGCAGAGCTAGGGAGTAACCTCTCTGCATTGCTAGGTGTGACCCATAAAGCAAAAATAAATAAAATAAATTCTAACTTCTTAACTTTCTGAGTTTTGTTATCAAATCTTGCATAGCATCATTTTGTGAGGTAGCTCAGTCATAATTTAACAAGTGAGTAGGGCAAGGGGTCTGGTTGTGAATTTCCTTCCTGAGGTTGCTTGATCATCCTCACAGCAGAGGAGTTGGCTTCTCCCGAAACACATGCTCCATGGGGAGCAATGTGGGCCAGAGAGACAGTAATCAGAACAGATTAAGGTGCTTGCTTTATGGTCCCTGGGACCACAGAGCCAGGAGTCCTGAGCACTGCTGGGTATGGTTCCAACCTCAAAGCCCCCATAAAAACAAATCCCAGATTTTCTGTAACACCACATACACTGAATGTAATTTGTAGGAAGAAGTAAATCTAAACAACTTGATGGGAATAAGTAAAAATGATATTAGGCAACGTTTACTGAAGTTCAGTTATAAAAGACAGCTTGTGTCTTTATTTCAATCTCATGACATTCCCATGACATGGTAATTAATACATTCCCATGACATGGTAATTAATAGACCATAACTTTTACAGGTGCAGAATCAAGGCCTAGAAGGAAAAATTATTTTTCCAATGTCAGTTATCACCAGGACACAGATATTAAGGAGTTCTGGTTATCCATGGTTGCTTAATGAGCCACTGTGGTAACTCGAACAGTGCTTCACTCACAAATCTCCAATTCATAGAGGGCTTAATGGAGGCAGTCCATCTGTCCTCTGGGGACTGGCTGGGACAACATCAAAATGGAGATCGGAGATTACTGAGGATTCATTCATTCCAGTGACCAGCAGTCATTGTCGGCTCTTGCCTGAGGTCTTAGCTGGGATTAGCTGGACCATCTGTACATGGCTTCCTTACATTATGTGGTCACATTCCCTGGGCAGGTGACTAAAGAAAGTAAGAAGAATCTACTGTTTTTATGATCAAACTCCGGAATTCATAGCAGTAATTCTCACCTACTCTTTTTGTTTTTTGGCTTTTTTTTTGGGGGGGGTCATACCCAGCGATGCTCAGGGGTCACGCCTGGCTCTGCACTCAGGAATTACCCCTGGCTGTGCTCAGGAGACTATATGGGATGCTGGGAATCGAATCCGGGTCGGCCACGTGCAAGGCAAACACCCTACCCGCTGTGCTATCACTCCAGCCCCCTCTCACCTACTCTTGATATGTTCCAGAGGAAGGAGAAATGAGCTCCATTTCAGAGTTCTAAAAATGTTGGAGGTGGGATGGAGAGATAGCTCAAAAAGCTGGAGCACATGCTTTGCAAGTGCAAGTTCATGGTCCTCTGAACATCACTGGGAGCTACCCTCCATCCCCAGAACAGCCAAGTACAGCCCAAAACACACACAAGCACACACACACACACACACACACACACACACACACACACACACCAGAATTAAAACATGGAGCTGGAGAGAGTACAGCAGGAAGGGCACTTGTCTTGCATGCAGGTGGCCCAGGTTTGATTCTCAGCACCCTACACAGTCCCCTGTGCCCCATCAGGAGTGATCCCTAAGTGCACAGCCAGGAATAAGCAGCCCTGAGCACCTTCATCACCAGAGTGGGCTTAAAGCCCAAGATATTATCATTTGCATTTGTTTTGTTTTCAGGTTATGCCCAGTGGTGCTCAGGAATTACCCCTGGCTCCTGCTCTCAAGAATCACTCCTGGCAATGCTCAGGAGATCATATGGGTTGCCTGGGATTGAACCTGGGTTGGCTGCATCCAACCTTGCCTCCTGTACCATCTCTATAGTAATTTAAGTCCAGATTCCTGGGGTGCAATTGCTCCAACTCAAGACTTGGAAACTAAAAAGACAAGTTATCTCTTCCCCATGAATCCATCCTAACAATGTGGGACAGGCAAAGAATAACCACTTTAGATGTTCCTGTACAAAGAAAAAGGAAGGGAGGGAGGGAGGGATGCAAGCAAGCAAGCAGGAGTGTAGGGTCAAGAAAATTAACTCAAGTGGTAGAGATGAACCCAAGCCCTAAGTTCAATCCCCAGCTCTCAGGTGTCCCCCAAGAACCTTGAGCCTAAGAGGACCCATTTATCATTGCTGCAATGCAGAACAAGCCAATCCTGGGTCGCCCAAGCTCCACTAAGGATTGTTTCCCAATAATCCCTCAAATGAAAATTACAAATTATAGAATATTTTTAAAATTGTGATTAAAAAGTGAAAAAGTATATACATGTAATTGTTAGATAATTCACCATTATACCAGGGTGCTTTCATTATTCATGTAGAAATACAACCTAATATTAAGTTTATTTTGGAACAGCTCTTTGTACCTGACAGTCAGTAGTCAAGTAGGACCAAATCCTTACGCTTTCTCAATATTTGTCTTTCTTCTTTTGTTTTGGACCACAGCCAGCAGCACACTGGGGACTCTGCCAGGAGGTGCTCAGGGGACCATGCAGGACTGGAAATGAATCCAGGTCTCCTGCATGCAAAGAAGAGTCCACATCACTCATCCCATTGAGCTATAGTTCTATTCCTTACATTAACTTTATTCTTAGTTAGATCTGTCTATATAATGGAAAGTAACACACTAGGCAATACATTTTAGAGTATCCTCTCTGGCTTCTGTAGAACTATAAATACTTTCAACAGTTAACTAAAATGTCTTTTCAAAGAAAATCCCCGTCCTCCTGTATATTTGTCCATAGAGAGGGAAGATGGCCACAAATCTGGAATTCTCAAATAGCACTTAATTACTAATACAATGCCTCAAGTCAATTTATCCTTTAATTTTTTTTTTTTTTTGGTTTTTGGGTCACACCTGGCAATGCACAGGGGTTACTCCTGGCTCTGCACTCAGGAATTACTCCTGGCAGTGCTCAGGGGACCATATGGGATGCTGGGATTTGAACCCAGGTCGGCTGCGTGCAAGGCAAACGCCCTACCCGCTATGCTATCACTCCAGCCCCAATCCTTTAATTTTTTAACAGAATAATTCAAGGACTACAACATTAAAAGATCCCAGTATTCATTCTGAGAATTTCAGTCTTCACTGATTTTTTTTCTCTGCTTCTTCCTTTTCCTTTTCTATCTAAGTTACTTATAACTCAGTTTCTTTGTCAATAAACTTCCCCAAAGCCTGATTTCTTCTTGTAGCAAATTCACTCTTTCTTCCACCAAACCGGATAAGTTTTCTCAACACTTTTATTGCTAACTTGATAGCTTTATTGTAATTTGCTCTAACATCATCTTTGGAGGGAAGGGTGGGCACACCAAGCAGTGCTCCAGGCTCTGTATTCGGGCAATTCCTGGCAGACTAGAGAGACATGGAGGGCAGGTGAATTGAACCCAGGTCCATTATGTGTAAGGCAAGTGCTCTACCCACTGTACTATCGCTCTGGCCCTCTGTTATCTTCTCTGTAATTCCTTTCAAGGAAATCTCAGCTATTGTGAGCATATATGTTACCAGAGGATTTAGTCTGATATAATCTTGGGACATTATCACCATAAAAACCTACAACTAAGGCATAAACACAAGAAGGTTTCCATTGCTCAGAATATATTTCTATGTTAATGTTGCTGTGAAGGGAGTTATGTAGTCTGCAGTGACTGGATCCTCAACTCTATATCCCTGCCATTCCACACGGGCTCTGTTTGCTCCTGCCCCAGTATCAGCCATCAGTATCAAAAACAAGCAGACATTTTCCTCGAGGCTTTTTCATCTTGAAGTGTGGTTACAAATTTTTTTCACCCTACCCATAGCAAAGCTATAACAATTCCTTAAATTTCAAAACATTTCGTAGCAAGATTCATTTTCTCATGGACCGTTGAACTAGGGACCTCAAGTCTGAACTGAGGTAAAGCCCTCAGTTTCCCACTACATAAGACCCTCCACTGGGCAGCTCCTAACACAGCAGTTGTGTTCTACCACAGTAAGCAAGTTCAAGTAAATATTTTTAATGGAAGAAAATATGCCAAAACAGAAACATTGTAGTTATAGATCTATGGATGATTCTTTTTCCTTTATTCTACAAGATTCCTTGTATGCATTTATATTATTGTTGTGATTTAATTATGTATTTTGTAAAATTCTGTACTGTTCTTAAAAGTACTCAGTACTGTTCTTAAAAGAACCTCAGAGATAGTCTCTGTAACTCGTCATTTCACTAAAGACTAATCTGAGACCCAGAGATGAAGAAACTTGTCCAGAGTCACGCAGGAACCAGAGAGCAAATTTCCTGAATGTCAAACTAACATATTGATTATGACAATTTTTGTACAATTTTATGCTTTCCTAAAAATATATCCTGAAACTGAAGTAATGGCCAGCCCACCTTTACTATTTCAAATTAAAGCAGATATCACTGTTAATAGGAAAGTGATGTTTTCCCTGTCTCTCTTACACAAACACACACACACACACACACACACACACTTAAAAACTGGTCTATCAGGGCCTTCATTTTCATATGCTTGCACATATTTCTTTGTAAGCAGCTAAATGAATAAATGCAGAAAGCCTAAATCTGACTAAAACAAAGTGAACCAATATAAAGTTTTTTTACCTCTTTGGGTACCAACTTTCTCACTTATTCAATGAATGATGTCAGTCCTCCCCCCCACCCCCAAGCCCTGAAAATGTGAGTATGGATAAAGCACAACTGTGAACCCTGAACTTAGAGCTAAGTGAGGAAGTTAGACAATAACCTTGCAGATTACTCCGCATCCTGTAGGAGACAGCAATAACACAGAGTTTCCAAGGTGTTTAAGAAGCACCTGGCCGTGGAAGGGGGCCAGGGTGATAGTACACTGGGTAGGGCACTTGAATTGTGCTACGTGGTGCCGACCCAAGTTCAATCCTTAGCACCCCATTTGATCTCTGAAGCCCTGCCAGAGATAATCCCTGAGCTCAGAGCCAGGAGGAATCCCTGAGCACTGCGGGGTGTGGCCGCAAACAAAAAATAGAGGCCCCGGGGCTGGAGTGATAGCACAGCGAGCAGGGCGTTTGCCTTGCACGCGGCCGACCCAGGTTCGATTCCTAGCATCCCATATGGTCCCCTGAGCACCACCAAGGGTAATTCCTGAGTGCAGAGCCAGGAGTGACCCCTGTGCATCGCCGGGTGTGACCCAAAAAGCAAAAACAAACAAACAAACAAAAACAAAATAGAAGCCCCTAGGGAACTGGAGAGACAGTAAGGCGCTTGCCTTTCTGCAGCCAACCTCAGTTCAATCCCCAACGCCACATATGATCCCCTAAGCCCTGAGCCCTGACAGAAGTGATCCCTGAGCACAGAGTCAGGAGTAAGTTCTGAGTACCCCTGGTATGGAAAAAAAAATCACAGAAAACAATAAAAAAATAAGTTGTACCTGGAATCAGGGAGAAAAGAATCATTTCCTTCATTGAAGACTTAACAGCAAAAGTAACAGGCTGGGCCTCATAGCATGAACAGGATTTTACCAGGCAGGCCGGGAATAGAAGGGAAGTTATCAGCATGCCACGGTTTAGGAAACACTAGATGCAAACTTAGGAAAAACACAAGAGGACACGTCAAATACAACCTCCAAAGCGAAATGAGACTGTTAGGCACTTTATGAATTTTGACTAGGAGAACTTCTTTGGAACAACTTGAGGTGCTCTCTCTAATTTCAGTTTCTTGAGCTATGCACCCATGACTAAGAGATTATGTCCATTCCCTAATTAATAGTTTCTGGGACTGTGACTGCACAGGACTCATAAGAGAGCATCAGACAAAATTATTGCTATTTAATCCATGTTGGAACCCACGTCGCTACAACGCTGTCTGTACACTGAATGGTGATTTGACACTGATTAATGACTTGATCATTAGAAAGCCAGAGGGAATTGCAAAGGAAAATAGAAATAAAGACATAATTTCACACATTGAGATTTCCCTAGTTAATTTTAGGGGAAAAAATTTTTTTAGGTTCATCCAAATGCTAGAATGCCCCAGGTGAGAAGCTGCTGATAATCAGTAATTATCCAAGGTGAGATCCAAGATATTTTGCAAAGGTGGAAATAATAACCCTGTCAGAAGTAGAAATCAGCTATTTGGGGGAGGGGGTTATAAATCCAAACATAATATCCAACTTGTCTTCACCTCAGAGAGTTTCCAGCTGTTTATGACGTTTTACTCTGATTTGCCAGAGATGAAATGCATTTTTTAAAGCTGCTCCAACCAGCTGAACAAAAAGGCTCAGAGCCATATTTTTTTTCTCCAGAAAGTGTTGAGTACTTGTGAAGTCTGCAGAGAAATGGTAGAAGGTGTCTGCTTTCTTGTCAGTTCCAATGGAGATCTTTTCTTTGCAAGGTTAAGACTGATCATTCTCTTTTCTTTCCTTTTTTAATTTTCTCTTTTTCTTTCTGGGAATTGGGGGATGGGTATTTGGGGCCATACCTGGCCATGCTCAAGCCATACTCCTGGTTTTGTGCTCAGGGATCACTCCTGGTGGGACCTGAGGGACCATAAGAGGTACAGCAGATTGAACTTGGGTTGGCCATGTACAAGGTCAGTACCCTACCCACTGTACTATCACTCTGGCCCCCTGATCATTATTTTTAAGTGAGCTGTGGAAGATAGAGCAGGTCTCTCTTGGTTTAAAAGGCATTTGTTGAGATGCTTTGGGCTTTAAACTTAACACCTCAAAATTAATTTAAAAAAAAACCAAACATACCAGATCAACGCTAGCAGTTCAAATTCAAACCTTGCTAAAGGGGAAGGTAATAAACATATGCTATGTGATTATGGAGAGTCCAGGGAATAGATGTGTTGAGATATTATTGTGGGAAAGAAATGGTCCATATAATACTTGTGGGAGTATGCGCGCACGCACACACACACACACACACACACACACACACACACACACACAGCTGAAGTATTATACAAAGCAATCATTGGTGAGAGCAGTTTTCTCACCTGACTCATTAGATCAGAGAATCCCAGAAAGCGAGGACTGAAGCTTTAGAGCTCCCAATCCCAGCACCGAGGGGTGAGTGAATTCCTGGCGGGCATGGTGCATCCCAGATGTCAATGGCTTGGGTTTGTGATGTCTTCCACAGTCACAGCAGGTCCCCAAAGGCCCCCCGGCAGGCTTGCACCTGCACCTCTGCCCTGGAGCTGCTTTCTCATTCTTCTAATTGGAACGCTTTTACTTTTTCTAGCTTCCATTCCTTGCCTTTGGAAGTCTCTCAAAATTTTGATTTTTTTGTTTGTTTATTGT
Source organism: Sorex araneus (assembly GCF_027595985.1). Classification (NCBI taxonomy): domain Eukaryota; kingdom Metazoa; phylum Chordata; class Mammalia; order Eulipotyphla; family Soricidae; genus Sorex; species Sorex araneus. The sequence continues at coordinate 268,747,950 of NC_073313.1, read as the reverse complement.
TTTTGAGCCACACTCACCGATGCTCAGGAGTTACTCCTGGCTCTGTGCTTAGGAATTACTCCTGATGGTTGGAGGACCATCTGGGGTGCCAGGAATCAAACCCGGGTCGGTCACATGCAAGGCAAACACCCTACCTGCTATACTATTGCTCCATCCCCATGAAATCCTGATTCTTCATCTCAGGATTCCAACCCCATCTCAAATTCCTTTTGAAAACAAATTTCTAAGCTGACACGTCCCTGAAGTCAGAGATAGCTGGGTTTAAGTCCCAGTTCTACCACCTTCCAGTTCTGTGGTTGTTGTTTTCATGTTCAAGTTCTGAAACAAGTTACCTTACCTCTTTGTGCCTCAGTCTCCTTCAGGGGGTGAGAGCTGTCAACCACTTGTTCTCTTCCCTGATTCACCTTCCTCCATGTCAATGCTTGATAGTGAAGGTAAAGGCCTCGGACCTGCCTGGTAAAGGCCTCAGACCCAGAATACACCAATAAATCAATGTTAAGCTCCTTTTACTTAGATATTATTATTATTATTAGTTTGCTTTTTTTTTTTTTTTTTTTTTGCTTTTTGGGTCACACCTGGCAATGCACAGGGGTTACTCCTGGCTCTGCACTCAGGAATTATTCCTGGCGGTGCTCAGGGGACCATATGGGATGCTGGGAATCGAACCCGGGTTGGCCGCGTGCAAGGCAAACGCCCTACCCGATGTGCTATTGCTCCAGACCCTTAGTTTGCTTTTTGGACGAGTTTTTTTTTTTTTCTTGTTTTTATTTTTTGAGACACGCCCAGCTATGCTCAGGGTTTACTCCTAGCTCTGTGCTCAGGAAACACTTCTGGTCAGTCAGGGGACCATACGGGGTGCTTGGGAATCAAACCCAGGTCAGCAGTGTGCAAGGCAAACACCCTACCCACTGTACTATCATTCTCACTCCAACTTAGACATTCTTTTGTTTTGTTTTGCTTTGCTTTGTGGTCATACCTGGCGATACTCAGGGCTTACTCCTGGCTCTGCACTCAGTTATTACTCCTGGTAGTGCTCGAAGGACCATCTATATGGAATGCTGGGAATCAAACCCCGGTCAGCCTTGTGTAAGGCAAGCACTCTATCCACTGCACTATCTCTCTGGATACTTGACTACATTCTTTACTACTGTTTATACTGCTCTTCCTAGCTCCACCAGTTTTGGTCTGATATCACCTTACTCCCTTATCTCTTTTAAAAAATCATGGAATGGGTTTTTTAAATGCTTCTTGTCCAGCACTTATTATAAACTGACTTGATCTGTTCCCTCCCTCTTAGGCAGAAAGCACTTCAACGTCAGTTTCTCAAGAAGCCTGAAGAGGGACTGGGTTAAAATGCTCCATAAATGGCAGTCTAATTGAAACAACATTTAATCCAGCTCTCCAGGAGGCAAAGTGAGGAAGTACCATGTTTTCTCCCAGTAGCTGTTGAATGGTCTAAGTCATAAAATGGAAATTTCCCAGCAATGAGAACTTTTGAGTTGATTGCTGTCCATCCAGCCCAAATAAGCAAAGTTTCCACTTCCAGATGTCTTTTTCCCTTCCCACCCAGCCTCCCAGGCAATTTGCTAGGGGGAAATTCCCTTAAGGATGAACCCAATATGGCTTTTATGGGGGAGGGTAGAGGGGGTATTTTTGTTGATCTAATTAAGGTGTAAAACTCTTGGAGAAAAAACACAAAAGTAAGGTCTCTCCCCCTGCCCCCACCCCGCCTCTTTCTCTCTCTTTCTCTCTGTGCATAGGACACAAGTGAGAAAAAGAGAAGAGAATTAGTTCCTGGAAATTGTTTTCCCATGCAGGGGACTGGGAGATAGCTCAGAGGTCAGGGGTCCATGCTTTGCACTTGAAAGGAAGCACAGTTTCAGCAGTGCTCAGGATCACCAAGAGAACACCTATAGTGCTCAGGAGACCATGGATCAAAAACAGGGCCTCGAAACCAGCCACGTCCCTGGACATAAAGCAACTAACTTTCCCAGCTAACTTTAACCTAGACTCATACAGCTGCAGCTTAACCTAGCTGATACACATAAATTTATCACCATAGTAATTTCTTTTTTTGTTTGTGTGGGGGCACACCCACGGATGCTTAGGGGTTAATCCTGGCTCTGTACTCAGGAACCACCCCTGACCATGTTCAGGGGACCATAAGCTAGGGATTGAACTCAGGTCACCCGAGTGCCAGGCCAGCACCCTTCACACTATACTTTCCCTCCAGCCCTTCACTGTAATGATTTCTATCTTCTGCCAGTTTTCTACAATGGAAGAAGATAAACTTAAAAAAAAAAATCTGCATTGAAGTATTGTGATTTACAATATTGTTAATGATACTTTTACTCATATATCATTTCAATGCTACACCCACCACAAGGGTATCCACTTCCCTCCACTAATGTCCCCCAAGCCCTCTTATTGTACCCTTTCTCCCAGTCTCTCTACATAAGCTCAGCTCTGTGGACCAGCTCTCCAGTTTTTTTTTTTTCTTTTTGGGTCACACCCAGCGATGCACAGGGGTTACTCCTGGCTTTTCACTCAGGAATTACTCCTGGCGGTGCTCAGGGGGCCATATGGGATGCTGGGAATCGAACCCAGTTCGACAGCGTGCAAGGCAAACACCCTACCCGCTGTGCTATTGCTCCAGCCCAGCTCTCCAGTTTTATTACCTTTGACCATTTGTTGCTTCCTTCGACTGCACATCTGAGTGAGATCCTTGTGTATTTAGCCATTACTGAGCATGATACCCTCTAGTTCCATCCATGGCATGACAAATTGCATCATTTTTCTTTTCTTACAGCAGCATGTTATTCCATAAATACCACAACTCTTTTTTGGGAGGGCTAGGTCACACTTGGCAATGCTCAGGGGTTACTCCTGGCTCTGCACGCAGGAATTGCTCCTGACAATGCTCAAAGGACCATATGGGATTCCAAGGATCAAACCTGGGCCAGACAAATGAAAGGGAAACGCCCTACCCACTATACTGACGCTCTGGTCCCTGTACCACAACTTCCTGATCCGTGCATTGATAGTTGGGCATCTGAGTTGTTTCCTTATCTGGGCTACTTTACTAAGTGCTGCAGTGAATATCAAGATGCATATGTCATTTCAAATTAATGTTGTATTTGGGAGACAGATGCCAAGACATCGTTTTGCTGAATCACATGGGAATTTTCTTCCTACTCTTTTAAGAAATCTCCACATTGCTTTTCATAAAGGTTGAACCTAATAACATCCCCACTACAGTAAATAAAGGTTCCTTTCTCACTACAACTGCACCACCACTGGGTTCCTTTCTCACCACAACTCCACCAACACTGGTTATTTCCAGACTTTTTTGATATATGTCATTCTTACTGGTATAAGAGGATGCCTCATTGTTGATTTGGTTTTCCTTTTTCTAATTATAGTTGAGATGAGCACTTTTTCATATGCCAGTTGACCATCTTCATCTCAAACTAGATATTTAATAATTTTATTTTAAAATTTTATTTATTTATTTATTTATTTTTCTTTTTGGGTCACACCCGATGGTGCTCAGGGGTTACTCCTGGCTCTGCACTCAGGAATTACTCCTGGTGGTGCTGGGGGGACCATATGGGATGCTGGGAATTGAACCCAGGTTGGCCGCATGCAAGGCAAACGCCCTACCTGCTGTGCTATCACTCCAGCCCATTAATTTTTTTATTGAATCACAGTGAATTTAATTGAATCACAATTGAATGACAAAGTTGTTCATGATTGGGCTTCAGTCATATAATGTTCCAACACCCATTCCTTCATCTGTGTACATTTCCTACCACCAAGGTCCCAAGTTTCCCTCCCACCCACCCCCTGCCTGTTCTATGGTGGGCTCTTTTCTCTTCTCTCTCTCTCTCTCTCTCTCTCTCTCTCTCTCTCTCTCTCTCTCTCTCTCTCTCTCTCTCTCTCTCTCTCTCGGCCTTATGGTTCGCAGTACACGTACTGAAAGGTTATCAGGTACAGTCCTTTACCTACTTTCAACTTTCAACACTAGTTCCTCAAACAGTAGACATTTAAATCCATTAGGCCTCGAGGCTGAGCATATGCTCCGTATGCCAGAGCCCTAAATTCTAGCCCTGGAAACCACATAGCTCCCTAGACAACTCCCAAGTACTAAACTGGGAGTAGCCCTTAGTATTGCCGGTATGGCCTCACATTGAAATAATGAAAAATAAGTAAATACACAAAGCTAAGGTTCTGAGTTTTCTGTTTTGCTGTAGCACCAGGGATCAAACCCAGGTTCTCATACTTGTGAGGCTAGTATTCTAGCCTGGGTACTCATTCCGCTTCTCCCCAGTCGTGTGGGGCCAGGTTGATCATGGCTTGGTACCCCTAATAGAGCTTTAACCCTCTTACCAAGTAGCTCCCTCTATACAGAGAAGCCCTTCTTCTGTGTGACCAGAAAATTCAGAATACTTAACTGGGCAGTGGACATACATGGCAGTGGAGGTGGAATGCAGGTGTGGCTGTGGGGCTTCCTGAAGTATGGCGGTGGGGGGTGAGGGGGAGGTTGCCCACCCTGACTCTGAGAAGGTCTGGAGTTCTCAGCCAAAAAACCCTGATGTGCCTGAAATTTGGGACAGTATGACATCTCCGGGCTGGAGCAATAGCGCAGCGGGTAGGGTGTTCGCCTTGCATGCAGCCGACCTGGGTTTGATTCCTCCACCCCTCTCGGAGAGCCCGCCAAGCTACCGAGAGTATCTTGCCCACATGGCAGAGTCTGGCAAGCTCCCCGTGGCATATTCGATATGCCAAAAACAGTAACAACAAGTCTCACAATGGACACATTGCTGGTGCCTGCTCGAGCAAATCGATGAACAACAGGATGACAGTGATACAGTGATACAGTGATGGCATCTCTGCAGCATTGATTCAGGAGGCAGTGGAGTCCAGCCATTGGCAAGGCGGCAGCTGTTGGGCTGTGAGTGCTGTGGTTTCAGCAGGCCTGGGAGTTGGCCTGCCCCCTCCCTATGGCCCAGGGTTCTCAGCCTCACCTTGTTGTTTTTTGGGTTTGTTTGTTTTTTTTAATCACCAGCAATCACCCTCAAGATATATTCCTTACAAGTTTCAGGCCCTCTGGCTCTCTAGCTTGTTTAATCTCCCCCATCCACCTCATTAAACTATTTTTACTTTCTTATTTAACTACCTCCTGCCAGGGTTCTCAGGTCAGACGCTGAAATTCCCTGCCCTCCGGGAGTGTTCTGGCTGATAGACTAGGCGACCAGTCATTCCAGGCCACGTACTGTACCGTACCGTGAGTGCCGGAAGAAGGAAGAGCACTTAACCGTGAAGAGAAGATTGTTTATCAGTAGGAAGCAGGGTTAGATGTGAGCTTGAGAAATTATGTATGTTTTTCAGGCTGAGAAAGGGAAGAAGTGTACGGCAGACAGAGTCCAGCAACACAAGAGATCAGGGGCTACAGGACGATGGGTAGGTTGATGGGAAGACCAGGAAAATAAGTGAGCATTTTCAAATTGAGAGAATTCTCATTGACTCTGGATCTCCAACTTCTGTTAAACCAGAAGACTTTATGCCACTGGGCTCTGGTCCCCGTGTGGACTAAGTGTCCTTTGCCCTTAAATGCCAGGCATGGTTTGCTGCTCCCCAGCCTGTACCACTCCCTGTTGGCATCACATTAGCAGTCCAGTTTTTTCTTTAGGGCAAGAAACATATTGGGTTTTAAAGAACACCCCAATATGTCTTTGTGAAAAGTGAAAAAGAGAAGGTTAAAGTAAATGACAAACTCTACACGTTCCCTCCAAGTGAGACTATCCTGGCCTATAAACTATACTAGATTTTCTTGGTTTTTTTTGGAGGGGGAGCCACACCCGGTGATGCACAGAGGTTACACCTGGCTCATACACTTAGGCTCATACTCCTGGTCATGCTCGGGGGACCAAATGGGATGCTGGGAATCAAATCCGGGTCGGCTGTGTGCAAAGCAAACGCCCTACCCACTGTGCTATGGCTCCAGCCCCTATACTAGCTTTTCTTTTTTTTCTTTTGCTTTTTGGGTCACACCTGGCAATGCACAGGAGTTACTCCTGGCTCTGTACTCAGGAATTACTCCTGGCGGTGCTCAGAAGACCATATGGGATGCTGGGAATCGAAAATCGAATCCGGGTCGGCCTCGTGCAAGGCAAACGCCCTACCCGCTGTGCTATTGCTCCAGCCCCTTGTTGTTACTGTTTTTGGCATATCGAATATGCCATGGATAGCTTGCCAGGCTCTGCTGTGCGGGCGGGATACTCTCGGTAGCTTGCTGGGCTCTCCGAGAGGATAGTTGCATATGACTCAGCATATCTAAAGTTATGGATCTTTATTAAATCACTTTACAAAAATAATCAAACAAAACTCTGGCTCTGGTATTAGGCAGAACTAGTTTTCATTTTCTATTTGCCACTTTCTGTCCTTGTAACTGGAGCAAATTATCCAAAATCACTGAGCTTTCCTTTTCTAACACACAATATAGGAACAACAGCACTATCCCCATAGATTTTGGTAACAAATGATACAAGTGCTTCAGCTGCAAGTAAACAAAAGTTCAAAATAGCCAGAATAGTAAGGAAAAATTACTATTACACATAACACAAATCCAAAAGGTGAGAAGTTTTAGGATTGGTTAATGGATCAATAACCCAGATTCTATCTTTATGCTTTTCCAACCCCAGATACTAGGTTGTCCTAGATAACGACTACCACATAATATGGCTACCACAACTCCAAGTGATCCAGATACCACAATAAACAACAGAACAAGGCCATAAGCCATACGGAATGATGACAATCCTATACCTTGAATCGCAAAACTGAGATTCCCAAGCAGGGAGGGTTTGGAGCAGGAAGAAAGAGAGGAACTAGAAATGACATAAGGACACAAGAGCAGTGGTGGAGGGTCTTGGGTACATTGGTGGTGAAGAAGAAAAAGAAGAGAAGAAGAAGTGGGAGGAGGTGGAGGCTGAGGCGGAGGAGAAGGAAGAACTAGTACAGCAGGAAAGGTGTTTGCTTGCCTTGCACGCAGCTGACCTAGGATCAATCCCAGAACCCAGTATGGTCCCCTGAGCATCACCAGGAATGACTCAGAATAAACCACCTGTCCCGTGTGTTCTCACAGAACACAATCTCTCTACCATCAAAGTCTTTCCCCACTAATGTCCACCAGCCTCTGATCTCCAGTTTTCTTAGCTGAGGCTCAGTCATCACCTGCCTTTAATCTAGTCACTGACAGAGAGAATGGGTCACCACTATTTTTTTTCTTTTTGCATCACACCTGATGATGCACAGGGGTTACTCCTGGCTTTGCACTCAGGAATTACTCCTGTGGTGCTCAGGGGACCATATGGGATGCTGGGAATTGAACCTGGGTTGGCTGCATGCAATGCAAACGCCTTACCCGCTGTGCTATCACTCCAGCCCCGGGTCACCACTATTAATGGGGCCAGGTAAACTGAAGTCAGAGGCCCTTTTCCTGGGGGATGAATGCCCTGCCCACATCCCAGCAGTTCTCCCTTTGTGTCAGGAGGTTGCTTAAGACCATGGTTCCATGCCCTGATGCTCTCACCCACATTGGCCACTAGAGGCAACCCTGCTCCTACTGAAAAGTTCAGTGATTTAAGATCAAGAACCCACCTACCTCCCAGAGAGCGTCTCCCTCCCTCCCTCCCTCCCTCCCTCCCTCCCTCCCTCCCTCCCTCCCTCCCTCCCTCCCTTCCTTCCTTCCTTCCTTCCTTCCTTCCTTCCTTCCTTCCTTCCTTCCTTCCTTCCTTCCTTCCTTCCTTCCTCTCTTTTTCTCTCTTTCTTCCTGTTTTTTGGGCCACACCCAGAGATGCTCAGGTGTCACTCCTAACAGCCTCAGAGGATCATATGGCATACAAGGGATCAAACCAGGGAGGACTGTGTTCAAGGCAAGCGCCTTACCTACTGTACTCTCACTCTGAAACCATCTTCCAGTTTAGCCTTTGAATCCTCCGCAGAAACGGGAGCCTGGTCTTCTGCTCTCTGCAGTGCTGTTGCTCCCACCATGTCAGGGGGCCCATCCCGAGCCGATGTGAACCTTACAGCAGTGTGACTTGGGCAAAACTTTTTTACTTCTCTTTGAACATCAGGTCCTCGCCCATAAAATGGGACTGACTATATAACGTCCAGTTCACAGATGGTAAAGGTGGAAAGCCTTAGTAACATGTGCTGCTGATGGAGGGTGAATCCATTCACACATACTCTTGACAACAGTGGTGACAGAGGCCCAGGGCTTACACATTTACAAACTTTTTCTTGTAGAGGGCCAGGAGGGTTGCCCCATAGCTGGAAGCCTGCTTCATGACCTGTGGGGAGAAGGCAGATGGAATACAGAAGGGATCACTAAAAAAAATGATGACTGGAGGAATCAGTCAGGATGGGAGATGCGTGCCAAAAGTAGATAATGGACCAAACATGATGACCTCTCAGTATATGTGTTGCAAGCCATGATGCCCAAAAATAGAGAGAGAGAGAGTATGGGGAATATTGTCTGCCATGGAGGCGGGGGTGGGGGGTGGAAAAGGAAGGATATACCAGGGATATTGGTGGTGGGGAATGTGCACTGGTGGAGGGATGGGTATTTGATCATTGTGAGATTATAACCCAAACATGAAAGCTTGTAACTATCTCACGGTGATTCAAGAAAATTAACAAACAAACAAACAAACAAAAGACCCAAAAAACCTTTTCCTTGTAGGGGCAAAAATTAGCCTTATCCTTTTTTTCCCCCACACATAATAATACTGAGGGAAGAGAGAGAGAGAGAGAGAGAGAGAGAGAGAACTCAGACTAATCACACAAGTTGGTGGAAGGGCAGGGATTTGAACCCAGGTATCTTTGATACTAAATCCCCATACTCTTCTGCTCACCCGTATTTCTCTCTTAGTCTGCTCCTTTCACCTCCACTCTAAAGACAGAGACTCCCGGAACACCCATCCCATAGCCCTTTTCCATAGTGACCTCTTGAATACTTATTGGCTCCTACTGATGGGTACTTGGGTTAGCCAGACCACAAGCCTGGCACCTCCTGACCTAATAAATACCTCGTATTGTATTTAGTAGGTCAGTAAGATATATCTGTTCTATTGATAACCTTCAAGTACTGCCTGCTTCTTCCCTCTACCACCATCCTGCTTCAGGCCACCATTTTTCATTTTCTTTTTCTTTTTTTTATTTGGCGGTGGAGGGGTCACATCCAGAGATGCTTAGGGGTTACTCCTGGCTCTGCACTCAGGAATTACTCCTGGCAGTGCTCTGGGGACCATATGGGATGCTGGAATTTGAACCCAGGTCAGCCATGTGCAAGGCAAACCTCCTACTTACTGTGCTATCACGCCCTCAACCATTTCTTGCCTGGATTAATGCAGCAATTTCTTGTTTCATTTTGTTGGGGGCCCACGCTCGGCAATGCTCAGGGGTTACTCCTGGCTCTGCACTCAGGAATTACTCCTGGCGCTGCTTTGGGGACCATGTGGAGTTCTGGGAATCAAATCCGGCTTGACTATGTACAAAGCAAGTGCCCTGCTCATTGCACTATTGTTCCAGCTCCTTAGGCAACAATTTTTTTTTTCTTTTTGGGTCACACCCGGCGATGCACAGGAGTTACTCCTGGCTTTGTACTCAGGAATCACTCCTGGCGGTGCTCAGGGGACCATATAGGATGCTTCGAATCGAACCCGGGTCGCCCGAGTGCAAGGCAAATGCCCTATCCACTGTGCTATCACTCCAGCCCCCTCATGCAACAATTTTTTTAAAAAACTTTGAGCCACACCTGGCAGTGCTCAGAGGTTACTCTTGGCCCTGTGCTCAGGGATCACTCCCGGTGGGCTCAGGGGAAAAAATGGAGTGCTGGGATTGAACCTGGGTTGGCCGTGTGCAAGGCAAACACCCTGTCCACTATACTTCTACTCTGGTTTCCAGTGCAGCAAAATTTTAACTTGTCTCTCTGTCTCCAGGTAATCTTCCAGCATGATCTTTATGACAATGAAACTTGACCCTGTCTTTCATAAACTTAAAACAGAACAGCTTTCCCTGCTCACCCGTGTAGCATATTATGTAATTAGTTGCCTCCGCAGTGGTTTCCTCTGATCACTTGGAATGATCACGTGGTTTCTGTCCTCCAGGTTTTTGTACTTCCTCTGCCAGGGTCCGTGCACCTCCACTCCCCATCCTTGCCTGAAAAACTCCTCTTTATCTTTTAGGAAGCTCCTCTATTCCTACCCTTACCCACAGCTCAAGTGACCCTAAAGTACCTTGTATTTATTTCTATTGTTGCATGCATCTCTGTAGATTGTAACTTGTTGTTTACTTCTTTTTTTACTACTAGACTAAGACCATCAGTTGAGGACCATGTCTGCCAACTTACTCATTTCGCTATCCTCAGATGAGTTGAGTGTTGAAGGGTTATCACGGCACTGATATCTTTTCTAGTGAAGGGGACAGTGAAATTTCCAATGAAATTACAGTGTGTATAATGTGGAGCTCCAAATAGCACCACAGTATCGTTCTCCATCCCCTTCTCCCCCTTCACTCACAGAATCCCAACCACAACCAAATAGTTTGATGACTTACTTCCTTGGGAGACTTCCAGAAAATGGAGTGTTTCAATAAATAAACAATAAAAGTGTGGAACAAATGGGAGAGGGAAATGTAGGCCCTCAAGAGGAGAATTGTGATCAGACTTGGCTGGAATCTATGAATGCTTCTAAGGCTGATGGATTTATGACGAGGAATGGGTTTCCACTAAGACGTTGCCTTCCTGCCTTTAGTCCACTAATAGGCAATGCTAGACATAGAGTTAATGTGATTTGGAGGAGATAGGAGACCCACATTCGTTTGACTTGGAAAGAACTCTGAATTTTTATGTTCTGTCTTCAAACATAGGAGGCCTGAATGGTGTTGAGGGAATACAGGTACCTTTATGCATCCACGTGTTCTCTTTCTCTCTCTCATCCCACCACACACATTTCAATATGCAATAACTGATTTTTCAAAAAAACTTAATTACATTTCACCCCCTCACACAAGAAATTAGATAGAAAAGACCATGTAAGTTTCTTTTCTGTTTTTCTGAAGCTCAGGAGGATTTAGACATTCCAGATTCTCCTATTTGTCTGAGTCAAACCAGATGTCTCCATTCAAGTCTCAGAGTCCCATGCCTTCCAATTCATACCCTGACTTTAATCCTAGAAACCTGGGAACCTGTAAGTTTTACTAACATTGTAATTTTGTGGGCTGCCATCAAAATTTGGATCTTGGTTCAATTATATTATTCCTGCAGGTATACTAGGTACAAGAAAAAAAATATTTTAGAGCCACAGTAAAAGAATTTCTGAATGTGCTTCGTCCTGAGAATTTAGCCCTCCGAGGTTGTCATTTTCTTTCAGTGAGCATTCAGAACATAGTACGATGCAGCCAATCCATCTCAAAGTCCTTGGAGTCTCAGTTCTCACCATAACAGTAACAGGATCTCCCAGAGACTTGCCTTCACAAGACACTTCATCCCATATAGTCAATGATGATATTAGAGGCAGCTCCCAGGGACCCCAAGTCTTCCCAAGTACATCCTCTTTGAATGCGCCAAACTTCGACTTATTGTGTTCCAACCCGAATCATTTCTAAATTTTTTTTTTGCTTTTTTGGGTCACACTCAGCGATACTCAGGGGTTATTTCTGGCTCTGCACTCAGGAATTACTTCTGGTGGTGCTCGGGGGACCATATGGGATGGTGGGAGTTGAACCCGGGTCAGCTGCATGCAAGGCAAAAGCCCTATCCTCTGTGCTATTGATCCAGCCCCTCTAATTTTCTTTTTTCTTTGCCACACCCAGATGTGCTCATGTGCTCGGGGCTAACTCCTGGCTCTGTACTCTGGAATTTTTTTCTGGCAGAAGTCAGGGGGACTATAACGGGTGCCAGGGATCGAACCTGGGTTGACTGTTTGTAGGAAAACACCATACCCACTATACTATCTCTCTGGCACCCTGAGTCATTTCTGTAACTAATCACGAAGGCAATTAAATAGATCAAAGTAAGCACAGTGTGACCATTATACAATTAGCCATTCCGAGGGGCCAGAGATTGATGTGTTGACTGCTTGCTGTAAAGGTTCTGCGCCCTTGGCCCTGTCCTCAGCAACACTGATGCCTCACTCCATTGGTAACTGCCTCCTAAATCCACTGCATTGCTAAAGAAATTTGCTATGCCAACGATCAAACTGAGGGTCTCATACATGTGAGCATTTGCTCTTCTGCTCAGTCACATCCCTTCCTTGGGTCTTGAAAGCCAGGCAACCGGCTCTACGTGCTGTTGTTTTGCTACTGGCACTGCTGGGAAATAAACTTTCTTTGATCTCCTGCCTCCTTTTTTTTTCTCTCTGCTATTTGGGTCATACCTGAAGATGCTTAGGTACTATTTCTGGCTCTGTGCTCAGGAGTGACCCCTGGAGGTGCTCAGAGGACCATATGCAGTACCAGGGACTGAATGAGGGTTCTTTCTAAAGCAGTCACATGTGAGGCAATGCCTTACCTCCTGCACTATCTCTTTAGTCTCCATGTCTTGTTTATTTTCAACACGTGGAGTGTGGCAGGCCAAGTTAGAGTCCGGTTACTCCTCTCCATCTCCTATGAGGCGGGAGCACTTCCCTGATACTGTATCCCATTTTCCACTGACAACGAGGTCATGGCTAGATTTAAGTCCAATAAGGTCTCACATCAATCCTAGATTCCAATCTTTAAGAGCCAGTTTTCCACAACCACTTTCTGTATCAACTAGTCGCCAGTGTTCCTTCAGAAAAAAAGTATCACCCTGGATATGCATTGTCCATTTGATAACCACTAGTCACACATGCTCTTTGCAGTTATATTATTCTTGTATTTTAAGTCATACCTAGAGCCATGAGAATGCTTGGAGCTTTCCCCTGGCTCTGCATTCAGGGATCATTCATGGCAGGGCTCAGGGGATCGTATGGGGTGATGGGGATCAAACCTGAATCTGCCAATTGCAAGGCAAGCACTTTACTGTACCATCTCTCCAGCCCTTGCAGTTAAATTATTAAAGGGGGATAGAATTAAAAATTGAGTTCTCCCCCATCCACTGCTGGTGGGAACATAGTCTGGTTCAACCCCTGTGGGAAACAGTGCAGCGAGCTCTCAGTCATCTTAAAATTGAACTATCGAATGATTCAGCAATTCCACTTTTGGGTATCTGGACTAAGGACAGGAAAACATTCATTCAAAAGGATGTAAGCACACCACTATTCAATGCAGCACTCAGTACAATAGCTGAGATTTGGAATCAACCTAGATGTCTAATAATAGATCAATATATCATGAACATGTGGCATATACACACAATGGAGTAGTACACAGCTGTAAGGAATGATGAATTCATGCAATTTATTGCAACATAGATGGAACTGGAAAACACATGTTAAGTAAAGGAAACCAGAAGAAAAAGGACAAACACAGGGTGATATCACTTAGGTGTGGTATTTAGAGTAACTAGATGAGAAAATGCAGTGGTTTAAAGGGGGGAATGCCTCAACTACTACCGACCCCAGAGTATAGGAAGGAAAAGGAAAGAAGAAATAGAGTAAAGAGGAAGAGGAGAAGAGAGAAAAGAGGAGGTCAGGAGTCATGAGGGTTCAGGTACATGGACGGTGTTAAGGAATGATAGAGCCAAATATCCAAACTACAGGGTCAAAACACTGAAATCACGAGACTGGAACTTTAATAACCAAATTTAAAAGTGCCTGCCAAGGGTCAGGGTACGAGAGAGAACTTGGGAACACTGGTGGGGGGAATTTGACACTGGTCATGGGATTAGTGATGTCCAAAACTCAACTAAATAATTTCGTAATTCACCATGCTTTAATAAAATAAAAGTTTGAAAAAAAGATTGAGTTATTTGCTCATGTTGGTCATATTCCAAAGGCTGAGCAGCTACATATGATTTATAGGTACTGTATTGGTTTGTTTGATTTGGGGGCCACACCCAGCAGTGCTTAGGGATTATTGCTGGCTTGGTTCTGAGGACTGATCCCTGGCATTGCTTGGGTCTATAGGCAGTGCCTGGAATCAAACTCTGGTTGGCTGCATTGCATGGCAAGCATGTTAGTTATTACTACAGAATGTTCCATTGAACAGGCTCTTAGATCATTTTAAGTAAAAAAGGATTTAATACAGGACACTGTTTACAGAGATGTTGGAACATGCAAGTAGCTTATGGGAGCAAGATCTCATAAGGTTAGAAGAGAAAAGGGAGAGAGACTGGAGTGACAGTACAGTGCAGAGGGTGCTTACCTTGCATATGGCCAGCCCAGGTTCAATTCTCAGCATCCTATAGAGTTCCCTGAGCATTGCCAGGCATAGTTCCTGAGTGCAGAGTCAGGAGTAGCCCCTGAGCATCGCTGAGTGTGTGCCCCAAGAAACACCCCTGGAAAGTAAACTTAAAAGTACTTGTTTGGGCTCAAGCAATAGTACAGCGGGTAGGATGCTTGCCTTGCACACAGTCAACCCAGGTTCCATCCCTGGTGTCCCATATGGTCCCCTGAGCCCATCAGCAGTCATTCCTGAGTGCAGAGCCAGAAGTAAACCCTGACCACCACCAAGTGTGGCCACAAAGCAGAAAGAGGGGGGGAGGGGGACAGGGATGTATTTACAACAGACATCCATGCAGAGTCAGGAGAGAATAAAAAATAAACTCAGCCAGCCGTTCCAGGGCGTTACTCTATTCTTACACCCATTCTCTTCTCTCTTGCAACTGCCCTTTAGGGCCCAACTGTGTAGAATAACTTTCAATTATGCTCTAAAAATCTTATGACTCTGTTCTTTCTCCAGTCATATATATACTGTTTCTTCTGCTGGAATGTTTTTCCCCATGCAGGTTATAAAACTAGTTAGTCTTGAGCAGATGTCGCCTCTTCAAATGAACCTTTTGTGACCTGACCAATCTGTTTTGTAGTTTGCCTCACCATCTGCCACAGCCATTCCCCATCAGCCCCATTATTTCTCCTGTGGTCCTTGTTTTCTACCAAAAATTATTTGTAGCTTTTAGCATCGATCTCGCCTCACTAGAATATAATCTCCCTGCAGCAGGATACTTGGCGATGTTGTTTGGTGCCAGGCTTTGTACACTGAGAGAAGTGCTTGAAAAGTCAGAGGCCCTCAGTAAATACGTATTTATTTACATGTCTCTTCACTGATGTAAGTACTTCTTGTCTCAGAGCCAGAGAGATAGTATAGGAGTCAAGGCATTTGCCTTGCATGTGGCCATCCATCCCCAATTCAGTCTCCAGTTCCCCAGATGGCCCCGAAGGTTTCAGGAGTGATCCCTGGGAGCAGAGAGAGTAGTAAGTCCTGAGCACAGTCAGTCTGCCCTCCAAACAAATAAAAATATTGTCTGAGGGGCTGGAGCGATAGCACAGCAGATAGGGCGTTTGCCTTGCACGCGGCCGACCCGGGTTCGATCCCCGGCATCCCATATGGTCCCCCAAGCACTGCCAGAAGTAATTCCTGAGTGGAAAGCCAGGAGTAACCCCTGAGCATCGCTGGGTGTGACCCAGAAAAATAAAAGCAAAAAAAAATATTGTCTGAACAAATACCTTCTATCGGTCCTTCACATCTGCAATCTCTCTTGTCACTCAAGCAGGCTGAAATACTTCTGCTCTGCATTCCCACGGTGTCTGCCTCCTTCAGCTCTAACACTTAATAAAGTGCAGTGACTTCCATCAGATCCCATGTGAGACTGTAAACTCAGGGAAAGCAGGAACAAGGACTTACTATATAAGTGCAGAGTGCCCAGAATAACATTGGAAAAAAACATTTTTGTTTTGGTTTTGGGGGCCATACCTGGCTGTGCTCAGGGCTTACTGGCTCTGTGTTCAGGGTTCACTGCTGGCAGGCTCGAGGGATCAAACCTGGGTCAGTTGTGTGCAAGGCAATCACATTACTCATTGTGCTATCTCTCCAAATCCTGAAAAAATACTGTATCCAATGGATTCGGTCATTATATTGATCTTACTGATCAAATTGGTCCCAAAAGTTTGGGAGATTTAGTGAATGCTCTAGGGCTGGAGCAATAGCACAGCAGTGGGGCGTTCGCCTTTCGCTAGGCTGACCCATGTTCGATTCCTACGCCCCTCTCGGAGAGCCTGGCAAGCTACTGAGAGTATCGCGGCCGCATGGCAGAGCTTGGCAAGCTACCCGTGGCATATTCAATATGCCAAAAACAGTAATAATAAGTCTCACAATGAGAGACGTTACTGATGCCCGCTCGAACAAATCGATGAGCAATGGGATGACAGTGACAGTGACTATTGAAATTAAGTAAAAACAAGGCAATTGATTCTAGGAAAAATAAAATTATTATTATTATGATGATTAGTCTCACAATGGAAATGTTACTGGTGCCCGCTCAAGCAAATCAATGAGCAATGATATGACAGTGACAGCGACAGATTATTATTATTATTATTATTATTATTATTATTATTATTTTGCAGTGCCAGAGATAGAAGGGCTCCACACATGTAAAGTTAGCACTCTATTGCTGAGCTACATCACAGAGCTCAAAATAAAAATCTTAACAATAATGGAAATATAATCACCAAGCCCCATGCAGCTTGGCTGTGAATATTATTTACATAGCCATAACCAGGGCCCACAGGATTACATGAAATATAGCCAACTGTAGAGTTTTCAAGGTGTTGAAATTTTCTACTGGCTAGGAGTTTCAAAGCACTCTGAATACCCCACTGCCACCACTCCAACTGGCCCCCAGGCGCCCGTCTTAGGATTCCCTTACCCTTCTTAGTATCCTGCAACTAAAAAGACAAATGCCTGGCAAAGCCAGGGACTCGAGGGCACTGTTCAAACCTTAGGTCCCTGACATCATCTACTTGGATCAGTCAAATGTCACAGGAGCCTATGTCACAGGTAGGAGCCTGCCCTACCTGAACACCACCTTTGACTCTCCCAGAAGGTTCAGCTCAGCCTAGCTTGCTGCCCAGCAATGGCTGATCAACTGTACCTCCACTCATCAGCTTTTACCTGTAAGTGCTCCTCCTCCCTCACCAGGCTCAGACCTCACCAGGGATAGGGCAGTCCTGGAAGGGATGCCGGAATCTCGGAGGGCAACTATTTCAACGGCACATCTGTTCATAATATATAAACAGCAAAACTTGTGATATCAAAGGCAGAGAAGAAAATCTTTCATTGTTCAAAGTTAATAGATAATGTCTAACCTTAAAAATCAAGAAGCATCACCATAGATATATTATGCAGAAAACAAAACCAAATATCAAAAGAAAAAAAATCATTCAAGAGAGCTGAAAGTGTCTAGCTGTTTTTGAGAAGCAAGGTTTCGGGTTCAAGGGATGGGACAGGAATCTACCAATTTTTATCAAAGCTTTAGAAAAAATTACTTTTGAATCATCTACACATGATGCCTTTTTGTATGGGCCACCTCTGGATGTGCTTAGGGTTTACTCTCCTGGTCGTGGGCTCATTCCTGTACAGAGCCCAGGTAAGCTGCAAGACAAGTATCTTACCTGCTATATGATCTCTTTAGCCCCATTTGCTCCTTCTTAATAAATAAATAGATAAATAAATAAAAGGCTACTGCAGGAATCCTGCTGAGAGTGAAGGCAAATGTAACTGGATCCAAGGATAATTATACTCTGAATTGTCTTGATTTGGTAATTTCCTAGTGCAAGGGAAGAGGAGGAGAATCACATAGAGGTTAAGGCTTGAACCACTGTTTCTTGGTGAGCAGTTGGATGTCGAGTGCCTCCCATTACTCAAATAGTAAGAATGACTTACTCTGCTGGGAAGAATTGGAAGAATTCACAGAGACAGGGGTATTTGAGCTGGGAATGAGAGTGTAGGGAATTCCAAAGGTTAGTCTTAGGTGAGAGGGTCTGCTAAGGGAAGTTTATTCTACAGAAAGGTGATGGAGAACAGTAAGAATTTCAAAGACATGAAAGCACAGGAGCACCTTTAGTGTGTGTGTGTGTGTGTGTGTGTGTGTGTGTGTGTGTGTGTGTGTGTGTGTGTGTGTGTTTGTAGAGGGTTCAGGGGGCTGGAGTAATGAGTTGTTCCATGTGGCTACAGTGTGGGAGGGTGTTGGAGGAAAGGAATGAGGGGAAATAAAGTAGAACTGGGAGTTTGTGGCCAGAGCTCAATGACTTATAACCCAACTAATGTTATAACTTGTGATGCCATTAAGAGGGGGCTGGAGCAATAGCACAGTGGGTAGGGCGTTTGCCTTGCACGCGGCTGACCCAGGTTCGACTCTTAACATCTCATATAGTCCCCAGAGTGCAGAGCCAGGAGTAACCCCTGTACATCACCAGGTGTGACCCCCCCCAAAAAAAAGATGCCATTCAGGGGCCAGAGCAATAGTACAGCGGGTATGGCATTTGCCCAGCATACAGGCAACCTGGGTTCGATCCCCAGTCACATATGGTCCCCCAAGCACCACCAGGAGTAATTCCTGTGTCCTGAGCATTGCCGGTGTGACCAAAAGAGCCAAAAAAAAAAGTTTTAGAACTTTAACCTCTAAATGTGCCTGAAAACATCCTTTAAATAAAATGGAGGTGGGGGTATGGGGCCACACTGGTAGTGCTCAGGATTTACTCCGGGGCCTGTGCTTAGGGATCTCTCCTGATGATGCTCAGGGGACCCTGTGGTGCCAAGGATTTAACCGCAATTGGACACCTGCAAGGTAGGTGCTTTAAGCCCTAAACAGTCTTTCCAGTGCCTTATTATTATTATTATTATTATTATTATTACTTTTTTGGGTCACACCCGGCGATGCTCAGGGGTTAAGTCCTGGCTCTGCACTCAGGAATTACTCCTGATGGTGCTTGGGTGACCATGTGGGATGCCAGGGATCAAACCCAGGTTGGCAACATGCAAGGCAAATGCCCTACCCACTATACTATCACTCCGGCCAGGTCCCTAGTTATTTTTAAGGTTTGAGATGTACTAGCACCATAGCCAATGTTTGACCACTGGTCAATACATGTATGAACACCTTAGCATGTGAAACTTCCAGCCATCACAAAACAGCAACAAAAGAAAGGAGAAAATAAATGCATTTTTAAAACTATGGTATGAATAATATTTATTAATGTATATGTAGCATAAGTACAGAAAATAGTGAAAAATAAAAAACTACCACCATTCTCATTAGTGTACTTAAACAAAAGATGGGAGTTCACCCAACAAATAATAATACACATTGCAGTACTGGAGCAATAGCACAGCGGGGAGGGCGTTTGCCTTGCACATGGCTGACCCGGGTTCAATTCCTCCATCCCTCTCGGAGAGCCGGCAAGCTACCAAGAGTATCCCACCCACACAGCAGAGCCTGGCAAGCTACCCATGGCATATTCAATATGCCAAAAACAGTAACAACAAGACTCACAATGGAGACGTTACTGGTGCCCGCTCGAGCAAATCGATGAACAATGGGACAACAGTGCTACAGACAGTGCAGCACTGTTCATAGTAGCCAAAATCTGGAAACAACCCAAGAGTCCAAGAACAGATGACTGGTTAAATAAACTATGGTACATCTGCACAATGGAATACTATGCATCTGTTTGGAAAAAATGAAGCAATGAAATTCAGTTATAAATGGATGGACATGGAGAGCATAATGCTAAGTGAAATGAGTCAAAAGGACCTCTCTGTCTGAGATACATAGAATGACTGCACTCATTTGTGGGGTATAAAATAATACAATATGAGACTAACACTCAAGGCCATTAGTGAGAAGGGCCAGGAGTATTAGTCCTTAGTTAGAAGCCTACCTCAAGTGCTTGGGAGAGGGCAGTTGGGGTAGAGAAGGAGGCCACTAGGCCTGGAGAAGGAGGGAGAACGAACACCGGGTCAGCCCCACAGGCACACAAGGGCAGGGACTCTCCTGTTATGGGGTGTGACCTTCTGGGAGTCTTGTTCCATCCTCAGAAATGTGAGAAGATAGTGCCAACATCCTCATCCACTGATACAAAGATGGGAGACTCAGAGATGTCTTCAGGTACCTAATGGTGACTTCCAAGCTAAGACCTGAGCCTGTATCTTGGGTCTGTGCAGATGTGTGTACTCTCCCTCTGGCCACTGGTTCTCTCTGAGCTGGGATGAGGCACCTTTCTTCAGTCTTGGGGCACCACTGGGCCAGTGTAGACACCAATGGGTGTCAGTCAGCTGAGAAATAGAAACTCCGGAATGACCCAACGCTGAACCTCCAGAGAGAACCTCCAATTTGGGGGGCTGGAGAGATAGTACAGTGGGTAGGGCCCTTACCTTGCATATAGTCAATATGGGTACAATCCCCAGCACCCCATATTATCCACTGGGCATCACCAGAATAATTCCTAAGTACAGAACTAGGAATAATCTCTGAACACCCCCAGGTGTGACAAAAGAACTTAAAAAAAAAAAGAAAGAAACGGTAATTCTGTCAGTGACAAAAGCAGCCCCCACCTCAAATTTATGTAATAGAAATAAAAACAGATGTCTGAATGAGTACTCCCCTTCCATTTCTTTTTTTTTAATTTTTATTGAATCATCATGTGAAAAGTTACAAAGCTTTCAGGCTTACGTCTCAGTCATACAATGAACAAACACCCATCTCTTCACCAGTGCACATGTTCCACCACCAAGAACTCCAATATACCTCCCATCCCACCCTCACCCTCCACCTGTGTGGCTGATGATTTTCACTTTACTCTCTCTTTACTTTGACTACATTCAATATTTCAACAGAAAGCTCACAGTTATTATTTGGAATTTTCCCCCAACAA